>NW_022111321.1:19541567-19555120 GCF_000313985.2 Echinops telfairi
AGATATGAAAATAACAACAATCTAAAAATCTATCAAGGGGCCGCGAGGGTGGAGAGGGGAGAGAAAAAAAAGAGGAATTGATCCCAAGGACTCAATAGAAAGTAAATGTCTAGAAAAGAATGATGGCAATATATATACACTAATAATTCAGATACAGTTGATGTATGAATTGTAACAAGAGATTGTAAGAGCCCTCAATAAAATGATCTAAAAAATGAAAGAAAAAAAAAAGATGTCCATGTTGCTATATTAAATAAAAACAACAGACAAAACATATGCAATGTAACTGCAATAAAAATATATTTGCACATACATGAAAGAAGTTGGAAAAAGGCAGCCAATATTTCTGAATGGTAAAAATATGTTTTTACTATATTCAACATTTTGCATATTTGTGACATTTTCTACAATAACTTTTAATAACAACAAAATATTATTTAACCACATATAGGCACTCACAGGGGCAGTTCTACCTTATCCTACCTATAGGGTCACTATGGGTAGGCATTAACAGGATGGAAGTGCTTTTTTGTTGGGGGGGAGGTTTCTGAGGCACTTTAAAAATAACCAATTTTGAAATATTAGCTAAAGAACATGTAACCTTGGATTAGCAACATTACATTATATATGAACAAAAAGGGAGAATAAAAAGAGCATTAGTTCAACAGCACATTAAATTTTTCCTAGCTTGATTGATTGAACTACAGTTGTGATACAATAAACTATCCATATTTAAATTATGAAAATTTGTATTAACATATCTATAATCTCATGAAACCATACACATAATAAGATAATAAATATATTTATTTTCCCAGATAATAAATATATTTATTAACTCAAAAATGTTCCTGGTACTCGTTCTTGCCAAAATCAGGTCATATATAAATATATATGCACATATGCTTTTTCTCTTGTTTCCTTTACTGCAGCATAGTTATTTTGAGATTGTTGTATGTTGTTATTATATGAAAAAAGTGCTTGTTTCTTTTCATTGCAAATTGTATGACTGTAGCACAATTTGTTTATTATTTGATAGTTGATAGAGATTTGAGATTTTTCCAGGCTTGGTTATTATAAATATAGCTGCCATGATTTTGTATGGGCACATGTTTTCATTTCTCTCTCTGTCTCTCCATCTATGTAAGAATATCTGAAAGTCTATGGACAAAGACAAAACAAGACAGATTATGTTTGTATGTGTGTATTTATGTACATAGATGAAATAACAGATACAATTTGTTTATGCCAAGGTACATGAAAGACAGCTATCTGGCCAACAGACTGGAAAAGATCTATATTTGTCCTCATTCCAAAGAAAAGCATGCAGAAATTATAGTAGCATCACATGCAAGTAAAAGTTTGCTGAAACTAAATCAAAAACAGTTGCAACAATATATCTTCTAGGAGCTGCCAGAAATACTAGCAGGATTCAGAAGTGAGTGTAAAACTAGGAAAGCCATTACTGACGTCATATGGGTTTGGGCTGAAAGCACAGAATCACAGAAAAAGGTTTGCTTGTGTTTCATTGTGCAAGGTATTCAGTTGTGGAGACCGTAATACATTACGGACATTGCAAAGAATGGAAATTCCAGAGCACTCCATTGTGCTCCCGAGGAGCTTGTGTGTAGTCCAAGAGGCAGTCGTCGGAGCAAAACAAGTGCATGGATACTACATGGATGACATCAGCAAAGGTGTTCATCAGGGTTGTATTTTTCTTTCTAGGTGTTCGAGTAAGTGTTACTGAATAAAAGGATATGCTCATGGAGTGTCAGGACGACTGAGTGGTCTAAGACACCAGAGTCAAGAATAAAGTAATGACTGGAAGAATTTGTGACAGTCACAATGTGAGGCACCCCAAGCTCCAGCCTCCCAGTCCCTATGGGGATTTGTTCATTCTTCTGGGAGTCCTTGGTATATTTGCTCTTCGCCACCAATGCCATAATTCAGAAGCGTGTTTTTCCTGACGTTCCTTATTCAGTGTCCACCTTTCACATGCATCTGCAAGGTGATTGGAACCCCCTGGCTCAGGTCAGGCACACCTTCAACCTCAAGGCGACATCCTTGTTTTTCAGCACTTTGAAGAAGTCTCTGCCGGCAGATTTTCCCAGCGAAATAAGTCCTAGAAGGAGCTCAGCCCCGCGTGGTGGTCCACGTGGAGATGGGAGACGGGTCGGCAGGAGAGAGCCGGAGAGAGCATTTGAATTCTCAGATTTATTCAGTCTCTACGCTGAGCAAATCATCTAAAACATTTTCTGTTCTTTTAATGAGGTTTTGCTTTCTTCGTATATGCTGTTTTAGAGGGCATCCCACCACTAGTCCAGTGTTCATCAGTGTTCAGTGCTTCAAATCTGTTCTTGAGCTGGTCTCTCTAAATTCAGGAGGAATATGCTCACACTCTTGTAGATTGGTGGATGTCTTCTCATTTTCTTCAGCTTCAGTCTGAACAGGAACACGTGACACTCTGTTCTGCACTTGGCCCTGGCCTTGCTCTGGCTGAAGAGAGTGAGAGTCTCCAGCCTCTCTTCAGCTGTTCTTGTTAGGGGCTGTGGAGCCAGCTACACCTCACACGACAGAAGAAAACTTTGTCTTCACAAACGTTGCTATACTGATGTCCATTGTTGCAGCTACTCTTCGAAACATCTAGAATCATACCAATCCAATCAGTGGTGGGATTCAAATAATTTATCAACTAACTGGCTCATTGCCCATATGAACATTTTAAGTATAAAAAAATGATAAACCTAGAAGGTGTTTATTATTTCATACAGTTAATACTTAAATAAGAACAGTAAAAGAGTACACAAAACTAGCTTATTATAAAAGTTTTAAAATATTAATAAAAATATTAAATTCCTGGGTGGGGCAAGAGACAAAAATAAGAAAAAAATTAAATGTCTGATAAAAACCCAAACTGTTAACCATCTTGCTTCTTGATTGGCATCTTCACTAGCAGTATTCTTGGTTGTTATCTAAGCATCATCGTCAGCTGTGTGATTTATCTATCCTTAACCACCTTTTCACTGTAGAAGTAGGAGCTCAGAGGTAGGCCAATTAGACAATAATTGTGTTTGACCTATTAGAAACAGGTGACTTTCTTCTCTGAACATAGTTTGTTCATCTTTGAAAAAAAAAAACCTTTCCACTTCTGCTGAACTTACAGCAATTGTTCTGACAGTATTTTCAGCTCTTTGAATACGTTCAGGAATTGCATAATTCACTCATAATATCTCATGGGAATTTGGGGCCCAATACAAAACTGAAACCAATGATAACATGTGACCCTCTGATTGGCTGGTAATTTTTCTCTTTACATTATATGTTCGTTTGCTGAAGCAAGAAACAGAAAGGAATAAAAATATATTTCATCAAAAGTATAATGAGTTTGATTAAGTGAATAAATAAATATTACAAGCTTGATTCCATCTACTTTTTCATACCTCTGGGTGGAATGAATATTAATTACTATGGCCACTTAGAATACATGGTTGCACAGATAAACATTAAAAAAGAGTAAAGAATGTAAATTTGTGATTTCCATAATTTGCCTTAGAGAGAACCCTGATTACAACTGCCATTTTAGCAACCAGTTCACCAAACTCAACAAAAGATTAGGTATCTGTTCTACTGAACCAGTGTGAACTGGCTGAATCCCCCCCCCACCACTGAATCCAGCTTCTCAGATTATTTGCTCAGTAAATAATTCATGCTTCCATTTGAAATATTAAAACATTCTATGGTCAAAATATTGAATGTTGGGAAATGCATTAAAAAATGGTGTATCACATAAAGTATACACCAAATCTAAAGTGTCCATATATAATGTAGAAGTAGCTTTTGAATCTTTAGAAAATAAAATTAGAATCAATAAAATATTCAGTGTTTATTAAAAAAATTAGTCAGCATTCAACTATCTCAGAAGATAGCATGTGATCAAGAGCTCATGTATTAAAGAAAGAAGTCTAAGCTGCACTGAAAACACTGGAGAAGAACTAGGCTCCAGGGATTGACAATACCAAATAAGAAGTTTTGATCAACAAATGCAACACTAGAACAACTCACTTCTCTCTACCAAGAAATACAGAAGCCAGCTGACTGGAAGAGATTCATCCATGCCCATTCCAATACTTGATCCAGAATAATGTCATTTATATCACTTACTCGTTGTCACTGAGTAGAAGCCAGCTCACAGCGACCCTATAGGACAAGGTAGAATGGCCCCTGTGGGCTTCTGAAACTAATTCTTTACTATGAAGCCTCGTCTTTCTCACTCAGAATGGCGGGTAGTTCCAAACTGATGACCTTATAGTTAGCAGCCCAACGCATAACCCCATACATCATCAGGCCACACACAAAATTTTACTGAAGATAAATAAAAAATAATTGCAATTAGTAGACTAATAGCAAACGTTGCTTATATTAGATGTATCTTGACTAGAATCAGAGACTACCAGAAAGATGTTTACAAGTTTTGTTGATTATGCAAAGGTATTCCACTGTGTGGATTATAAAAAATTATGGATAATGCTGTACAGAATGGGAATTCTAGAGCATTTTATTATGCTCATGTGGAACCTACATATAGAACAAGAGGTAATTCTTCAAACAGAACAAGGGCATACTTGCTTAAAGCAGGAAAGGTGTGTGTCAAAGATTTATGCTTTCACCAAACTTAATTTTTTTAATCATTTTATTAGGGGCTCATACAACTCTTATCACAATCCATATATACATCAATTTTGTAAAGCACATTTGTAGCTTTGTTGCCCTCATCATTCTCAAAACATTTGCTCTCCACTTAAGCTCCTGGCATCAGCTCCTCGTTTTCCCCCCTCCCTCCCTATTACCCCCTCCCTCACGAACCCTTGATAATTTATAAATTATTATGCTGTCATATCTTACACTGTCTGATGTCTCCCTTCACCCACTTTTCTGTTGTCCATCCCCCCAGGGAGGAGGTTATACGTAGATCCCTGTAATAGGTTTCACCAAACTTAACTTTTCTGCTGAGCAAATAATAGTCCACAAATGTAGCCAGTTTGATCCCTGTGTGTTCCCTCTGGCAGGCTTCATGGGTTTAAGTTGTTGAAAAGTGGATGAATCATTGGCTGGCTTTTCAAAATTCCATCATGTGATCCTCACTGTATTTCTACCAACCAAGCCATATTTCCCAACTACTGATACTTCCTTCTTTCCAGCTTTCCCAGTCCAACCACCAATAATTATCAATGCCAAATTTGAAAAAAAAATTGAAAAAAAAAAGTTAAACTCACTGACATCAAGTGGACTCCAACTAATAGTGACCCTAGAGGACAGAGTAGAACTGCCCCTGTGGGTTTCTGAGACTGAAGCTCTTTATGGTATAGAACACCTCATCTTTCTCACTGGAGTGGCTAGTGGTTTCAAACTGCTTACCTTGCGATTAGCAGGCTAACATGTACTCACTAGGTCACCAGGGATCATCATCATTACCAATTTTTTTCTTGATCAGTTTCAGACTGTAGAAGTTGGTAACACTTGTCAATTTCTTTATCTTTAGCCTTAAGGTTAGTGTGTGAATTTGAATTATAGTTCTTTTAACTGGTGTTCTCCGTAGGCTATGTTAGACAGGGTTCTCTAAAGAAACAAAACCAGAACGCTAATAATTATTTATATATATATGTATTTCTATAGATAGATAGATAACATAAGAAATAAAGTTAATTAATCTATAAAGCAGTACAAATGTTTCAGTGCAACTCATTCCTGTGAGACAGTTGTGAGATACTGGCAGTCCTCCAAGTTTTGAGGGTCACCGGATAGTCCTCTGTAGAGCAATTCAGGCTATCCGGCCACAGGCAGCAAACAACAAGGCAGGTCACCAACAGTCAGCCAGATGACAGGGTCCGACAGTCCCCAGCTCAAGAGATGAATTTCCAATAGTGTGGCGAAGCAAGTCTTGAAGGAACCTCAAATTACAGTGACACAATCCATGGGTTAGGTGTCCCACAGGTAGTGTAGCTTGCAAACGGAGGCACAGAACAAGCAAGGCAGCCGCACACTGGTCCTGTCATCAAAGAGTGAGAGACAACAAAGGCGAGGCTCACCGAGCCATTTATCTTTCTGCCCTTCAATTAATCCCACATGTGTTCATTGGCCGTGTTGGCAACAATAAACATTAACTATCTCATAGGCATATGGATATTATTCTATCACTGTCGCATTGTATTTCAGGGCCGCTCTTGAAATGTTCTTTTGGACAATGACTGTGGTGTTGTTCCTCCTTTATTTGTTATTCCTGTTTATTTGTTATTCCTGACATTGTAGACTATATGATTGTCCAGTTCAAAATGGCAGTATCAGTCCATTTCATTTTTACAATTTCCAGTTTCTATGGAATCATACATCATTCATTACACCGAATGGAAGTTGATATCTGTTTCTTCTCATTTTTGAGCTGTGTCACATCAGCTGAAAGTCTTGCAAGGGTTGCTCCCTCTGTCTCATTAAGCTTGACTCTACTTTGAGGAGGCAACTTTTCCCCAACTGCAGAAGCTCATCTTCTGGCAGTATGTCAGACCGTGTTTTATTGTTGTTCATAAGGCTGTCACTGGCCAGCGTTTTCAGAGGTAGATCTCCACATTCGAGTCATTCATCAGAGTCTGACCTCGTCTGGACTCTCCTATGAAATTTGTCCACCAAGAGAGACTCTGCTGGTTTAAATACTCGTATCTCAGTGGCATGGCTTCCAATAGCCCAGAAACATGCTAGCTGCCGCAGCACAAGCTGACGACATGAAAACTCTGGATGGCCAAACTGCAACATTAAACTTAATATTGAGGACTGACATCTTAATAATATGAGTCTTTTAACTCAGGAGTATACTGTATACAACAGGCATATCTTCATTTATTTACATTTCCCCTCATGTTTCTCGGGAATGTGTTATAGTTTTCAATGTACAGGTCTTTTCAGTGTTATGTGGTTTTTAATACTATCATAAATGGCATTACTTTTTAACATATAGTTTTAGGATGTTCATCATTAGTATATAGAAATGTAATTGATTTTTACGTATTGACTCTGTCTTCTACAATTTACTGAACTCAATTATTAGCTGTAATACATTTTTGGGTAGATTCCTTAGAATTTTCTATAATCATGACACCTGCAAATAAGGCAGTTTTACTTAGTCCTTTCCAATTAGTATGTCTTTTATTTCTTTTTGCTATGGAGTCCTGCTGGTGTAGTGGTTACTTATGCATTGGGCTGTGATCCACATGGTCGGCATTTCAAAGCCACTAGCAGCTCTTCGGGAGAAAGACTGAGCATTCTATTCCCATAAACAGTTACAGTCTCAGAAACCCACAGGGAGTTACTATGAGTCAGCATTGACTTGATGGCAGTGAGTTTTTCTTTGCTTAACTTATTGCACAGTCTCAGACCTCCAGTACAATGCTGAATAGAAGTAGTAAGAGCTGAAATTTTCTCATTCCCAGTGTTACAAGAAAAGTATTCAGTCTTTATCATTAAGTATGAATTTCATATAGATTTTTTTCTATGTTGATGCCCTTAGATTAAGTAAGTCCCCTCCTATTCATATTTTTCTAAGAATGTTATTGTTACTAAATATTGGGTTTTTAACACTTGGAACATTATTTTGGAGATTTAAAAATCTGCATCAAATAAATATAAAAGTCTTGTTTTACTTTTATGTGTAAACTTACCAGTAGATTTATAATACCCCTAATTAGTGAAAATGAAGAATTTCCCTACTAATACTAAATTTCTGATTTCTTTATAGTGGGTGTTGGCTTGCTAACCATAAGGTTAGTGGTTCTAACCCTTAGCCATGCCAAGGGGAGAAGATGAAGCGGTCTGCTCCCGTAAAGAGTTACAATCTCAAAAATTCAGTGGTTGGGGGTTTGGTTTTATTTTTATTTTTTATGGCAGCTTCAATAATATAGGGAACCTTTTTTCATTGTGATTCATGATGACAACTAGTTGTAGCTGTGTGCTAACACTTGCAGGCATTTGGCTTCAAGACATGTGTGACTCTCAAGTTGTATGTTTTGGATCACGCTTGGAGGGGAAGTCTGTCTCTGTTCCTCTCACTTTATTTGGATGACATAAGGCCAAGTTATTGTGTGGAAAACATGGCTCTTCTTGATTTAATGGAGCATTATAAAATACATATTTCAGAAAAATAAAATAAAGTACACATTTCAAGGGATTTAGGCTAAGGTAACTAAGTCAAAAGAGAGCCAGTATAAATCTATGGAGACAGTAACTGGATTTATGGTTTCTTGGAGGTATGGCAGAGGAGACCAGGGGAAAAGTGGAGCTTGTACTAGTAACAATGAGTGCAAGACTGAAGAAAATGTTCAAAAATTGATTGTAGTGATGATTTTATAATTCTTCTTAATATGACTGATCTATTGAATTGTATTTTATGTGGATTTTATGCCAATCAAACTGTTAAAAAGTTTTTTAAAAAGAGAGAGAGAGAACCATTAAAAATATTAAAAATAAAATCACCAAGCACCCAAAATAGAAAGTTCATACCAAAAATCCATTGTTTCTTAGCATAGGTGCATAATGTACCATTTCATGAAAGTATACAAAGATATTATCACAACTTCTAGACAGATTGTCAGGAAATCCTCTTTCAAAAAAAGCATACAAAAAGAGCCACACCTAATATACTACTAGTTGGAAAAATCCATTGGCTTGGTGATAAACACTAAAATAGGCTGATTACACATCTGGGCCAAAGCCAAGCCGTTCCTCTGTGAACTCTAAGATAATGGCCCTTTATTGTTTGTTATCCTTGCCAATTCCTGTCAGACTGGTCCTCAGCACATTCGGGGGCTTCTGCCATTTATCAAAAGGCTAAGGCTTAAAAGTCTCTCTTTGCTTGTCTAAAACAACAATTCACATGATTAAATTTCCAAGGTTCACATGTCATTGGTAAACTTACACAGCTTGTAAATCGAGGAAACGTGTAAAACCAAAAGGACTTAGAAAAATGACTAAAAAAATAAGTTATATTTATTTTTTGGTTTAGCTCTGCCTTCCCCGTTCTTGTATGTGATGATGACTCCTTTAAGATTGTATTAAAATAAAGAAATTCTGGTTATGATTATTCAAAGGCAGTCAGAGGTGGTAATACATAAACTAACAAACACGCGCAGATAGAGTAGTAATCCAGGAGACTAGTTGCCATGGAGTTAACGTTGGCTTGTGACAACGCACCTTGTGTCTGAGTGGAACTGTGCTTCTGGGGTTTACAGGGGCTGATTTTTCTGAAGTAGATCACGAGGCCTTTCTGTGGAGCACCCGGAGTGCACTCAAACCTCCAACTGCAGAGTGTCACCCTTTTGCACCACCCAGGATCCCATCCAACCAAAAATAAAACCAAGCTCATTGTCACCGAGTGGATGCCAAGTCCGGGTGACTGCATGGGGCAGGGTAGTTTTCGACCTCCTGGCCTTGTGGAATGCAGCCCAATGTGTAAGGGATTCCATAGAGCCAAAAACCACACTAATGGCCGTCAAGTTGGTTCTGATTGATAGTGACGCTACAGGACAAGGTAGAACTGCCCCTCAGGTTTCTGATCCTGTAACTCTTTTAGGGGAGTGAAAGCCGGGTCTTTCTCCCACAGAGCGGCTAGTGGTTTTGAACTGCTGACCTTGTGGTAATCAGGTCAACTCTTAACCACTACACCACCAGGGTTCCTAAGGGACTCCATAGTGTCACAAAATTATATTGCCTTAAAATAAAATGGGGCTGATTTCATTTCGTATTCTGCCTTTGACCCTCTGGGACTAAGGATTGTGCCGTCATCTTTAGACTTCTTACCGTGTAACTTCTTTCCTATGCAGGTATGAAGTTGTTGGTGCTTTTTTTTGTTTTTTTTTGGCCAAAATTCCTTTAAAATTTTAATCACAAAAATCCACCAATGCTACCTTTCTTAGAAATGGAAACTATTTTCTCAATTAGACTCTCAACCTGCTCAACTACATTTGTAGAAAATATCAAGTGCTGGCTAATGAAAGAAAGTGAAAATCACCTCCAATATTTTCTATATAAACTTAGGAGTGGACATTTTTGGTTTGGGTTTGGGCTTATGAACACGAGGCTACAAAGAATACCAGTGGAGACAAACACCTAACGCCTGTGGTTAGCCCCTAATGGCACTTTGGAAACTACTCAGAAGAACAAGAGCACCAGAAGTCAGCCCTGGCGGCAGAGTAGGTTATGTGTTGGGCTGCTAACCACACCGTCTGACTGCTAACCACAAATTCAGCAGTTCCAAACCACCAGCTGTCCTTCCGGAGTAAAATAAGACCTTGTATTTTCATAAACAATTATAGTCGTAGTCTTGGAAACCCACAAAGCAATTCTACTCTGTCCTATATGGTCACTGTGAGTCACATTCAACTCAGTGACAGAGTGTGAGGTGTTTTGGTGTTGGGCGGCTTTTTGAGAGGAAAAGTTTAGGAGATAGTGAGTTTATCTAAACTGCAGTGAAATCATTTGGAAAAAGATCACGGGAAAGGTGGTTCAACTTGAATGGTGCAATCAGAGTCACTGAAATGTGTTACTTGTTGAATTGGTGTATGTTGACTGTATATATTTTCACCCAAATTAGCAAATAGAAGAGAAAGACAAGAAGGAGAGCTATAAAATATTCACATATTCATTATAAAAAACAATAAACTACTCCTCACTAACTGAAATCTCTGTTTACAGCAATAGTAACATACCGTATACACTCAAGTATAAGCCGACCTGAATATCAGCCGAGGCACCTAATTTTACCACAAAAACTCCATAAAAATGTGCTGAAAAACTCAGCTTATACACAAGTATATACGGTACCTACTATCTGACTCTTTCGTGCATTAACAACTTAAATCTAGTAGCAACAAACTCCAAAGTGTGAGGTGAGAGTGATGCTGGCGGTGATGGGAAGGGGGTTTTGGTCAATGTGGTTGGGCCACCATTCTCAGTGGTGTGGCAGTTGCACAGTGATGTAATTAGGCAGCTGTGTAATGATGTAGTCATCCTCCACTTTGTGAGCTGATGTGATCACCCGCCATTTTCCCATACCATGGATTTCCACATAACAATCTGCTCTTTGGCGCCTAATTACAACTATGTCAATGAGTCAGGAGTAGATAATGAACTTTGCTATGTCACGTATTATTTGCTTAGATTCTGTCAACAACACAAAAAGGTTTTCAGCAATGACATTGTGCAAAATGTTAACACAGAAGAAGGAAATGTAATTCTTAAAAACAAGGGATAGATTTTTAAATAAATATGGTTCCTTAATTTCTAGCTTGTTGTAGAGTTTTGAAAGCATTCTCTGTCCTCAAGACAAGATGACCTGTAAGGTAAACTAGACTGCACTCCATCACCAGGTTTTCTCAACACTCAGAAACATACTAGTTCACCACAAAAATAGTCAGTACATTCAGTTGCTCACCTCTAGTCTGCCCGCGATGCTCTACACAAAGCTGGGGTCCCCAAAGTCTTTGTCCCTACAATGGGTGGGGGTGGTGTTTAGAAAAGATAGGACATGAACCAGCATTGCAATCAGGTAAGAGGACTTTGTTTTGCAATAGTTTTAACAAGCTGAGCAGTTGTGAGGTTTCATTTTGAATTAAATTAGCCACTGCCCCCAAATGGGTGTGCAAGGACAGGTCCCCTGAATTTCCTTTGCTCCTGCTTTTCCCTTATGTTAAAGGCAATAGATATGACTTATTTCAGTAGCAATTCTAAGATGCCAGGATTTCCCCTATGAGAGGAGCCAAATGTCTTTCTTTGGGATAATAAACATTCCATAATTCCATAGAGCCAACCCAATATTTGTTCCTCCTGCTCTGACAATGGCAAAGCCCAGAGCCTCTTTCACCTCACTCCCACGGCCATTGTGCCAGCAAGAGCTTCAAGGACAAGCTGGAAGATAGGGACAAATCGCTAGGAAGGTGGAAATGAGCCTGCCCTACAGTGAACTAGACCTCTTCCTCATCCTACTTCCTTATGTCTCAGACTCTGACTCCCTGGCTCTGGCCCATTCTATCTGTTTCTGGAGCATTCCATGATTTACCCTTACTTAGGTGTGGGAAATCAGTTTTCATCTGGGCTCTGGCTAGACTTGGCTGGAATTTATGGTAAATTAAAAAACGAAACAACACTGAAAGAAAAGAAGAAAGCAAATGTTAAGAGTACCAAAGACGGGTTTATGAAACCCAGATTTTTCTTTTTAATCGGAAGTCTGGCTGTAACCTGGCGAGATTGGCACGGTCTGCCGAGCATCCAGCTCTGCTCTTTTTCTGGCCTCTGCGCTGTCTGCGCTTACAGGGTGGAGGCAGGCTGAGCGCCTCAGATTTCTGGCCTGATGTGACTTTGGAACAAATGATCTCCAGAGGAATCTCAGGAAGGATTTTTTTTTTTTCCAGTTTGCTTAATATTCTCCTAGCATAGCTCTTGGATTGCCAATTCCAACCCAGGTTCAACCGATTTTCTTCACACAGTTTCCTAAAATGGCCGTGATCTTTAGGCTTTTGTATTCGGCTCCCTCAGTCTAGTTCATCGTCCAGGCTCTGGTCTCTGGAAACGCGATTTCGGTTCTAATCCTTTCCTTTGTGATTCGTTGGCGTACCCTTGCAAACTCTCAAGTAGCTAGTTATAGCTGGGAGTATTCTTTAGATTCTCTGAGAAAACTCATCCCTCACAAACCTCCCCTGTCATGGGGGTGGATTTGTTGAGTCACATCATTATATTTGTGCAATTTACAAGCAAAATATACACACCTACGCAATCCTGCTTTCCCTCGAGGGAAGAGAAGGAAGGGTGATTGGAGCTCAGGCTCTAGTTTCCCCAACTCTGAGCCTCTTTATTAGGTTTTAAAATTCCGAGCAAAGAAGTCGAGGGTCCTAGCTATAGGGTTTACATCAAACAATTACACTTCTCAAGGCTGGATTATATAGGTTAAGCACAAGGGTTTGTAAGATAGATTGCTTGGATCTGAAACCTAGCTCAGCTGTTTATTAAGTTGGTAATTATTGGTAAATTTCTTAATCTGTTTCCCCCATTTGGAGTATGAGAAGAAATAATTACTTCTATGGCTGTTGTGAAAATCAAATTAATTAATAAACATAAAACACAACAGTGCCTGATACATGGTAAGTACTAAGCAAACATTAACCACTGTTAATACCACTCTACAGGTCTCTTGGTCAGATAATATTTGTAAACATATGGCTGGAAGCAGTGTCCTTAGCAGTAGGATTGGTATTTACAGCTAGAAATTAATGAAAACTTCCTGCAATAAAAGTTCAGTTACGCCAATGAACACAACTGTGAAAAGATTATTTCTTGAAATATTACATACAACTACACCAGCAGTTCTCAACCAGTGGGTCGCGACCCCTTTGGGGGTTGAATGACTCTTTCACAGGGGTCGCCTGATTTTTTTTTTTTTAAACATTTTTTATTAGGGGCTCATACAACTCTTATCACAATCCATACACACATCAATTGTGTAATGCGCATTTGTACAT
>NW_022111321.1:19555735-19560895 GCF_000313985.2 Echinops telfairi
TAGATCAAGTGGCCTCATCCCTTTCTAAAACAAATTTCAATACAATACAAGGACAAGTCAAAAAGTATTGCTATTAAACTTCCAGTTCACACGTGTCTGGTTTACTGTGATGAGCGGCTCCCTGCAGACAGCTTCTCTCGGTGATGGAGTTTTCAACTCAAAAGGTTATGGCAACTGTTGACGGAGTTTTTCAAATGACACAGCACCGTCACGAGGACTTGTGTGAAAAGGTGTAAGGAAACAGAGAACTCTATTGGTAGAAGAGTCTGGAGAAGCCTCATGCTTCGAGGGCCACAAGGACGCTCCCTGGGAAACCTTACCCTAACCCCCTACACAGTCCTGATCTTGCCCTCTGGGACTTCCTTTTGTTTCTCAAACTCCAAGAACATTGGAAAGGACCTCAATGTGGGTCCCTTGAGGTTACACAAAGGGCTATTTGTCATGGTGTCCATCGAAGAGCACACAGGTCCTCGGGGAAGGGTGAATGGTTGGAAACACCACCTTCCTACTTGTAGAGATCTAGAGGTGGGATATGTTGAGAAACATATTTTGATATTTTTCTTAGATGATGGTTTCGGGAGAGACCAGTCCCTAGAGAAGGATGTTATGCTGGTGAAGTGGAGGGACGGTGAGAAATAAAAGGAGGCCCGTGATGTGATGGACTGACACAGAGGCTGCAGTCAGGGACTTGGACATAAGCACAGTTGAGAGATGGCGCAGCGCTGGTGGTGGTTCATTCTGTGGTGCGCAGGGTCGCTATGAGTCGGAGCCGACTCAACGGCACTAACAATGGTTTCTGCGATCTCATAGCAATGCTTTTTGACTGACCCTCCTCTGTCCGTTGTCACAAAAACACTATTCTTAAACTACCAGTCCACAAAAATTCACACTAGAAGGTTCGCTTACACCATACAAATAGATTCTAATGCTATTGTGTCAGTAATAGTCATAAGCAGAACACAAACAGAACAACCAAAGTGTGGTGAGCGAAAGACACCAGCATAGAATTGGATAGGTCCTCATTATAACACCCTTTCTCCGAATGCAAACATATGTACAGTCAGCACGAGCACGTGGGAAAGGGCGAGTATTCAAAGGAGACATGTTTAGTGGTATCAGAAAGAAAACAGAACTCTCTCACATGCTAGGAGAATGGATTTCCTCCAGGCCGTGGTCTGTCTTTATAAGCCACTGTCTTAACTATCTAGTCTTGCTATGACAAAAATACCACAAATGAGTGACTGCCACAAACAGAATTTTATTTTCTCCTTAGTTCCGGAGTCTAGAAGTCTGAATTCAGTGCCAGTGTAAGGCCGGGCTAATCTGTTGGGTCTGAGCTCCTGGATGCGCTTCCTGTGGCAGGGTACCTCTCTTTCTTCACCTCGGTTTTTCCCAAGTTTGTTTGATCTCTTTTCTATCTCAAAAAGGTTCACTCAAGACAAACCCTCCACTGATCTACCTCATTCACACAGCAAAGACAACCCACTGCAACTACATTATAACCACAGGGGTAGAAGTTAGGATTTACAATACTTTTTTTTGGGGGGGGGGCGGCACAATTGAATTCATAATAACCGCCTCCTTGAGGCTTCCCTGTTCCTTAATCAGTTCAGCATTGCATCCCTTCTCACACATGCCAAATAACAAATGATCATGGACTAGATAGTCTACATCTTTAAGGAAATGTTTTTTAATGACTGCACATATTTTTTTAATTGAAAGGACCATGGACTGCTAAAAGGACAAACTGATCTGTCTTGGGAGAAATCTGGCCAGAGTGCACCTTAAAGGCAAGGATGGCAAGACGTGGTCTTACATTCTTTGGACATCTTGTCAGGAGACGCCAGTCCCTGAAGAAGGACGTCAGGCTTGGTAAGGTCGAGGAGCAGCAAAGAGGAAGAAGGTCCTGAAGGAGATGGATTCACACAGTGGCGGCAACAATGGCCTCAAGTATAAAAGCAATTGGGAAGATGGCACCGGACCGGGCAGTGTTTCGTTCTGTTGTGCGTAGGGTTGCTATGAGTGAGCACCGACTGGAGGGCACCTGACAACAACAACATGCAACGTTTTTGATGCAAACAGATGAACTATTGATCAACATTGACAGTGAGCCATCACTTGGTCTTCATCTTCAAGTAGTTTTCCTACTAATTCTCAATTGTTAGCACAGTGGAATCAGATGGTATGCTTTCCTGATGACTCAGGGGAGAAAGAAATACTTTATTAAAATCAAGATGACATAATGTTATAGATTGAATTGTGTGCCCTAAAAAGATGTGTTGAAGTCCTGACCTGTGAATATGACCCTGGTCAGAAATAGAACTTTTATTATCTGAAGTCTTCTTAGAACTAAACAACCTTTTAGCTTAACTAGTAAGCTAGTTAACACACAAACAAAAAAGTCTGCCTTCAGGATCAAATGGGCAATAGCAACTAGAAAGATTGGATAAGAGCCTTAGGGGCAGTGAATTTATATTAGTAGGGAGCAATCATTCAGACAAGTAGGGTGAGAAAGCTTGCACTATGTGAGTAATGCAATCAATGTCAATGAATTGTACGTGTAGAAACTATTGGATTGTGTTAAATTGGAGAATGTTTTGTTGTGCATAATTTTGTCACAATTACAAAAAATAATTCCATGAATAACAATTGAGTTCAAGGAAGAATAAAATATTTTAGAAATGATCGTGGCAACAATTATACAACTCTTCTTCCAAGATTGAATTGTATGAAATGTGGATAAAGTGCCCAAAAAACTTTAAACAAATAAATAAAGGAAGATCATCAACAACAAAATAAACTTGTTTTGTTTTTAAATCAGTATAAAGAAAGTTAAATGTCACAATCTCTTCTCTACCTTACTCATGAATCCCTACTTATAGAAGAAGATGGAAAGTTTAGTTCTTGGAGTAAGTGAACTTGAGTTGTCATCCAGTTGACAACAGGGGTAAGGCACAATACTGAAAGGTAGGGGTTGAGCACAAGTCTACAAACAGAACAGTAAGAAATCCAACTCCTTCCCTTAGCATGTCTCCAGATTAATGCGGCATTCTTGATGGAAAGACTTGCTATTGGATAGGGAATTTCCAATCAATTTTTCCAAAATTTCCAATTTTTTTAGCTTAACTATTATATAAGAAGAGCCAAGAATCATCAGCAACTGAGACATGATCTAAACTGGAAGATGGAATATTCTTACTGGGATATAAGAAAACAAAACAAACATACAAGGACATTCCCTGATGCTCATGTGAAGAAGCCCTGATGGTGCAGTGGTTAAGCCCTGGAATCCTAACGCAGAAGTTGGTGGTTCCAACCCACCAGCTGCCCTTCTGGGGAGATGTGAGGCTATTTGCTTCCATAAAGATTTACAGCCGCAGAACCCCTATTGAGCTGTTCTACTCTGTCCTATAGGGTCAATATTAGCCAGAATCAACTCGATGACACTGTGTGTGTTGCTCATGTCTGAATTTGTTAAAAGGAGTTATAATAGTTTTGTCATTGTCTTTGGAACAAATACTCAATGAAATAAATCAATGAAAGCTAGAGAACTGAAAAGCAGAAATAAAGCAACTGTGTTAATTAGGGTTAACCAGAGAAATGAATCCATAGACACTCATATGTGTGTAATAGAGAACTTTCTATCAAAGACTAATTGTATATTAAGAAAATATCCCACTCAACTCCAGCTCAAGTCCATACGTCCAATATTAGCCCATATGTCTGATATCAGTCTATGAATTCCTCCTCAGACTCACACAACACATGCCATGATGCCAAATGCAGAAAGATCACAGGCCAGTGGGTGGAAAGTCTTGTGGATCCAGTGATGGTGGAGGTATCTCAGCCCTGGTGTGGGTCTCCATGTGGCTCCTCCAGCCCCAGGACTTTGGCTCCATCAGCATGGCTCCATCAACATAGCTCCATGTAGCTTGTCAGCAGAAATGTCAAGCAGTGTGGCTGGCCTCCAGTGAGCTATTTATCTCTATTGCACCTCCAAATGAGGTCATCAAGCTGCGACCTGATTGACAGGCTAGATTCTGCCCCTTCCTCAAGTTGACAGTAGATTATGTGACAGCTACAGCAACTAATAACAATAAAAAAGAATTTGCACAAAAAGTAAAATATAATAACATATCATGTATCTCAGCTGTGAAGAATATTTAATTAGCCGAATACCTTGTAGCAAATAACATGTATTAATTTAATAAAACTACTATTATTGTGAGAATATAAAGAGAGAAAAGATGCATATTTTCTTAATCTATTAAATAAATAGATTTTATCTTATGTTGAAAAATTGGCCTTTTCATGAAGATAGCACAGAAGGAAAAGAAGGAAGCTCCTGGCCCTCCTCAAATGGAAGCCAAAGCAAATGCTTTAAAAGCAAAGAAAGAAAGCAAAGGTGTCTACAGCCACACACACACACACACACACAGAAGATCCTCATGTCACCTACCTTCCAGCGGCCCAACACCCTCGGAAGAGTGCCCCCAGGAGAAATTAGCTGGACCATGTGCCATCATCAACTTCCCTCTGACCACGGAGTCTGCCATGGAGACGATCAAGGATAACAACACACTGTGTACATTGTGGATGTCAAAGCCAACAAGCACCAGATCAAACAGGCTATGAAGAAGCACTATGTGACATTGACGTAGCCAAGGTCAACACCTTGATCACCTGACAGTGAGAAGAAGGCATATGTTCGACTGGCTCCTGACTATGACGCTTTGGATGCTGCCAACAAAATTGGAATCATCTAAACGGAACCCAGCTGGCTAGTGTTAAATAGAAACTTTTTCAATACACTAAAAAAAAAAGAAAAGAAAAATTGAGGCCCCACAATATAAGATATATATATATATAAACTTTGAATAAATAGAGTTATCTTTTGCTGCTCTCTTTATCACACTCCTCCATTTTTTTCTCTCAGTAAGATCATCCCAGAACCCAATTATCTTTCAGGGCTTAGAGGCAGGATGGACTAAGCCTTCATAAATGTCAGATGCCATCTTCGACAGGGGATGACTGAGCATTTAGCTCACATCCTTATTGCCACCAGGGTTAGATTTTCCCACATTTGAGAATATTCCAAAATAAGTGAAAACTTATATGGAACAAAACTTTCTTTCTAATCACAAAGAAAACATTTTGCCT
>NW_022111321.1:19562325-19575828 GCF_000313985.2 Echinops telfairi
GGTTAGACCATCTGATCATTAACCAAGGATGTAGATAATCTGGCCCTCAGGCAGAGTGCCTTGGAACTCCCCCCTCTCCAGCCAGCCCTGGGAGGGGCAGTCTCTCTGTTGGGGACCTGCCTATGTGTGTCCTTGATGTCCTTGATGGAAGTCATCGTACTGGGGATGGTAGAAAAGCCCCTAAAAAAACCCACAAAAAACTAAACTCCCTGCATCCAGTTGATAAGGACTCATAGTGACCCTATAGCACAGGATAGAACTGCCCCTTTGAGTTTCCAAGATCAAAACTCTTTATGGCAGTAGAAAGTCCTTTCTCCCTCAGAGTGGTTGGTGGTTTCGAACTGCTGACTTTGTAGTTAGCAACACAACAATAACCACTACAAGAGCCACTAGGGCTCCTGCAGGGATGATAGGGGGGTCGCTGAGTCATGAGTTACGCCCTCAGTCTCCACCAGACTGCCTTGGTGAGTAGGCCTGGGACCAACCTTGTAAGCCCTTCTATCTAACACCGTGCATGTCTCAATCAGGGCCCTGCTCCTGCTTCTGAAATCTCACCTGCACCTGTGTTGTACTGATCATCTCCCAATCATGCTTTGGGACAGTTTGCTTTGCACACCCAGGCCCTTTTTAAGGCTTGGTATCTCAATGAACCTGTGGCTGCGATTTCAGCCTTGTGCTAATCCGGATATGGTGTCTGTGTCTTTGTCTCTTTTAAGACTTAATAAATGTTCTCATCAATTATATTTGAGACGAGGTCTCTTTTGTACCCCTGAACACTAGTTAATTTGAATGATTGAATTGAAGACAAGGTAGTCATTTCAAAAGGCAGGACCAGTGCTACTCTGTCCTATAGGGTGGCCGTGAGTCAGAATCCACCCAATAGCGGTGAGTATTGTTTTCTTTTGTCTATCATTTTTGGTAATGTATTACCTTGTATTAGTTAGCAATTCTTTATTTTAAATTTCCTTTTATCAAATTACTGGTGTGATTTCTGCCTCTTGGTTGCTGTAGAACTATTGGTATTTGGAGTAGCACTGGAAGACAACCCCCTAAAAATAGGATTTGGGAAGTGGGTGATGTACTGCATTCTTGCCCGTGGAAAGTGACAGGAAGCAACATTCAAATTAAGTTACCACGATCCTGGTTATCTAAGGCTGCTTTAACAAAACCACAACGATACGGCAAAAAAAGAGAGAGAAAAGTTAGGCTGCCTGGGGAGTAGGGGGGGGCGGTGAGGCTCTGCAGGGTGAGGGACAAATGGGAGCTGATATCAAGGAGTTCGAGAAGAAAGGACATATTTTGAAACTGTGGTAGCAATTGCACAAAACTGCCTGATGTGATTGAACTGTGGAATGTTATGATATCTGTAAGAGCTCCCAATAAAAGGATTAAATATATAAATAAAAATGCTGAAAAGTTAAAAAAAAAAAGAAGAAGAAGAGGAATTTATTCTCTCACAGGTCTTGAGTTTACAAGTCCAAATCAGAGTCTTGGCTGTGGGCCGCTCTCCTAGTTTCTGGTGTCTGCCGGCTAACCTTGGCCTTCCTTTGCTGGGAGACATTCCTTTGCTTGTGGGATCTGTTCTCCTCCAAGCCGTCACTCAGAAATGATTTGTTTTAGGACCTCCACTCTATTCCAAAGTGATCCCACTAACAAAAGAAAACACCTTTTCTTTATGAGATCCTGTCGCAGATAACGGACTAGGACCTCGACATATAAATTAGGGGGAACACAATTCAGTCCCTAACGCCATCTGTGATTAGTTAGGGTGAAACATAAATGAAGCAAACGTAGCGCTGCCCTCGACCAGCATTGATCCTTCTGGGCGCCCCGGAGCACCTACAGACAGAAACATGCTCACACCCTGTAACTCTCAGCTAACACCAGGATTTTGCCATCAAAGAACTTCCACGGCACCCTTAAAAAGATCCTCTTTCTTTTCGTAGCCACAAGATCGGTTGCTAAAATCAAATACAAAGTGAATTGTGTGGACTACATAATTAGAATATCAGTTGAATTCACACCCTTCTATGGAAATAAGGGTATTCTAATGAATACATTTTAAAAAATGAGACTCAGGAACTAGAAATGAGGACATCTGGTCCATTTTATCCTTCTTCTCTCAGTTAGCTTTTTCTGCAAAGCTCTTTAACATACTTAAGTGGCTTTAAGTATGCGAAGGAACCCTGAGGGTGAAGTAGGAAGTGATTAAGCATTGAGCTGATAACCCTCCAGGTTAGGAGTTCAAGACCACCAGCTGCTCTGCAGGAGGAAGATGAGGCTTTCTATCTGCATAAGGAGTTCCAGTCTCAGAAACCCACCAGCACAGCTGCCCCCTGTCTACAGAGTCGCTGCGACTCGGCATCGGCAGGGACCACACCGCAGTGTTGTAAGCGACTGGCCTGTCTGTCTTCCATGGGCAGTTTATGTCCACTCATTTAAGACACAAAAATGTTAAACTACACAAATATTTTGTCTCAATATTTATTACCTCTGAAATGAAATCTGAGTTGTACAGTCATATTGAAAGGTAGAAATATTAGGGAGAAAAGGGGTTGTCTCCACCAAGGGCCTACACTTTACAAAAATTAGCTGGCCATGCTACAATAAAGGGTTGGAAAGAAATTAGGCACACATTAGACACTTATGAAGATAATCCAAAGCTGGGCAGCACACACTAAGGTCACTTAGGCACAGGTGAAGGTCACCCGAGGCAGGTATACTAGACACCAGTAGCATTACATCAAGTGCGCCTGAACTCAGCCACTAAGAGGCCAATACCCTCAACCACGCCCCCTCCCCCCAAGTGGGGATAGAGGGATAAGAAGCACAGACTCAAGTCAGGCCTTGCTCTCTGAGGTTGGAGGGCAGAGGGTGGGATTTCTCCCTTGCACACTGTGTCAGAGACTGTATTGCCCTCAACTTTCCTATCCCTTCTTGCTTGGAAGACAAAGGTGTTTCTGCTGTGTGAATTCTTTCAAGAACTGGGAAAACCAATCCCAGAAACCTAACAATATTACAACAACAGATAAATTAATTTAAATAAAAATATATATCAAACAAAGAAGGTGAATTATGCATTTGTTGTTTGCTTTTACCTCAGATATATTCCAAAGAATTTAATATGACGTTTTCCAGAGAATGGTAAGTACAGAGGCTGAACATTGACTATCTCTTAAAAGCATGATTGTATTGTCCTTATATTGGACCGGTTGCTGCCAGTGTAAAATACAGTACAGTCCATTTGGAATTACCGTAGACAAATCTTTTCTCAGTGTCCACCAGTAGGCTGTCCTAAGCTTTGAGGAGTCTAACACATCCTGCGAGGTGCCCTCGCGGCATCGGCTCTGACGCATCCTGACCCCTGCACAGCCGACTGAAACACCGCCCTGTCCGCCCTGTCAGTGGTTCCTGTGCTCAAGTCCACGGTTATAGCCAGGATGTCCATCCATCTCCTTAGGGCCTTCCTCTCTCCCGCTGCCCCTCTACTTAACCAAACAGGATGGCCATCCTAGGGACTGGTCTCTGCTGACAGTAGGTCAAAAGAATGTAAGATGATGTCTTGCAAATCCTTGCCTCTATGGAGCACACTGGTCCTTCTTCCAAGACAGATCTGGGTCTCCTTTTCGCAGTCCATAATACTTTCTTTTTTTTTTTTAATCGTTTTATTAGGGGCTCATACAACTCTTATCACAATCCATACATACATCAATTGTGTAAAGCACATTTGTACATTCATTGCCCTCATCATTCTCAAAACATTTGCTCTCCATTTAAGCCCCTGGCATCAGGTCTTCATTTTTTCTTCTCTAGCACCACAATTCAAATACACCGATTAACCTCTAAAAAATGCTGCTGCCTTACTTAATTCACTTTTAGTTTCATATATGGGACAGACCTTTTTTTAAAATTTAGTAGCAATATGTAAATGGCCTTGCTTACATCTTTACTGATTAAGTTCAAAAGGAATTCTTATTGCAAGGGAGGGGGCTGTTACATTTTGAATTCCCAGCAAACTAAATCTTAAACTATGCTATATTTACAATATTTTGGTTAACAACATACTAACTCTTGTACCCCCTCTGTCAGCAGGATGGCAAGCCTGAGTAATTCTCCCATTAGGCTTCCACATAGCGTATTTCTGTGGTCTCACCCTCACAGGGCTGCTGTGGACCTTACTTACAAGATTGGTAAGCTATCCAGTCCCCTTGGCTCATCAGAAGTACCTCGCTTTTGCACAGACATTTGGCGGTAGTTGAAAAACTATTGCTAGAAAAGCCATTGTAAGTAATTCATAGCTCTGCATGTGGTTAACTACCTTCATGAGCAACCCATTCCTTTGTCATGAGATCAGAAAAAGCTGCATGGTGCCTGCTAGCATTACTGAACATTTCAATCAAGAAATCCGTAGGAAAATAGTGATGAAAAGAGAAGAAATATGAACAGATTTCAAGTTCTCCTGGACTCCTAGGGGCCGGATGAACTGTGAAACTAGGTCCCTAACATAATGTTTAAAACTTAAAGCAAAATTATCTTCTGAAATCTTCTTCATTATTATTATTTTATTTATTTATTTCTGAAATCTTCTTAAAACCAAACAATAGTTTAGCTTAACTCCTAAAGAATGTCTGTCTTAAGCATTTTGGTCTTTCTTTTTAAATGGTAATATTTTTTTACTTTAAAATTAGCCTTTACTATGGAAGGATCCCTGGTGGTACTGCAGGTTAGATGTTGAGCTGCTAACTGAAAGGTTGGTGGTTCAAACCCACCAGCCACTCTGTATGAGAAAAATTATGCTGTCTGCTCCCTTAAAGATTTACAGTCTCAAAAACCCTGTACAGGGTCACTATAAGTTGAAATTGACTTCATAGCATTGGGTGGCAGGCCTTTATTGAGCCCTAGTGATACAGAGGCTAAGCACTTAGCTCCTAAGCCCAAAGTTCAGCAGTTTGAACCTACATGCTGCTCCGTGGGAGAAAGGTATGGCAGTCTGCTTCCTTAAAGATTCTCAAACTCCAAAAAATTCCCCGCCATCGAGTCTCTTCCAACTCAGAGCGACCCTATAGGGCAGGGTAGAACTGCCACTGTGGGATTCTCAGGCTGCCACTCTGTTGTTGTTTTTTAAATCACTTTATTGGGGCTCATAAAACTCTTATCACAATCCATATATACAGACATTTGTACATTTGTTGCCAGCATTTTGGTCTTTTAAGAACTATCTATGCCAATCCCACCGCCTCAGAGCTCTCTGCTCTAGCAAGCTCTCCCCACTTCTGGCTGCTAGTCACCAGACATGAAGGCCTGGCAGCAAGGAGGGATGGGGAACAACAATGTGTTCAGTCAAGCTGTCCAGAACCTTCCCGCATCTGCACAGCCAGGAGTGTACAACAATATGAGCATCACCGTGTCCGTGGCAGGTGGGAACACAACGTTCAGAGCACAAACCCTATGATGGGCCCAATGCAGATGAGCCCGTTGCAGATGCAAGGAATGGACACCGTTTGCCCTGAGCAGATGAAAGATGCAGCACTGAGACACACAGGCCTCTCCTGCAACCAGCTCTCCTCCACCGACCTTCTCAAAACTGAAGCAGATGGAACCCAGACAAGAAGACAGGAGAGTTCTTCGCCATGGTGACTACAGACTAGAGGAATGCTCTACAGGTGCAACAGGTACAGGTGTTTGCTGACGTCCAGTGTACAGTGAATCTGGTAAGCGGGGACCCTTACCTGAACCAGCCTGGTCCACTGGGGACTCAAAAGCCCACGTCAGTACCACAGAACCCCCAGGGCCAGCAGAAGAGTCACCTGCAGCAGCTGCTAACTGAATAACCACTTTTAAAAGAATGTGAAATTTAAATCATAGACATACAGAGATATACAAATATATTTTTTTCTGCGATTTTTGACATCTCAATCTGCAGCCATTCTTCAGGTCGTAGCATTTGGAGCAACAACAACAAAATTTTTTTTTAAGAGTTGACTTTTGTTGGGAGATTGAGAGATGTTTTTGTTTCTTTCTTTGTAAAGGCCTTAAATATTGAAGAGAATAACAAGTCAGAAGAGTTGGACAATCTATTTCTTGAGCCAAATTGAATTATTCTTATTGTTATAATCAGCCATTGCCTTCTTAGTTGGATGAAGGCTTTTGGAGGAGAACCAAAATGATCAGGTCCCAGGGGAAGAGGCAGTTCCGCCGGCTCACTCCCACCCGAGCCGAGGAAGAAAGGCCATGGCGGGGCCTGGCCTCTGCCCCTGCACCAAAGGCTGCCCCGAGTCTCCAAGTCCGCAGCCCTCCCCACCTGACCCCAGGCAACAAATAGCATGTGTGCACAATCAGTCTCTTCCAGCAACTTTGTATCTGTTGCCATCAAGACAATATTTTGCCTGCACATGCGTACCCCTCTTTATTTTTAAGACGGATTTAAACCAAGATGCCTCCAGGAAAGGGGAAGAAATGAATATATTCACAGAGTAATTCAAAAAAAGAATAAGAAGAAATACAGTTTTAGGGAAAATGCAATAATTTTTTTGGTGAGATGGGTAAAGGACACAAAGTGAATTCTGTCAATTACTGTAGATAGCAATTTTCTGACTAAATCTGGAAGAGGAAATAAATTTTTTTAAAAAAGAACTTATCTAGATGAGATCAGAGTGACAGCAGCAACTCAAAAGATCCGATAGGGGCCCTGCTCCATTCTCACCTTCATGAAATGATCCCTGAAGAGAAGGGTGCTACAGTAAAATGTGGAGAAGAGAGGAGATGGTGCCCGGCTATCAATCAGAATAGTGTCTGGGGTCTTAATGTCTTGTAGTCAAACAAGCAGCCATCTAAGCGAGGAGTCAACTAAGTTCACATGGAAAAAGCACACCAGCCTGTGTGATCCAAAAAAACAATAACAAAATTCAAATGTGACAAAAGGAAAAGTATCAGGGCCTAACTTGCCACCACCCAATTTGCAGAAGGCTATGGAGGACAGTGGGAGCCCAAAATCCCTCTGCAGAGTACCTAGCCTGATTAAGCCGCTGGCAGATCCCCCACAAGATTCTTCTAGGTGTGAGCATTACTTGCTTGACAAAAATTTCTTCCCTAGCCTTTTAAATCTTCATGGTGGTCTTTTCTTTCTTACCTACTATTTGTATTTTTATCTCTGTATTATTATTATTCTATCCTTATCACTTTATTTTCTTCTTTTTATGATTTCTGTTGGGTTTTCGAGAAGGAGTAGATGTATAGAGATAAGAACTGATGCAATGGTTTATAGGGAGGTCGGGGTGGGGAGTGGGAGATAGGGAGGTGAGGGCATTGAGGGAACAAATAATGTATGTGGGGGAGGTGAGGGAGCACTCTCTAGAACTCATGATAATTACACAGCTTCATATAAAGTGATTTAACCCGGGGTGGGGGTGGGGGGAGAAAATGTTCTAAAATTGATTATGGTAATGATTGTACAACTTTAAAAAAATCATTTTATTGGGGGCTTGTACAATTCTTATCACAATCCATACGTCCATCCACTGTATCCAGCACATTTGTACATTTGTTGCCGTCATCATTCTCAAAACATTTGCTTTCCAGATTGTACAACTCTTGAACTATTGAGTCAGATGATATGTGGAGTAAATACCAATAAAACGTTTTTTTCCCAAAAAATTAGATAGGAATTTTAGGGACAGTGAGTTTATGTTTAAGAGGGAGGCATCACCTGAAAAGGAGAGTGAGTGTGGCCACAGAATTTGAAAAATGTAACTAATGTCGCTGAATTGTATATGTAGAAACTTCCAGATTACTTTTGAATTATTGTATTTTACTGTGTATAGACTTAGCAACAATAACCAACAAATAATAAAATATACTATTCTATATTATAATAAATACAGGAAGTGAAAAACTGACATACACAAGCATAAATATAATTGTTCTTTGTGTAGACTACGGTTTCATTGTCAGTGTACTTTATGTTCATAGCTTAGGGAAAGGTAACATGGTAGCAATAGCACAAAGGGCAGAAAGAAGGAACTGGAAATACAAGTTGGAAGGTTCTTATGCTACATATTAAGGAGTATAATATTATTGTAGATGGACTATGTTTACTTAAAGAAATTAGAAAACAAATACTACATGGTATAGTTTAGTCCAACAATACCAATAATTACTTTAAATACACAACATCTAAACAAATGAATACAATGTCAGAAATTGTCAGATTGGATGGAAAAACAAACAAACAAAAGCAAGATATAAGTGCATGCTGTCTGCAAAAAAGTCACTTTATTAATTAATTTATTTTTTATAGTCATTTTATCGGGGCTCTTACAGCTCTTATAACAATCCATACGTCAATCATATCGAGCATATATGTACATAGGTTGCCATCATCATCTTTAGCCATTTACTTTCTATTTGAGCCCTTGGTATCAGTTCCTCTTTTTTCCCTCCTTCCCCCACCCTCATGAACCCTTAAAAAATTATAAATTATCATTATTTTCATATCTTACACTTACCACTGTTTACCTTCACACGTTTCTGTTGTTTGTCCCAAGGGGGTTAGGGGTTATGCGTTGATCATTGTAATCAGTTCCCCCTTCCTTCCCTTCTCCCCCCACCTTCCTCCTACCTTCCTGGTATCACTATCCCAATTCTGTTCCTGAGGGTTTATCTGACCTGGATTCTGTATGTCCTGAGCTCTTATCTGTACCAGTGTACATGCTCCAGTCTAGCCAGAACAGAAAGGCAGGACTAGGGTCATGATAGCGGGAGGCAAGGAAGCCTCAAAGAACCAGAGGAATATTGTGTGTTTCATCGATGTTATACTGAGCCCTGGTTGACTCATGCCTTTCTTGTGACCCTTCTGTGAGGGGATGTCCCATTGTCTACAGATGGGTTTGGGGTCTCTGCTCCGACCTCCCTCATTCTCAACAATATGTTTCGGGTCTTCGGGTGCCTGTTACCTGATTCCATCAACCCCTCATGATTGCACAGGCTGGTGTGCTTCTTCCATGTGGGCTTGTGGTTTCTCTGTTACATGGTCACTTGTTTAAGTTCAAGTCCTTAAGACACCAGAAGCTAGATCTTTTGATAGCCAGGCACCATTCATTCGCTTTCTTCACCACATTTGCTTATACAGCCATTTTGTATTCAGCGATCGGGTTGAGAGGGTGAGCATCACAGAATGCCAAGCTGTTAGAACTAAGTGTGCTTGTGTTGAGGGAGGGCTTGAGCAGAGGTCAAAAGTCAGTCCACTTCCTCAATGTATTGCCATATAAATATATATGCACATAGGCCATACCTCCATTTCTGTGAATTAATATATTTACATAAGTGCACACCTGTTTATAACTCTATGCATAGCTTTGCTTCCTAGCTCTTTCCTCTGTTTTCTTTTACCTCCCTTCTGTCCCACTGCGATCTCCAACTTTGTTTCTATCACCAAGGTAATTTTTTCCAAGTACCATTTCTTCTTCTGTGTTTCCAACTTTTGCATTCCAATCGCCAATGGTTACCAATGCATCTTATTTGTTTAATTTCAGACTGAAGATGGTGGTGGCATTCTTCAATTTCTGCATCAATAACCTTAATAATTGGTGCATAAATCTGAATAATAGTTGTATTGACAGGATTTCCTTGTGTTTGGATAGACATTATCCTATTACATCCTGCATTGTACTTCAAGACGGATGCTTGGATTTTTTTTTTCCCTCGTGGGAAAACAACCTTTAGTGAAAGTATTGGCCTAGGGGTGGGGCATGGAAGGGCTTTGTGATTTCACTCCCACTAGCTGATCAGGAGGCCTCAAGATAAATCTTGAAATGCCCTTTTAACTAGGAATGTCATGCAGAAATGAAGAATTCCTATCGTAGTAAATGTGGTAGTTATATAACTTTATGTCAACTTGATAGAGTGAAGGTGTGGAGTTAGCCTGTCAATCAGATCTTGACCTGATTGTACCTTGTGGTTGGCATGACCTTTACATGAGGATTCTGGGAACTTCCTCTTTTTCTCCTGGGAGGAGGACCACACTCTCTCCCTGCTTCACATTCCTGTTGACAAGGCACATGGAGCCACACTGATGGCAGCCAGAGCCCTGGAGATGCATCCACTGTCATTGGATCCACAGGACTTTCCACCCACCAGCTGGTGCTCTTCCTGCATTTTTCATCATTGAATGTGCTGCATGAGTTTGAAGAAGTATTTATGGACTAGTATTAGACATAGGGGCTAATATTGGATTTATGCACTAATATTGAACTATGGACTTGACCTGGGCTGAGCCGGATGTTTTCTTAATGTACAATTACTCTTGGATATAAAACTCTCTCTTACACATATATGAGTGTCTCTGTATTTGTTTCTCTAGTCAACTCAGACTAACACAGTAAACAATTTTATTTCCTGATTCAAATGGCCAAGACCAATCTATTTCAGCTCACTCTATTTCAGTCTTAATGACTTCCAATTTTCCTAGATTCATACGTAATACATTCAAAATTCCAATGGTTAATTGATGTTTGCAGCTGTTTCTTCTCATTTTGAGTTGTGTCCCACCAGCAAACGAAGGTTCTGGAAGCTTTACTCCTAAAGACTTTCCTTCATCCATGTCATTATGGTCCACTCTACTCTGAGAAGGCAGCTCTTCTGCTGAGGGGTCATCTTCTGGCATTGTCTCCAACAATGTTCTTCTGTGACTCATGAGGTTTCCAGTGGCTAATTTCATAAATGTGGACAGCCTTCTCCTTCTCTGAAGTCTGTTCTTAGTCTGAAAGCTCTGCTGAAACCGGTTCACTTTATTTGTTTTTTCAGAGACAAGCTACTTTTTTTTTTGCTGCTGACTCGCACTAAACATACTTAAGACACAGAAGTAAGAGCTATATTAGATGAAGTCATTTCTTGCCAACCTATCAATTAGTAGTACAGCACATAGCCACCAAATACACCTAAATACAATAAAATGTTATTTAAAAACCAAACCAAACCCTTTTGGACACTTCTGTCCTGTCACATGGAGTCACTAAGTGGAAAGTCAGTCTGTGGCACTAAACCATATGTCACTGAAAGATGAGTTCTTCACTCATAATTGCCAAATACTTAGGAAAAGGCTGGGGGTTTATAGAAAATGTTCTTAGGTCCAAGAAAATGTCACATATTAATCATTCTACATTTTTAAGTTGACAGAAAAACACATCAGCTTATCTGGTTTAAAATTTGGAGAAAGTTGCAAAATACTGTTTTTCTAACCCCTTTGATGCTACAAATGACCCCAAGACAGAAAAACTAAAGACTTTGAACTCAGTCGCTTGTTACAAATGAAGAATTTATCATGGAGGATGACTCATATATCAAGCTAGGATGAAGTGCAGTTTTTTCTGGGGAAGTTAATATTGACTGAGAGGGGAATGTTGTGGCATGGTGGATAGAAGATGGGTTATAAACCTTTTCTTTCCAGCTCTGTCCCTAACTGACCATTGGACCCACAACCAATCACTTCATCTTTAGTTTGTGCATCTGTAAAATGTGGGTAAAGTAACTCTCCTCACTTTTCACACTGTCTCTTTGGAGATCAAAAGGAATTTGTCAAACAAAAGTCCTTTGAAATAGTATAAAGTACCATGATATTCAAGGTAGCATTAAGCAAATCATAGAATTTCAAACTTGGAAAGAATTGAGAAATTATCCAGTCACATCTTTTAAATTTATATTTCCTTTCTCTCAGTCTATTACTTAGTTAGAACCATTATATATATTACTGTTAACATTCTTAGAATAGAAATTAAATGAAAATCATATTCTGAACTGCTTCTTCTTGGAAAATTATAATGAATTGCAGGCCAATATTGCTGTAAGGACTTCATCAATTATCTCATTTGTTCTCCTGGTTTTTGTGTTGTTGTTGTTGTTTTTATTAAAAGATCATTTTATTGGGGACTCTTACAGCTCTTATAACAATCCATACGTCAATTGTATCAAGCATATTTGTGCATATGTTGCCATCATTATTTTCTAAACATTTATTTTCTATTTGAGCCCTTGGTATCAGCTCCTCTTTTTTCCCTTCCTCCCTCCCTCCCACCCTCGTGAACACTTGATAAATTATAAATTATTACACAATGGATGTATGTATGGATTGTGATAAGCATTGTACGAGTCCCAAATAAAATGACTTTTAAAAATGAAATCAGTTTTAACAAATCTATTAAGTGTAATGGAGAGTACTTTGAATGTGATAAGGTTGTTTTGTAAAAAATTTAAATACATAGGTTTGAAAAAATTATAAATTATTATTTTCTTATCTTATAATGACCACTGTCTCCATTCCTCCACAGTTTCTGTTGTCCATCCCCCCTGGTGTGTGTGTGTGTGTGTGTGTTTATGCTCCTGGTTATGAGGCAATAGCAGTCCAAAGAGGGTGACTGGCCTAAGATAAATACACGATAGTGAACTCAGATTTTGTGCTGGAACCTGGGTACCCAGGCTCCCAGCCACCTGGTCCTTTCCAAGGCCCCTTTTGAAACGAGAAAATCACAGCAACTTGTGGATAACTAACTATTGCTCATCAAGCTAAACAAGTCATGTCGAGATTACACTATCAATTCTGACTTTTCTAATGCACAAAAGAGTATTTTCTTTTTAATGAATGGATAAACAGGAATGATGTTCTGCCACGTGCTGTGACCTGGGTGAACTATGAAGACACTGTGCAAAGTGATACAAGCCAGACACAAAAGGACAAATATGATATGTCCCCACTTACATGAAATGCCTAGAATAAGCATGTGCACAGAGACAGCAATGAGAATCCTGGGAGCCACCGGCTGGGGACTTAATGCTTGATGGTTACAGAGTTTCCAACTGGAGTGATGCGGACATGGTGGAAACACACCGTGGAACTGGGGTGGGGTGGGGTGGTACACAATATTGTGAATTTGATGAATGGACTGTACACTGCAAAAGAGTTCAACCCACAAAGTTATGTTCTGTATTATTTTACTCCCCCAAAGTAAAGCAGTTACGCAAAACAACAATTTAAAAATATAGTTTTTAAACTAAAAAAAAGAAAAGAAAAGAATTGTGCTTAAAAAAAAAGATATAAATACACAGACACCCATCTAGTCACTAAATAAAGCTTTTACGCAAAACAACAATTTAAAAATATAGTTTTTAAACTAAAAAAAAGAAAAGAAAAGAATTGTGCTTAATAAAAAAAGATATAAATACACAGACACCCATCTAGTCACTAAATAAAGCTTAGATTGTAGATATTAGAACAATTCAGTATTGAATGGTCAAATAAATCACCAAGACTTCGGTAAAACTTTTTAAAATTTAATACTTAAAACAAGCCCATACATTTATAGAGCTCTAGATAAAGACATGTACATATGCAAATATATTATATGAGGATGGGGAAATAGATCTATGCGCCTACATTTATAGGTTTAGTATTAAGGTAGCAGAAGGACATTGGGCCTCCACTCAAGTACTCCCTCAACACAAGAATACTTTCTT
>NW_022111321.1:19577816-19589347 GCF_000313985.2 Echinops telfairi
AAAAAAAACAACATTGCAGGGGTAGCGACAAAACCAACAAACAAATGAAACCAAACACTCTGCCACCTAGTAGATTCTGACTCGTGGGACCCGATAGGACAGGGTAGAACTGCCACTGTGGTTACTGGGACTCCCTCTTTACGGGAGTAGAAAGCCTCATCTGGTTCCCAAGGAACCTGCACCTGGTGGCTCTGGAATGCTGAACGAGCATGCAGCCAACCAACGCCTAAGCTCTTCACCCAGGAAAGGTCAGGTTTTTTCCTCTCTACTTCCCATCTGGTTCTATCACCTGCCCTCCTAGCAGGTCATGAACCCATCTTCATACCCGAAGTCCTCTCCCCTCCCAGCCAGCTTTAGTAAAAGCGCCAGCTCTTCCCACGACAAGAGAGAAGATTCTCTTCCTACGTAGGACAGCCCTTTCAGCCAATTTCAGATGACATGCCCTCTGAAAGGTCGCATCTCTTTGAGGCTGCCGGACACAGTCATTTGACTCTCTGAGCTCACGGGTCCCATGTGCTGAGTGCAGGCTGAGGGGTAGGGTGCAGGCAGCTGTCTATCTGTGTCACTCAATCCTCTCTTCCACTCTTATCCTTCCTGACTGAAGCCGACCCTGTGTCCCATCAGGCGGCGATGATCCTTTACTCCCTCCCCACTCTCAGGTTTTCAGATCCAGGATTGGAAAATCGTCTCCCCTTCTTCATCCTGGTATCAGAGTGCACCCCCTCAAAGCACAGAGGCTTCTCATTCCTCTCTGTGTTCCTCTGAAGGGGGTCTCACGAAAATTTGATTCCCATGAATTCTCCCACTGTGGAATGGTCTTTAAAAAAAATTTATTTTAAACTTGTTCACCCATAGCCCAGCAGGAACATTATTGACGATCCGGAAATGTTTCCTGAAAAAATAAAAAGTTGAAAGGAAGGAAAAAGGAAAGGGGGGAGGAAGAGGGACAGGGGAGAATGAATGGCGTTACTTGTTATTTTAAAGTTCTTGAAACAGGTCCAACAGCAAGGTCACAGCATCCGCTCCGCAAGCTTCTACACACGATGGCTCCTTGTAGGTCCTTACCTATACGCTCCAGGATGGACAATAGACATTTGACTGCATTTTAATTTCAGAAATCACATTGACTTTTCGGTGCATGTGGTGTGTGTGTATGCTCATGTGGACTTTGTTGGGCTTGACAGGAGTGAGGGTACTTTTATTCTGCCAAGGGCCCTTAGGATATTTATAGCATCATTCAAAGGCCATCCTGCTCAAATACTTCATGAACACGCCCCTCGTGGGATGCCTGCAATGGCTTCTCTCTGGTGAGCCGGCTGGTGTTAGCAGGTATGGATGATTTCAAAGGCCCCGTATGTTCCCCACCCCTGCTCTGCAGGGAAAGTTGCAAGCTCAATGGCACACATAAGTAACAATGGCAGCAGGAGGCAAATTGGGGCCCAAATCATGTCTATCATTAATTTTTGGTCCATTGGCTCAATCAATGAGAGGCAAGTAATACTCTCTTTGTCTGAGATGGTCTATGGACATTGGTGGCATTTAGTCCCGACCTCCTGAATTTATAGATCTCTGTTAATCCAGCCACCTATGGGACATCTCTGTTTGGCTGTCTTAACATTTTTGAAGTGAAATTCGTCATCTAACACATACACACAAATTCAATGTGAAGCCTTCTTTGGTCACATCTGATGGTCACCTGTCACATACGATAGGGTCCGAGATGGGGAGTTGACCAGACCCTCGTGTTTTTCTGTTCAGCAATTGAGGCCGGGTTGTCACCCTGGACTATATTCGTGTCTGGTCTGGGAGAGAACCAAATGTCCCTCCACGTCCCTGCCCCAGGAGCTCACAGTCTGGAGGGAGACAAAGATGGATAGAAGCAATGTCCGAGAATGAAATGAGCACATTCTAGAGGGGAAATAAACAGGGCTTGTGAAGGAGATCCGGGGCTCCAGGGTTGGGGTCTGAGAGGTCTGACTGAGGTGTCATTGATGTGTGACTAGAATGACAGTGTGAGTCTGGGGACCGTGTCCTGGGGAGATGGACAGTGGGTGCTGAGACTCCCAGGCTGACGTGAGCTTGTCCAGAGAGGGATTAGAAAGCAGTGCGCTGGGGAGGAGAGGAGGCAGGGTCAGGGCCGGGGCCACCTGGGCTGGAGGAGGATCTGCTGCTTTGGGACAGCATCCCCTCACCTCTCAGCAGGTCACAGAAACACACTTAGCTGATGACTCGGCTCCAAGTACTCTCAGGACACGGGGCTTTGGTCTTCACTAAGGCTTGACCAGGGAGGCTCTACTCTTGCTCACAGCCATGTTGCGGGCAGGATGTGTCTTGTGAGCTATTGTCCTGGTGTGTATGGTGGGGCGGGGTGTGGGGGAGGGTTGTCTCCCAGTTCCTTCCTGTTTGCAGATCTGGGCCTTCCTTTGGATCTTTGTTACATGGATGTCACCAAAGGGCTGGTCATATGCCCAGCTGCTTCCTGGTGGGAGGAGAAAAGAGATAAGAGACAGACTGACAGGGAGAGAAGAACCAAGACACATTGTTCCACATGACTCAGTGTGACTCAAAATCAATTCAGTGGCATCTAACCGTAACGACAGACCACCTTCTCTAGAAGCCAGTCCCGGGGTCCAGTCAGAATGGGGATCACACAGGATGTGGGATCCCCAGCCCCTGGTGAAGATGAGACCCTGGGTCAGAGGCTCAATGCAGTGGAAGTAATTGAGGGCTTGGGGCCAGAGGGTGTCCACATCAGAGGTTAATTCCAATGCCCCCTGTGTAGACCAGGGAACAGGCCAATAGGGGAAGTGCCTTTCCCATGGCCACCTGCCCAGCTTCCCTCCCTCACCCCACCCCTCCAGTCCAGCCCTGTGGGGAGGTGCGCTCCATGCTGCTTCCCAGCCTGGTTTCAATTTCTCCCATCTCTGCTCTTGAGCAGTAGCTCCATGTGACACCAGCCACAGGTGCACCGCTGTTCTCTCTGGTACACCTACTGAAGTGGATGCTAGTGTGATCCCCACTGTGTAGGTGGGGAGATTGGGGAGATGCTGAGCATGAAGACTTGTGCCAAGTCTCCAGCTGGGATGGAGGGAAGGGCTGTGTCTCAAGCCAGCTCTGGGGCTCTGGCTGCATCAAGACCTCCCCCAGGTTCGGGTGGGGGGGGGCACTGTGTTGAAGTCATTGTGTATAGTAATAGAGATGGTGTGGGGAGAGGAGAGAGTTCAGCAGCCTGGAGAGGATTTGGGGGAGGTGCTACCTGAGGTCAGGGGACCCAGGATATGGACTCACTTCCTTGGCAGTGGAGCACATAGACCTTGGAACCCTGGTACCCAGGCCCCTGAGCTCAGCGGCAGGCCCTCCCCAGCCCAGGGAGTGGAGACACTCGGGAGGAGACATGCTTTCCGGTTGTCTTCCAAGCTCCCATAGATCAGATGCTGAAAAAGGGAAGCATTCTAACTGTATAGGAAGCCTGAAGCGTGGTCAGAAATACCACCACCACAGGGGCTGGGCATCCGCCATAAAGGAGCCCAAGGCCAGGTCACCACTGTGATTCCACCTGGGTAGCCTCACATCACCTCCCCCAGGCCATACCAGCCCCCAGACCACGCCAGCCCTGTCCTTACAATGGGAGCAGGGAGGGACTTATGGGGGAAAAAGCTGTCTGGTGAGGCAGGGTCCCTGAAAGAGAGGTGGGGCCGAGGCATCAGGGAAGGTCTGGGGAGATGTGGGAGGGGCAGGGTGATGAGGAAGATGATGAACAGGGCTCTCTCGGCTGCTTCATCACAAGCTCTCCTTGAGGGCTCCCCCGCTCCTTCCCCATGGCCCCCACCTTCGCTGGGTTCCTGGAGCTGGAGCTGAGTGGGTGTAGGGTGCTGGGTGGGCTAGACCATCAAGTTGGGGTTTGAAGTGCTGGGGTGGCCTCACGCCACAGACGGAGAACTGACTCAGCCCCTCATGGGATAGGATCCTGGGACCTAAATTGAGAGTCAGGTTTTAGGGACAAATGGCCAGGCCTAGTTAATCTCTCTAGGACCTTCTCTGAACTCCTGATGACCCTGTATGGGGCAGTCACCCCTTGGTGGCTGCTGGCACTGCCAGGAAACTGCTGACCTGTTGCCACCCAGCTCCTCCCAGGCCCTGTTGCAACACTCAGAGGCTTTTCTTTCTTTCTTTTCTTAAAAAATCATTCTATTAGGGGCTCATACAACTCTTATCACAATACATACATACATTAATTGTGTAAAGCACATTCATACATTTGTTGCCCTCATCATTCTCAAAATATTTGCTCTCCACGTAAGCCCCTGGCATCAGCTCCTCATTCCCCCCTCCTGTCTCCCCACTCCCTTTGAACCCTTGATAATTTATAAGCTATAATTTTTCATATCTTACACTGTCCGACATCTCCCTTCACCCACTTTTCTGTTGTCCGTCCCCCAGGGAGGTTATATGTAGATCCTTGTAATCGGTTCCCCTTTCCTCCCCACTCCCCTCCACCCTCCTGGTATCACCACTCTCACCAGTGGTCCTGAAGGGATCATCTGTCCTGGATTCCCTGTGTTCCCAGTTCCTATCTGTACCAGTGTACATCCTCTGGTCTAGCCAGATTTGTAAGGTAGAATTGGGATCAAGATAGTGAGGGGGGGCGAGGAAGCATTAAGGAACTAGAGGAAAGTTGTATGTTTCATTATTGCTACACTGCACCCTGACTGACTGGTCTCTTCCCTGAGACCCTTCTGTAAGGGGATGTCCAGCTGCCTACAGATGGCTCTTGGGTCCCCAATCTGTACTCCCCCTCATTTACAATGATTTGATTTTTTTGTTCTTCGATGTCTGATACCTGATCCCTTTGACACCTCGTGATCACACAGACTGGTGTGCTTCTTCTATGTGGGCTTTGTTGCTTCTGAGCTGGATGGCCACTTGTTTACCTTCAAGCCTTTAAGACCCCAGACGCTGTAGCATTTGATAGCCGGGTACCATCAGCTTTCTTCACCACATTTGCTAACAGAGGCTGGTATTTTTATCCAATCGCCGTGGACTTGGTCTATGCTTCCTGGAAGCCAGTCCACCAAGCACATAGTGACAGATGGTGAACTGGGAGCCCCTCTGAGACTTCAGGGGCACAAGACCTGAAGGAGCAGAAAGGGAAGGAGACAGCCTGACTGACTTCAGGTATTTTCTCTGCAGAGCTGGCCGCAGGAGATTCCCCAGGAGGAAGAGGTCATAATCACAGACAGACACACCCACAGCCCCCAGGAAAGGGGCCAGATGCTTCTGCCTGAGTGTGGGGGGTGGCGACCTCAGTCAAGGATCAGAGATGGCCAGATGGGATCCAGAGCCCAGAGAACACACTGGGAACCCCACATTCCCTCCCAAGGCTTCCCCAACCCCACCCCACCCCCAGGATCCCTGCCTCCTCCTAAGGAATCAGCCACCACCTCCCCATCTCCACCACTGCCCTCCCTGTGCGGGCCAGATGCAAAGTGACTTTTCCCAGAATGCAGGAACATCAGAAAGGTGTCTGTCATACTGGTTTCACTTCCCAACAGCCCCAGCGTCTCCGCACCTTGCTCCTGTGTTGGGGTTGGCACCTGGGCCCCTGGGACCATGTGCAGCAGTGGCCACCCTGTCCTGCTGCCCCTCTCCTAGCCCCACCACGCTTCGTAGGTTTGTTCAACCTCACCCCGAGAGGTTCAGCCTGAGATGCACATTGCCTTACAATGTGTAACCTCATGGAACCCATCACCATGACCCTTCCCAGTCAGACAGTGCGTCCCGGCTCAGCTGCAGAAAGTTCCAGAAGGAAGGCTGGTTCTCACACTTATGGAGCCTTTCACTGCTGCTGGCCGTGCACTCACTGCTGCCTGCTGCCCTTTCAGCAGGGCTGCAGCCTTGACCTGTGTCCTCCTCCACTCACCCTCCCAGGACAGAACCGTAGGAGTGGGATGTGGGACAAACAATGAGCACATGCTGTGCTAGGGTGGCTAGAGCCAGACTCCTTCGGGAACAGCCTTGGCAGTCACATGGCACCAGTGGTCCCTGCCTGTGGCCGTGTCCCCGTACAAATCCCTGACATTGCCGGGCCTCTGTTTGCTCTCCTGTAGAATGGGGAGTTTTGTGAGGGCTCACCAGATACTGATCTTCTTACAGGGTGGTAGTAATATTTAGAAATAACTAATGGAACAAATTCAGGTTCCTGATATTTGAATTAAGAAGCCCTTGTCATGCAGTGGATTATGTGTTGGGCTGCTAAGGGCAAGGTCAGAAGTTCAAAACTCTCAGCCACTCCTTGGGGGGAAGATGAAGCTTTCTGCTCCCCTAAGATTTGCAGCTTCTGAAACCCCATGGTTCCATTCTGCTTGACCCTATGGGGTCACAATGAGTCAGAATTAACTTGAGGGCAATGGGAATACCTGAATCCCCCTCACCTTACATTCTACTTTGAAAGGTGAGCCCTGATTTCTGCTGGAGGCCCTTGTGGCCCCCCTCCCAACACAGGTCACAAAGGTCCCAGACCCGGACCCTCTTGGTGTGTCATGATGCGGCCTCTGACACTCTGTCCCTCCACTGACACTATGTCTCTCCACTGTCCCAACCCAGTGTGGGTCCCACCAAGACAAAGATGAGACCTTTGTGGGACAGAGCAGAGCTTAGAACTTCGTTATGGGGAAGTGGGCATGCCTACATGTGGGATTGCCAGGAGGGGAGGGCAGGTCCACCCAGGGAGGACCCCCGAACTGCAATGGAGCCAGAGCTCAAGACGTTTGGGGTGGGAATCTTGGGAACGAACTCCTTGGCAGTGGAATGTTTTCAAGGAAGGGCACTCACAGTGGTGACGGTTTCTCCTCTTGCAGAAGCACAGCCAGGTCTGCCACCTCCCAGGAAAGGAGCTGCACCTCCAGCATGGGGTCCAGAACCATCCCAGGGCCCCTGTGCTGGGGATGCAACCACATCACTGGAGGAGGAGCTATCAGCAGCCTCCGCCCACTAGCTCCATCACTTGAAGTCAATTACAGGGACCCCCTGTAGAGAGCAGGAGTGTGATCTTACCCCAACTGAAGACCCAGCTTCAGAGGGAGCACGAGGGAAGCCAGTCCTGCTCCTGTACCGGCTCTGGAGATCTGTGGGGCCCCAGGGCCTTTCTTAGCAGCTCCGTCCCTGCAGATGAGGAGCCTGTTGAGGGTCACACTTTATTTCTGGGTCACCTGAAGAACTGGCTCACGGACCGGCAGCTGATGACTATCCAGCACCTTCATCCGTACTGGGACTGCTTAGAGAGCCACGTTCTCCATCATGCGCTCCTTCACTAGTGCCAGGCTGAGAGCCGGCGGGAGGGGCATCCTCTTCTTGGGCCACCTCCCTCACTAGCTCTTGGGCCACTGGCTGATGTCACTCCAGGTCCTGCACCAGCAGTGGACCTCCATCGAGCACTGGGTTCTCTTTCTGTAGCTCTGTAAGCAACACCAGACAGAGAGGCTGCTGGAGGGCTGGGTTATCAGACAATCAATGCCAGAAGAATAAACAAATCTATTTTTGAAGAAGCACAACCAGAATGTTCCTTAGATGTGAGGATGGTGAAGTTTTGTTTGACATCCATGCTCTCAGGGGGAATCAACCAGTCCCATCATGTTCGGGAGAGGGTCTTGGAAAATGAGGAAGACCCTCAAAATGGATGGACATAGTGGTTATAACAATGGGCCTCAAGCACAGCAATTGTGAGGATTGTGAAGGACCGGACAGTTTTTCATTCAGGCAGCCATTGGATGGCAACCAAGGAGCTCTGGGTCCTTTGATGGAATGCTATGAATGGAACCATTTCCCCCAGAAGGGTATGTTAACCCACTTTATGCAGCAGCCATACACTTTACCATTGAGACGCCAGGGTGAAGCCACCTGGGAAAGGGTGTTGGATCCAGGAGCGCAGGTGGCCTCACAGCCTCAGTAGCTTACTGACTTGTGCCAAGAAGGGAAAAGTGTGGCAGGGGACATAGCTGGTCACCACTGTCCTCTCTTGAAGCTAGCATCACCAGGGATGAGGCAACCCCACATGAGCAGCCCCCTGATAGTGGTGGGCAGGACACCCACACCCTGGGGTGTGCTTGTCACAAAGGTCTGCCCTGTGTCTCATCAGGAATTAAGAGTCAGACCATCCAGACTGGTGTGGACCCTCACACATGTCTACTTTACGTGGGACACAAAGGGTGAAGCTGAGTCTATGCGTCTATTTAAATGCACACATCATCAGAAGATGCTCTTCATATCCCCCCCAATGGCAGCATCCTGCTATCTGAACAATGTCACCCTGATTCAACATACACTTTCTGCCCTGGGTCTCAATGGTACTCTCCCCCAACCCTTACTTAGGGAGACATATAGCAACGTCCCTCATTCTTACCAAGAGCCCTGTGGCCCCAGCAGACGTGCTTGCCCTGCACCTCCCTGTGAGGGCTGTACCTGTGGGAGGGGGCACCGGGTTTCCTTCTAGAAGCAGCTTCACAAACAGACTCTCTGAGAAGGGCCATCTCATTCCTTTCCGCTTTTGTTTAAGAGGTGAAAGCATTACACCAAGACAGGGCAATATGGGAGATTATTTTAGAGCAGGGTGGGGAACCTTTTTTTCTACCAACGGTCACTTGCATATTTATATTATTTGCTGGCCCATCAAAATGTGCTGGACACAATGGACATATGTATGGATTGTGATATAGATAGAGATATAAAGATTTGTAATCTCAGAAACCCACAGGAGCACTCATGTGTGAGGTCATCTTCCATTTCATGAAATGCAAATATTCCTCAAAAAAAGTATCAACTTAAAAATTATCCTGCTATATTTGGTCAAATATTTCATTAACTCACCCGAATATGATGGCTGGAACATGGTGAGGCATGTGATGTTAGCTGTTATTGATGACGATGTTACTGAAAACTACGTTTCTAGGCTTGCTTGGTCCCAAATAGTCCTTGTTTAGGTACAATACTCTCCTAATTCTCATGTCTGCCTCCTTAGTCAATTATTTTCCATGATTCTGAATCATCCGAGATGGTTTACATAAATTCAGGCTGCCCACGTCATGTACTATGAGAGAAAATAAAAGCTCAGGTCTTAGCTCATGTTTTTAATATCCTCTGATTCTCCATTCTTTGACTTCCTAGTCCCATGCCTAAACCCTCCTGCAGTTTCTCTTTGCTTTGATTATCTTAGTGGGCATGTTTTTATTTCTGTCTTCATTCTCTTTCTTTTTTTTAAATCATTTTATTAGGGGCTCATACAACTCTTATCACAATCCATACTTACATCAATTGTGTAAAGCGCATTTGTACATTCATTGCCCTCATCATTCTCAACATTCTCTTTCTGACATAATACAATTCTTATCCATAAAGTTCACATACCTGAAACCGTGGCTAAAATGTATTTTCGGCACCCCATTCCAGTCATGACTGACTCACTCTGACCCACCAGTTCTCTGCTCTTGCATGGAGATTGGGAAAAGACCATCATTAGAGTGATAAGTCTACAACTCAGATTGTAACACTGTACAGTCTCCAGTGTCAACAACATGACTTGACTGGATATGAGATCCAAGGGTCCCTGACAACAAAGAACTGATGGCAAAGGAACCAGAATGGCTCTTTAGGAGCACCCATGCCATGCTGTGGAGGAATTCACAAGGCTACCGAGGCAGCTCCTGAACAGGCTACTAGGTGAGTCAAGAAGAGGAGGGCTCAGCAGTGCATGCTGCCTTCCTGAAGTTGGTGGTATGGTCATCAAGGCAGAGGGTGGAGGTGAGGGTTGGTCAGACGGGAAGCAAATCACACTCTCTCAAGTCTTTACTTAAAAAAACCCAAACATACATATGTTGACAAAAGTAGTTGATAGATATGTTTACCATAATAATAAAACATTAGATAAAAGGAGTAATTTCTGAGGCTGCTTATGCAAAACCAAATCCTTCATGGGACTTGGTACCTTGGCTTGAAGTTTAGGGTCATGGTTGCATGGGACATCCAGTTAATTGGCTTAATAAAAGTCAGTCCTTCTTTCCTATATCCTAGTTCACTGTGCAGGCCTGGGGTCTTAAAAACTTATAAATGGCCATCCAAGATAAAACAAGTGGTCTCTATTCACCTGAAGCAACAGAGGAAGGAGTCAGCACTAGAAGAAGGTTCTGGAATATGTAGCTAATTGCTTTCATGAACACCCGCCTACTTTAGCAGGAGACCAGAAGAACTAGATAGTGCCCAACTATCGTTGCTGAAAATTATGATCAAAGTTTCCATAGCATAATCCTGATCAAAAGATGGAATATACTCCCCGCCCCTAGCCAGTCCTGGGGCTTTGGGGCTCGGCTCAAGGGGAGTCCCTCTGGGACATGAGGGTACAGTGAATGGTATGACCCTTTACTGGGCATGCCTACACAGTAGGGTATTCTGGGCCCCTCTAGGGTTTCCTGTATGGGCTCCAATAAATTTCTTCCCTTTTGCTTAAAAAAAAAAGATGGAGTATACAAAACAGAATTTCAAGTTCTCTTGTATTCCAGACTTTGGGGGCCATTGAAAGCTGAATAGAACTCTGAGACTATTGTTCTGGGATCATCTTTAAACCTCAAAGCCATGATATCCCCATACGTGTTCTTAAAACCAAATAATAGTTTAGCTTAGCACTGGTGGCATAGTGGTTACACATTGGGCTGCAATCCACAAGGTCAGCTGTTCAAAAAGACCAGTGGCTCTTCAGATGAGGCTTTCTGCTCTCAGGAAAGAGTTACACCCTCAGAAACCCACAGGAGCTATTGCTCTACCCTGTCCTCTAGTGTCTACTATGAATCGGCATCAACTTGTTGGCAGTGTTTAAGTCTTGAGCAGTGTGTTGCTTTGTGATTAGCAATGGACTATTTTATGTATACACTAGTAATTTGAGGCGGATATGAATGAATGACTAGAAATACTTGGAGGATGACCCTGATTGAAAAGCATTTCAATGTATCCGCAGTCCTGTCGGCATGTTGTGGTTCTATAGGACAAACAACTGTCTAGTGTTGCTTCCGTTTAATTCATTATGAGTAATACAATTTTTTTTCTGTTGCATACATGATTCGACACATACTTTGCTTTAAAAGGTCTGTCTAAATAAGATAGGCTGGATGAACAATCTGGAGGGGAAAACAAGGGGACCAACAGTTCTGGGGAGACATGGGAGAGCGGGAGGTGGGGGCAAAGGTAGAGGTGTTAACAAACCCAAGGACAAGGGAACCACAAGTGATCCAAATCGGTGGTGAGGAGGGTGTAGGAGGCCTGGTAGGGTGTGATCAAGGGTAATGTTACTGAAACCCAAGTGAAGACTGAGCATGATAGTGAGACAAGAGGAAAGTCAAAGGAAATAGAGGAAAGAGCTAGGAGGCAAAAGGCATTTATAGAGGTCTAGATAAAGACATGTACATAGGCAAATATATTTATCTATGAGGATGAGGAAATAGATCTATGCACCTACATTTATAGGTTTAGTATTAAGGTAGCAGAAGGAC
>NW_022111321.1:19592645-19594287 GCF_000313985.2 Echinops telfairi
AAAAATTAGCAGTCATTATTGAAGAAACAATGGTTTATTTTTCTAGTCAATTGAGCGAGTTACTGATTCTTAGGGCTCAACAAATGCTGCATCTTAATATTTCCATTGAATAAGCCTTCTATTCGGTGATTTTGTTTCCCTTTATGGGAGAGTTTGTCAGGGCGGCTTTTGCTCTCAGGGGATTCTGTCAAATGAATCTTCATGTCCAATACAATACCTGTTTGAAATATTACAACCCAAGTCCATCCATCAGGACCTCTTTATCATGGTTGATCAAGGAGTCCTGCTGTGGCTGCTAGAACTTCATTCTGCTGAATATGGTATTTCTCATAGATATGCTTTGCCTCATTTAAGAATCCTCCTGCAAGCAATGTTCTGAACAAGTGGCCTCTTCTGGTTTTACTTCTCTTGCTGGGAACCCTTTTTCACACAATGCAGGAAGCATGTTTCTGTAAGTTTATTATCGATTCCAAGAAATTGCTTAAGCGGTTTTATCTGATCAGAGACTAGTATTCAGGCAGCCATACCCTTCTTGTATGCTTATGAGTCATCTTTCTGATGCGCTAGTTTCTTTTCTGTTCTGGAGTAGTGGTGGTTCAACCTTTTCTTCAGTGTCTCCAGCAAGCCGGAGTGCTTATTTAAGCACAGGCCCCTGTATCCAACACCAGGAAGACTCGGGAGCCTGTGCTACATACAGGTTGAGTCTCTGGGCAGAGAAGGACCAGGGTCAGGGTGAATGCCTCAGCCCCTGGGTGGGAGAGGAGTACTACGCTCTTTTCAAAATGATCTGTATGGTAGCATCACACAGAGTCCTGGTGAAATAGTAGTTGTGCACGGTATTGCTAACTGCAAGGTCAGCAGTTCAAAAACACCAGCCTCTCTAGAGGAGAAAGACAAGGCTTATTCCTGTGATGGGTTATAGTCTCAGACACGGAGGGTTTCTGGAGCCTGAAGGAGGGTGAAGCGGTGGAGTTCACCTTTAAGACGTCTGCTGAGGCGAAGTCAAGATGGCGTCCAGGTAGAAGCATGCACCAGGTATTCCTGGTGCTAGATCAGAAAATTAAGAGGCATGGGAAGCAAAGCAGAGGAGAAAGTAACCAGACTGGTGGTTCCAGGGGGATCTAGGAGGAGGAGGAGGTGGGGAAAGGAGCAGTGAGTGAGCAAACACCACCACAGGCAGAGGAACAACTAGGGAATTAAAAGCAACAACCTGGAGGGCATAGAGATTCCGGTGGTGTTGGGGCAATAGCATTCTAGCTGAGAGGAATTTCTAAGAGGCAGAAGAAGAGCAAGTGTGATGGTGGGGCAGGAGGAAGGTAAAAGGAAACACGAATGATCTAGGAAGCAAAGCTACGGATAGAGGTATAAACCTAGGTGTGTACATATGTAAATATATTAATCGATAAAAATAGAGATATTGGCCTATGTCAATATATTTATATGGCAATACACTGAGGAAGTGGACTGACTTTGGCCTCTGCTCAAGTCCTCCCTCAATGCAAGAACACTTCGTTCCAACAACCTGGCATTCTGTGATATTCACCCTCCCAACAGATCGCTGAAGACAAAATGGCTGCATAAGCAAACGTGGTGAAGAAAGCAGTACCGGCTATCAAAAGATCTAGCATCTGGGGTCTTAAAG
>NW_022111321.1:19595589-19602019 GCF_000313985.2 Echinops telfairi
AAAAACCAAAAAGAGAGATTCCATCTATTCCTTCAACAGACAAACGCCCGTTGTCTATGTGCAGGGCATTGAAAACACAATGGAAAGGCAAAGCAGGCCTGTTGACTTTCCTGGCACGCTTTGTTACATGACTTGGCACATGGCTTTTTTGTTTATTGTTGTGATAATATTAGAATAGGCTGTGGACCAGCAGTGTTGGCTTCTAGCCAGTGCATTTATGCAAACAAATCGCAGATGTGCCACATAGATATGGCCAAGAAAACTTTATAGCCTCTATTCCTGCTCTGGAATAATGACAAAAATGTTCAATAAAAAACATCCGTCCTAGGCCAATAACACACACTGGTGGCCTCTGTATGTTTCATGCTTCCAGCCATCCCATTATGTTCAGTCCAAACAGCCTCACCTGGTATCTCGGAAATGCAATCAACACAATACAGTGTTCAACAGGTATGTCCATGTGTTCATGCTAACTGTGAAGCCTGTTTGGTGACCCACGTGTTTTTTGGTAGGACTTGCTTCTCGGAGCAAGCTTGGTAACAGAAATGCTTCTTGAGAAGTGAGGAACTAGTTCTTATCACTGTGAACCAGTCTCCAGCAGGGAAGCACACTTACATAAATCATGAGGCATGTCATATTCTTGGCTTTCCAGACACAGCATTGTAAAGATGTCAGGTCTTACTAAACATCATCTATCAATTTATTATAGCCCAGTAAAAATTCTAGTGGAATTCTTTTTAGAACTTAGAAAAATCATTTTAAAGTTTATCTGGAAATTTCTTTTTAAACCATTGCTTTTAAATCAATACTGACTCATAGTGATTCTACAAGACAGAGTTGAGCTTTTCCAAGGTGATAAATCACTCAGGAAGCAAACTGCCCCATCTCTCTTCCACAGAGCTGCTGGTGGGTTTGAAACACTGACCTTTTAGTTAGCAGCTGCACCACTCAGGCCCCATGGAAGCACGAAAATACCTAAGAATAGCCAGGAAGATTCTAGTTTCAGGGAGGACTCTTCACAGTTACCTAAGCTGCAGTGTTTACTCATGAGATACTGCTACAAGGATAGGCAGATGATTGATAAGACAAAATACTGAGTATAGAAAGAAATCCAAATATGAATGGATCTTGAGTATCTAATAACCTCATGAAAAGAAATATTATTCATTGGTTAGTCATTAAAAAAACAACAACAGTAAAGTTGAATCCCTACCTCAAACTTCCAAGTGAAATAAAGATTTACGTTTTTCAAATTCATAACACACTGAAGACTTTCACTTCAGTGGAAGAGGATTTCCTAAGCCTTACCCTTGGTGGCTCAGCATCAGAGGTCCACCGCCTCCAAAGGATGGAGTCCCCACATGGGTGGTCTTAGTGTTGAGGGAACGTGGAGGAGAGCAACCCTGCCCCAGCGCGCACACGTGGCCTCCGCAGGGCACTCCGTGTGCAGAGCTGACTCAGGACGAAAGTGCTCTAGACTGGTTTTCAGATGGCTCTTTCCCAACTTGGAGATCCTAGCACAATTGGACTCCTTTCGCAAGTTCCACCCACTTAAAGGTGACTTGAAGGAAACCGAAAGTCTTCTTAGGGTCAAAAGTCCAAGTAGCATATCTTTTTTAAAAATTATTTTATTGGGGGTCCATATAACTCTTATCACAAATCATACATGCATCCATTGTGTCAAGCACATTTGTATATTTGTTGCCATCATCATTCTCAAAACATTTTCTTACTACTTGAGCCCTTGACATCAGCTCATTTCCCCCCCTCCCTCCACCAACCTCCCTCTCTCATGAACCCTTGATAATTTATAAAAAATTTTTCATGTCTTGCACTGTTTGATGTTTCCCTTTACCCCCTTGTCTGTTGTCCCTCCCCCTGGGAGGGGGTTATAAGTAGGTCATTGTGATCAGTTCCCCCTTGCTCCCCCACCTGCCCCTTACCCTCCTGGTGTGGCTCCTCTCAATACGGTCCCAAGAAGTTTATCTGTCCTGGATGCCCTGTGTTTCCAGCTCTAAGTAGCACATCTCGTTCGTCCACCTTATCTGGAAGAAGACATAGCGTGAGGGTTTAGAGTCCAAGGGAAAAGTGTCTCAGGGGGCAGATTCCCGATGCCACTGCACCAGGAACAAAACGAAGCTATGGTCGCCGTTTCTGGATCCTTGGCAAACAGAAACGGGAGTTTGATTAAAATAGGGATACCAAGGTGATCCCTAGCTTGCCGTGGACCTAACAATAAATCGTGGTGGCCTGAGTGTGCCAGAATAGAACTGTGCTGCACGAGTCATCTATCGCTTATTTTCCAAAAGTAAATCACCAGACTTCCTCCCTGTCCTTGTTAGGTGCCCTTGAGTCAGCTGAGACTCACAGCAGCCCCCAGCACAGCAGAATGAAACATCGCCATTCCCTGCCGTTCTCACAACTGTTCTGAAGTATGTTTGAGCCCATTATTGTCACTCCTGGGTCAGTCCATCTTGCTGAGGGTTTTTCTCTTTGCCACGGCCCCTCTACTTTGCCATGCATGATGCCCTTTCCCAGGGACTGGTCTCTCCTGACTACATGGCCAAAGGACCATTCTTGCTTTTAAGGAGCATTCTGGCTGTACTTCTTTCAAGACAAATTTGTTTGTTTGTTTGCCAGTCCATGGTACTTACTTTCCATATATTCTCTGCCAGTACCGTAATTCAAATGAACTGATTATCCTTTGATCTTCCTATTCAATGTCCACCTGTCACATGCATACGAGGTGGTTGAAAATGCCATGACTTGGGGCAGGTGCATGTTATTCCTCAAAGTAGCATCCTTGCTTTTCAACACTTTAAAGAGGTCTGGTGCAACACTTTACCCAATGCAATGTGTTGCTTGATCTCCTGGCTGCTGCTTCTATGAGCTTCCCGAGAATCCTTAAACCACAGTGCCATTAACCACACTGGGGCATCAGGCACTTTCACCACCCAGGAGCACTGATCCGCAGATAATCATACCTTATGGCCAATGTTGAAAGTCAATAGAGGGCACCAATAATGTGATACAGGCAGGGCCACCAAGGGCTTTAACCCCTCAGAGGAAAGCCTGGGTTGTCCTAACAGTGAAAGAACCCAGGTGTGTTAAAGAAGCTGAGGGCAAAGAATCAATGTCATTGTTTGAAGATATTATAGGTATATTTTGTGTTATGAATCTAAGGAAGTTGACTAACGTGTCACTTACCCCGTTTTAAGCACAGGGTCTGTTCATGTTTCAAAGAGGAAGCTATATCCTTGTTTGCAAACAGACCTTCAGAAGTGCATATGATCTGTTATTTTTTATCTTGCTCTTCTTCAGCCTCCTTCATTCCTTGAGTGCTGGTCCTTGGAATTTGCTCTCAAATGTTCTCTCCTGCTCTAGGACTTGTTGCTAGTTCTTGTCCCTGAGTTCACCAGGCTGTTTCCCATATCCATGCATTTGCACCTTATGCTTTTCAGCTGCCCTCTCCATCCTTGACGGCCAAGCTGCTACCACTTGAAATTCAGCCTGAACATTCTTTCTGAAGCTTCCTAAGTAGGTGCCCAGCAAAACTGATCATTTACTTCATATCTTTCTTCTTACAGAGTATCTGTAAAGCTTTACTGGCATTATGGATGTCATGTCTGTCTCTGTTTCATCTTTAAAATTCCAGATTTTGGTACATCAAACAAACAAAACAACGCACCACCTTCAAGTTGAATCCAACTCATAGCCATGCTACGTCAATGAACTAAACTGATAAATCATCAGTTTTAGAAGCAGCATGGAATTAAGAATGCATGGACTCCCTCAGCCACATACTTCAAATAGAACCAATATGGCATTAAACTTAACCAAAATTGTAGCTAGTTTATAAGGTCCAGAGTGAATTCTGACCTCTGAAACAGGTAAAATTTAACAGTGTTTCAGACTCTATATTTAACATCAGTTTAGCTTCCAACCCCATGGCTCAAAAAAGAGTAGAGTAACAGCCCTTGTCAATCTTTCATCCACGTCACGTGGCTCTCCTCTTCCTTTCTGCTCAGAGGCACTAGCACCCAACTGTGCTCTTTAGTGCGTTTTTGAGGATTGCAGCTTCAGTGATAATTAAGATGTGGAGGAGTTTAATATTATTGCTGTATGTTGTAAATTCTATTTTGTTGTTGCTGTTGTACAAACTTTTCAGCTACTCACAAACCAACTTCTTTTCCCTTCTCTAACGTTTTCCCTAGCTATGATCCTTGGACATCAAGGACATCATAAATGGAGCGAACAGAAAGGCACTAAAATGACAGAAAAGAAAGGGGAAAAACAGTGAATTTTAGAAAGATGGTGGCAACACAAGTGAAGAAGCCCTTGTCCGCCCCCAAATGAAGCCCACACCCCGGCCTTGAAGACCAAGAAGGCAGTGCTGAAAGGAGTGCACAGCCCTCTTAACAAAAGTTTATACTCATGTCGCCACCTTCCAGAGGCCCAAGACACTGAGGCTCCTAAGACAGCCCGCATACCCTCAGAAAAGTACCCCAGAGAAACATGCATAACCGCTAAGCCATCATTAAGCTCCTCCTAACCACCGAGTCAGCCATGAAGAAGATGAAAGGTGACAATATCTGTGTGTTCACTTTGGGTATCAATACAGACAGGCACCAGATCAAATAGGCTAGGAAGATGCTCTACGGTGCTAATGTGTCCAAGGACAACACCTTAGGCAGCTCTGATAGAAGAAGGCATATGCTCAACTAGCTCCTGATTATGATGCTTTCAATGTTGCCAACAAAAGTGGGATCCAGCTAGCTAATTCTAAATATAAATATTTTATGTTTGTTTGTTCTTTTACCATGAAATATGGGGATGTCAGAAGAAACTCTGAAATTTGCTCTTGAATATAGAGAAGTTAGGACAAATAGAAGAAATGATCACGGAAAAGAGCCAAACCCAAAACTTCACAGGGCAGCTCAAGAAGACAAAAGAAAGTATTATAATGAAATGTGCAAAGATCTGAAGTAAAAAACCCCAAGGGAGGAGCATCCTTGACATTTTTCAAGGTGAAAGAAGTAAAGAACAATGTCGAACTCTGCATTGCAATATTGAAGGATTCTGTGAGTCAAAGATGCAGCAAAAGAAGATGGATAGAGTGTGCAGAGTGACTGTACTAAAAAGAATCGGTTGACACCCAACCATTGCAAGAGGTAACATAAAAACAGGAACTGACGGTGTTGAAGTTGAAGCTACACCGAAGGCATTGGAGATTAACAAGGCTCCAGGAATTAGCTGAATACAAATTGAGATGTTTCAACAAACGGATGCAACACTGGAAGCACTCGCTTGTCCAAAGAAATTTGGAAGAGAGCTACCTGGCCAACCAATTACAACCATATTTATACTCATTCCAATGGACGGTGATCCAAGAGAATGAAGAAAAACTGAACAATATAAGTAATATCACATGGAAGTAAAATTTTGCTGAAGATAATTTAAAAACAGCTTCAGTAATACATTGACAGGGAACTGCCAGAAATTCTCACTGGATTCAAACGAGGACATAGGACATAGGATATCATTGTTGACATCAGATGGATCGTGGCTGAATGGAGATAATATTAGAAAGATGGTTATCTGTGTTTAGTGAGTGTGCAAGCACATTTCACTGTGTGGGTAATAACAAGTTATAGTAACATTGGAAAGTATGGGCGTTCAAGAACACTTGTGCTCATGCAATTGTGCACCTGTACACAGGGGTACTGTATACCTTAAATTCAGGGAAGGTATACACCATTTTATCATACTTTATCTGCTGCATAAATCGTTTTAGAAGCTGGACCACATGATGAGTGTGACATGAGGAGTGGAGGAAGACTTCTTAACCCCCTGTGCTCTGCAAATGACACAACCTTGCTGTTGAAAGCAAAGAGGACTTCTAGCTCTCACTGATGAAGATCAAAGTATGTTGCTTTTAGTATAAATTATACCTCATAATGCAGAAAAACAAATTCTAACAGCCAGACCAGTAAGCAACATCATGGTAAATGGAGAAAAGATTTAAGTTGTCCATCCCACAATCAGTATCCATGGCAGCAGCAGTCAAGAAACCAATGGTCATGGGACATTGGGTAAGCATGCTGCAAAAGACCTCTTTACTGTCTTCACAAACAATGATAGCTCTTTGAGAGCTAAGGTTTACTTGAGCCAAGCCATGATGGTTTTGATTTCCTCATATGCATGGGAATGCTGGACTGAAGAAGAATTGATGCATTTAAACTATGGAGTTGGACTGTAAGAAGAATTAGTCAGTCTGTCTTGGAAGAAGTCCAGCTGGCATGCTCCTTAGAAGGGAGGATTGCTAGACTTCATCTTCTATACTTCAGACACGTCATTGGGAAGGATAAGTGTCAGGAGAAGGACATCAGACTTGATAAAGTTGAAGGTAAGTCAAACAATAGGAAGACGT
>NW_022111321.1:19602119-19605854 GCF_000313985.2 Echinops telfairi
AGGAGGGGAAAAAGGAAAATGAGCTGATTCCAGGAACCCAAGAGGAAAGCGAATTTTGGGAATGATGAGGGCAACAAATGTATAGGTGTGCTTTACACAATTGATCTATGTATTGTGATGAGTTGTATGAGCCCCAATAAAATGATTAAATTTTTTAAAAAGTTGTATGAGCCCCTAATAAAATGATTTATAAAAAGAAAGAAAATGGTGCCATCTCAATCAGAACAGATGAAGAACCCAATTAAGAAGTGGACAAAGGCTCATGAAGAGATCATTGAATCTATAGTGTTCTATAGCAGTGTGGTGAAGAAATCCGATGGGGTCTGGCTATCAGAAAGAGTAATGTCTGGGGTCTTAAAGGCTTGTCTTAAAATAAGCAAATATCTAAGTGAGGTGACAGTTAAGTCCACACTGGAAAAGCACACCAGTCTGTATGATTCAACGATTGAAAATAATAAAATCCAAGGCTAGAGGAGTGAATGGTTTTAGAGCTTAAATTATGAGCACCCAGTTTATAGAAGGCTAGGGATGACAGTGAGAGCCCCAAATCCACTTGCAGGGCCCCCATTTGGAGTAAGCCTCAAGTGAATCCCCTCTCACCATTAACCTGGGATATGAATAGACCTGCTGTCAGACACTGCATTGGAAAATGGACTAATGCAGGTGCAGTTAGTTTAAAATTTAACACCTTTTCATTTGTTTTCCCTTTTAGCCCATTTTGAATTTGTTCTTTAAAAACACGTTTGTTATCTTTTCAACTGAGGTTTTCTTATGCTTTATTTTGTTTTTGTATGTGTTTCTTTGCATAAAATCCAGGATAGGCAAATCTATAGAGACAGTAGCAGAATTAATATTTTCTTAGGGTTATGGTGGGGGAGGTAGCGATGATTGCAAAGCTCTTTTAAATATGTTTAAACCATCTAACTGTGTGATATGTGAATTACATGTCCATAAAACTGCTAAAATTAAATAGGAAAAAAAGAAGTGGGTGAAGGAAGCAGGCGGTTTACCAGATGTGACATCCAAATGACCGACAAACATATGGAAAGATGCTCATGATCACGAGCCATCTGGGAGATGTAAATCAGCGCAAGGATGAGATACTACTTCACACCAACAATGAGAGCCAACTACAAACCCCCAAACCCAGAAAAGAACAAATGCTAGAGAGACCACAAAGTTATATGTACAATCGTTAAGTAGTTTAGCGTAGGGACTGGGCGTCCATTACGCATGCCCAGAGGTCCGAGCTACCAGCCCATGAAGGAGAGGTCCACTGTGCATGCTCAGAGGCTCAGGTTTCCGGTCAGGAAGGGGAGGTACACCTGGGTGGGTGCTGCACCTGGATTGGCCCACCTAGGCCTGGTAAATTCAATTCAGCCAATGGGGTCGACCAGGGTCGTCCACCACACCTCCCCGTGGAACAATTGAAAAGGCAGGAGTCCAGATCCAACCTGGACCTGGACTGAGTGAGGGCCCTGTGGGTGTCTCTGTAAACCTGAAACTTCTTGTATCACAAACCAGGCTTCAGCATGAATTCTTTCTCGTGCGGAGCCAAGGACAGAGGGATATCTATCTCCAGAAAGAACTGACACAATCACTGTAGAAAATGACAAGGCACTACCGCAACCAACTGGTAACAGAAATTCCCTATGACCCAGGAATCCCTCTGCTGGGTTTTCATCCTGAAGAAGGAAGACATGCACACCCATGTTCATTGCAGCATTTGCACAGAGCAAGAAGGTGGAAACACCTACATGCCCATCAGTAGGAGAAGGGACAATGAAACTTTGGTACATACAACCAACGGAATACTATGCATCACTGAAAAACAATGATGAAATCATGAAGGACCTCTTGGTATGGATGAGTCTGGAGAGCATTATACTGAATAAAATTCGCCAACCACCAAAGGTCAAACATTACATGATACCATTGTTAAAGGGGTGAGGCCTAAAATAAAGACTTTCATACCAATGGGAGCAGAGTTGGGATTTTGCCAAAGCGGGAAAGGCAAGAAAGGAAGAATATAGCCATGAGCTAGACCAGTGGTTCTCAACCTGTGGGTTGCAACCCCTTTGGGGGTTGAACAACCCTTTCACAGGGGCTGCCCGATTCATAACAGTAGCAAAATTACAGTTATGAGGTAGCAAAGAAAATAATTTATGGTAGGGGGCTCACCACCACGTGAGGCACTGTATTAAAGGGTCGTGGCATTAGGAAGGTTGAGAACCACTGAGATAGACAGATGACGGCTATTCACTTGGGTCAAGGGGAAGTTGGTGGTCCACAGAGGACGAAGAGAAATCAAGGAATGGGGGAAGGGTAAATTATTGGGGGCTGTGACTAGTAGTTTAAACTTTGAATACAATACAAGTTGATGATTTGAAATATAAGCCCTTACCTAATTACAATTCTTAAAATGTAGTCCTTCAATGACTTTACAAATCATCCTTTCCTATTCCTTTAAAGTCACCATGAAATCTCCAACCACTTTACAGCCTGCAAAATGAAATCTTGGTAATCAATTCCTTTGAAATAATGTGAACAGAGTGAATATTTCACATGTATCTATTGAGCACTTACTATGTATCAGGTGCTGACTAGACAAAACAAGGTACATCCAATGGTGACTAAAAGCTACATCATCCTTATCTTGATGATGTGAACAGGTCTTCATATAAATACATACCCAATCAAAACTCTCAGAATATCCATTTTACTTCGTTACTGAATCTATGTTCTCAAGGTCACCACGAACTCCCCCTCACACACATAAAATCAATGGTCATTCTAGGGTCAAGGTTAATGGCCTCTCAAAAGCATCTGGTACAGTTACATCACACTTCCCTTTTTAAGGCATTTTTTCCAGCAGACTTCTAGCCCTGTGGTTTTAGAGGGTTATGACCCCTACATTACATCCTTTGCTTCAGTGACTTTTCTGAAGTTGATACTTCTCTCTCTGTCTACTCAACATCCCCACTTGGATAGCTATACTGGGTTCCAGGCTGGCTGCAACAAAGCACCACTTGTAGGCAGCTGAACATGACAGACATTTGTTGTCTCCCAGTTTGAGAGGCTACACATCTGAATTCAGGGATTTAGCTAGGCCACTTTCTCTCCAAAGTTAAAAGAGAATCCTTCCTTGCCTCTTCCAGTTTCTGCCACCCCAGAAGTCCCTTGGAAGTCTCTGCCTCTCTTTTCAGATGGCCATCCTCCTGTGTTTTCTTCACCCAGCATTCTTCTCTACGTCTGCCGCCCATCTTTTATACGGACTACTTATATTGGATTAGGACTCAACCTACTCCAGTATGATCAAATGTTAGCTGATCACATCTTCAGAGATCCAACTTCCAAACAAGGTCACCCTCATAGGTACCGGGTTTGGATCTCAATATACTCAGATCTTTGGGGGGCACACAGTTGATAATGAGATTGAATAGTCACCTCGCATTAAATGTTCCTCATACTGAACATGGAGTGCCTTCCTCCTTACATGCCTGCTTACCTCATAGTAGTCAGCATTATTAAATGTAATAATTATTCCATTTCAATTGCTTAGGCCAAAATACTTGAAATGGTCATTAATTCCTCATTCTTTTCATATTCAGCTTATCAGAAAACTCTGTTGGCTTCTGTCTTAACCCAAATCACAATTTAACTATCTCCTATCACCTTCATCCTGGGGGAGAAAGATGAAGTTATCTATGCCCATAAAGATTTACAGGCTCAGAG
>NW_022111321.1:19610238-19611842 GCF_000313985.2 Echinops telfairi
TTTCAAACATAAGTTGTCATGTCATTTTCTTGTTTATATCTTTTCAATGGCTTCCTATGGCACTCAGAGTAAAACCCTTATGGAAGCCTTCAAGACTCTATACAATTTGATATTTGCTAGCTCTTCTGCCTACCTGCACTCCCACTCTTATTATTCCTTCAATTTTCCTTGAGTATTCCTTGCTATTTGGGACCTCGGCACTCACGTATCTCTGCCTAGAATGTTGTTCACCTAGATATTGCCATGGCTCTTTTCATCAATTTGTGTATGCCTCTTTTCCAATGTCAACTTTTCAGAGCGGTCTTCCCTGGAGACTTCGCTGAAAGAGCACGCCTTCATTTCTCCTTCCCCCTTTCACTTGGCCATCTGTTTGTCCCCCACCCCCCTTCTAGTTTTTATTACTGACATTTCCTTGTATGTAAAGTTGTTTACCTATTTCTTGTGTGTGCCTAGTAAAAGACGTCATGCTTGGGAAAAAGAGGAAGCCCCTCGCTGAGATGGATCGCTACACCAATGGGCTCCAACGTCACAATTGTGCGGATGGTGCAGGGCTGGGTAGTGTGTTGTCCTGTTGTCGATTGGGTCCTAAGAATCATAACCGACTTGATAGCATGTAAAATTAACAAGCTGATAAAGATGATGGAAGGTCCAGATCCCCATTGTAGTTAACATATGTAAATGGAAAAATTCACCCACACAAATGTGGATAACAGAGTGAGAGGCACACACTGGCAATCTACTTAAAAACAAGTAAAGAAAGATATCACTGAAAACCCTAAGAAATACAGGCCTCCTCGGATGTACACGAGTTGGGATTGCCATGAGTTATAGTCAATTTGATGGCAGCTGGTTGACACACGTGACCAACCACATTCCTCCTTCTGAGCTGCCCCATTGCTGGTAGACACAAAAGCTCTATTGAAGAAGACTGTTTTTCATGTATGGTTTGGATTTGCTTTTTCCCAGAGAAATGTGATCAGCAATATTTCATTTATCTTTGTAACAAATCTGTTAGGTAGTTGGACAAGAGAGATGAAAGGAGAAGAAACAAGGAAGGAATAATACTAGTTTTGTCTTTGACCAAAAGGCAATGAAAAGAGAGAAGTCTTGTGACGTATCCAGTGTGATAGTGGTAGGGCCAGGCAAGTAATTGATCCTCCTAACTTTTTACTTATCTCTGCTTCCAGGATTTGATATGGGAAGAAAAGAGAACTTTCCACATATCTATCCAGGGTGGATTATGCTTTCGCTCATATCTCCTCAACCCAAACCACTACCTACAATTCTGATCATGATGCCCTCAAGGTCCTAGGTGCAAGGTTTAAGAATGGTATCGAAGGAGTATTTGTTGACTGGCTTAAACCTAAACTGAAAATATCCATTGAAGTGTTCTTAAAACCAAACAATAAACTAGTAGCTTACTAGTAGCTTAACTAGTAAAGAATGTTTAGCTTGGCCAATTTGCATTTTGAAGAGATCAAATCGACCACAGCAACTAGAAAGATGGAACAGAACATGTAGGGTCGGTAGGTTTATATTAATGGGGAAGAACAACTCAGAAAGGTTTGAAGAATGCCGTCAATGCTGCTAAATTGCACATGTAG
>NW_022111321.1:19611986-19615845 GCF_000313985.2 Echinops telfairi
GATTGATGTATATTTTCTTGTGTATGTTTGCAATAGTGATATAGCCTTCGACATCACACAGCTAGCCCACAAGCCACCACAATCAATGCTCATGGAGGCAACTGATAAACGATCATCAATAAATTGCATTAGGAAATCTTCTGCACCAGACCTCTTTAAAGGGTTGAAAAGCAAAGATGTTACTGTGGGTACTAAGGTTCACCTGTCCCAAGCCATCGTATTGTCAAGGGCCTTATATGCATGTGAAAGTTGGATATTGCATGAGGAAGACTGAAGGAGAATCGAAGCATTTGAACTAATGTGTTGGTGAAGGATATTGAAAGTACCACCGACTGACAAAAGAACAAACAGGTCTGTCATGGAAGAAGTATAGGAAGCTCCGTAGAGGCAAAGATGGTGAGATGCCTTCTCACAGACTTTGAACATGACATAAGGAGAGACCAATCCCTGAAGAAGGAAATAGATGACCTCATCGTCTCTAGTGAGGCCGGTGGTGGGTTTGAAATTGCCCTTCTGGTTATCAGCCCATCACTTAACTCACTGGGCCCCCAGATTCCTTGCTCTGTTCATTAAAAACAAACAAACAAAAAATCTAAACTCACTGCCATGTGTCAATGCCAATTCTAGTGATTCTGTAAGACAGGGTGTAATCCCCCCTGTGGTTTTCTGAGACTCTAACTCTTCAAGGAAGTAGAAAGCCTTGTCTTTCTCTCACAGAGCAGCTGATGGTTTGAACCCAACACCTAACCATGTCACCAGGGTGCCTTGTGGTAGTGGGAACAAAAATGGCTCAGTTCATAGCAAACTGCAATTGCCTTAAGAATGCAGTAGTTTTTACATTTCTCTGATGATATCAATTAGCTCTTCTATTGCCGATAATGGTATTGTTTACATTTTATATTTTCTTAATTGGCAAATGTTATTGTCCCAGGTCTTCAAGTTAAAGGAACAAAATCCTTTGAGTTTGTGTCCTGTCCTCGCCACTGGTGTTCTGTTTGAGCCCATTGTTGCAGCCAGTGTGTCAATCTATCTCCTTGAGGGGCTTCCTTTTATTTTTCGGTTGAATCTCTACTCCAAGAATGTTAGCAAATATAATTAATGTCATTAATTGGTTTGTGGTTTGATTAGCTTCTTAAAAAATTATTTCTCTCTTTGCATTTTTTTCCTCTGGCCTCAGTTGTTTTACTTGCCTAAGGCTTTCCCATTGGTTTGGTTTTTTTCTCACAAGCCTGAAGTTCCTGGCTTCTCTATTCAAATAGATGAATGAAAAGCTAAATAAAGGCCTTAATTTAGTAAAAGCAGCCCCCCCCCTTTTATTAATCATTTTATTGGGAGCTCTTACAAATATTACAACAATCCATGATTCAATTAGATCAGCAGAATTGTACAACTGCTGCCATCATCAGTTTCAAAACATTTTCTTTCTTCTTGAATTTTTTTACATCAGCATCCTTTTATTCCCTCTCCCCCCAGGAACCCTTATTGTTAATATATGCATATACATATAGATAGATAGATCGCAGTATCTTATATCATCCAATGTGTCGGCTCACCTACAATTCTCTTATTCTTTCTCCTCGAGTAGGGTTATACCGTCATCATTGCAATCCGCTCCCCCTTCCTCCCCTTCTCCCCCTCTTCCTATACCCTCAGGGAATCATTACTCCTGTTACTGTTTCTGAAGTGTTATCTATCTTGGCTTTCATGCATGGAACGAACTAAATTATACAAATGAACATATGCAGGTCTAAAAAGATTAATGAGGTAAAGCAAAGACCATGGTAGTAAGGGGAGAAAATATGAAAGAACTTGTGGCTAGTTATGTGTTTCATCAGTGCTCTACCACACCCTGGATTTGTCTTCCCTTCCATGTGGCTCTTCTGTGAGGGACTGTTGAATTATCTTACAGGTGGGTTTTGGGTCTCCACTCTGTGAACGCTCCTTCACGTCGATTTGATTGTTTGTTTTTGAACTTCTGATACCAAGCAGAAGTAAGAGCAGTTGGAGTGGGCTCTTTCTTCAGTTGTTTGTTTCTCCAAGAAGCCTTTCCCTGTCCAGAACTACTGCCAGCAGCTCCTGTGGAAGAGGACGGATTCTGGACAGGAAAGCAGTCTTGCAGGGCTTCCTGCGAGCAGAGAACCCACAGGCTGGCACGGAAAGCCCAGTGCAACTTATTCTGGGGGTGAAGATGCATTTTACATCTGTTTAATTATTTTCCCTCTGAGTCTATTAAAGAGATTCAGAGTTTCTTCCATGTGTCCCCTGCTTCTCCTAGGCCTCAGCAGGATCACTGGAGCCTGCTAGGAGCTGAGTGCTTGCTATCTAGACGGAGGTGTTCTGGCTGTTAGCCTTAGGGCCAAAGTCTCAGCTGCCAAACTGTTGACAGAGGTCACAGGGAAAGAGACCAGCTGTCCCAGGCAGCCACTGAATCCAGCTCTTCAATGAATCCACCGATGATTACCCCACAATCTAATCCTTTCCTGCTCATTGTGTTTGTTGACTTGAGCCAGAGCTTCTCAGGGGCTCCCTGGAGGAGACACTTACTTGCTCCTGTCTTAGGCCTCAGTCTGTAGTCTCCTCAGCACTTTCCCAACAGTCCATCCATCTGCTTGCTTCTGTCTTCCAGAAATTCCATATTCCTACTTCTGATTCTATTCACTTAAAGGAGTGCTTTCTATTATTTTGATGGAAACAGGGGATGTAACAGAGGTAAATGCATGCACTTAACCCAACTTGTGTCAGGGTGTAGTATAGCACCATTGCAACATACAACTTTCCTCTAGTTCTTAAATGATTCCTCCTTCCCTCCCCCCCTCAATATCATGACCCCAATTCTACCTTACAAATCCAGCTAGACCAGAGCAAGTACATGGGTACAGATAAGAGCTGGAAACACAGGGAATCCAGGACCTTTAAACCCCTCAGAACCCATATTGAGAGTAGGGATACCAAGAGGGGAAGGGGAAGGAGGGGAAGAAAAGAGGGAACCGATCACAATGATCTAAAAAGAACCCCCTTCCAGGGGGATGGACAACAGAAAAATGGGTGAAGGGAGATATCAGTCAGTGTACGACATGAAATAATAATAATAATCTACAAATTACCAAGGGTTCATGAGGGAGAGGGAGGAAATGAGGAGCTGATACCAAGGGTTCAAGTAGAAAGAAAATGAGGATGGCAACAAATGTACAAATGTGCTTGATACAATGGATGGATGGATTGTGATAAGAATTGTACGAGCCCCCAATAAAATGATTTTTTTAAAAGATTACAGTCTAGGAAAGCCTGTAGGGGCAGTTCTGTTCTTGTCACATAGTGTTCCTATGAGTTGGAATTGACTCAATTGCACAAAGCGATAACATGCAGTTACCTGTATATTATGTGTATATATACACATATATATGTTTGAAAAGCAAATGCAATAAACACAAAACTGCCTCAGAGTAATTTCAAATTCACAATGAAAATTGAAGGGTATCTGGGGCTAAATCTTTATGGGAACAGGGAGTCTCATTTTTTTCTTGTTGCTGACCTCAGCAGCCCAGCAAGGCCACACGCATGTGCGCTCACAGCCACGATCCCAGGGCTCCATTCACTAGATAGAGCCGAGCCTGCAGCTGATCCTTGGGGGACAGGGGATCCATGTACATTATTAGACTAAAACCTCTAGGTTTTCCTTGGTTTCATTTTCCCCCCCTCCAGTGTATGCTTATTTAAAGAAAATTTAAATGCCCCACAATGTCAGAATTACAGTCTGAAACAACCAAATAAAATTTGTGACACACATGAATTACTTTACAGAATCATTTGTCCATGAAAAGGAGGACCTGATCACTGTTGTTAGCACTTTCTCAATTTC
>NW_022111321.1:19617728-19618940 GCF_000313985.2 Echinops telfairi
TTGGGAGGACACACTATGTACTCTTAAAGCCTCTGTGCACTAGAATAATGTCCCCCAAATATCAAATGCCATTTGGATTCTCCTGATGCAAATTCCTTTCCTAGCAAAAGGTGCTTTAACACAACATAAACGCCACCAAACACTTCTGACGTGAAAACTCCCAGCCACTCTGTGGTGCATGACGTTGCCATGAGCCTAGGTGATCTGAGTGTAGCCAACAACAGCAGGCAGTCACCATTATTAACATCCTCAAATAACTCACATCTGTCCTGCAGAACAGTGCTGGAATAAGCAAACATGCCATCCCTCTCATTAAATCATTGGTGACCTACAGGGGACCGTCCTCATTCCATCTGGATAGTCTTTCTTTGGCACCTGTGCTTGTGTTGAGTCCTCACTTATTTCATCTGGTGTCCCATGCCAATCACATTCCTGTGATGGAAGGATTTATCAATCGCACACCATATTTGTTTTCTTCTCTGTTTCCTGGATAAATATACCGGTGCATCTTTTCAAGGAAGAAATTTGGATTCCTTCTCTTCGGCTTGGCCCAGAGCCATCCAGGGCTGTACTACTTCGCGGCCAGGGCTGGGCCCCCTCCTTAGTCCCAAGGGCCCTCTAGAGCGGTGGTTCTCAACCTTCCTCATGCCACTATCCTTTCATACAGTTCCTCACGTGGTGGCGACCCTCAACCATAAAGTTATGTTCGCTGCCACTTCATCACTGTCATTTTGCTACTGTCATGAATCAGGCGACCCCTGTGAAAAGGTGCTTCCAACCCCAAAGGGGTCGTGACCCACAGGTTAGAACCGCTGCTCTAGGGACAAAGGGATAGTTCTGTGGCCCCATTTATTATGGATAAGAGCACTTTTACTAGCTACCCAAACCAACTCTCTAAAGAGTTATTCTCACATACTCCATGAATAAGAAAAGCTCAATGAGAAAAGCAACCAAACACAGTGACGATGCGTCTATGCTGACTCATGCCAGCCTCATGTGAATCAGAATAGAGTTGCTCTATATTGGGTTTTCAATGGCCGAGTTTCCTAAAGTAGGTCACCAGGCCTTCCTGTGGAGTTGCCTGTATGTAGAAATAGCAACCATTCCATTAGCAATTGGGATTTTAATCATCTGCACCAATTAGGGACTTCCAAAGAAAGGACCAACAGGGAGGCTTAAGCTGTTCCATGAAGAGTCACTTCTTTTTTTTTT
>NW_022111321.1:19620551-19622834 GCF_000313985.2 Echinops telfairi
TTACTATACTGCACTCTGATTGGCTCCTCTCCTCCCCGCAGCCCTTCTGCAAGGGGATGTCCAATTTCCCCCAGATGGTCCCTGGGTCCCCACTCTGCACTCCCCCTCTATCATTACTTTTATTCCACAGTTAAAAATGGAAAATGTGGTGACATTGGAAGTATTTGGGTGCTAGACAACATGAGATCCATGTTCATTATGCAGTGCCTAACAAAGCTCCATTAAGGTAAGGATCAGGATCAGAGGATAGACAAGGAATTTTGTAAATATTTTGCTCATTGGACAAACAGCACAACAAATTCACCTTCTAATTATCTTATTGCCTAAAGATAATAACTGTCAACATCCCAGTCTGCTTTAGTGTCTCACATTTTTCAAACTAATGTTGTTGTTGCTGTTTTGCATAACACTACTAAAGAACATTTTAGGGCCATGCATTTTGTAAATGCATATTTTCATAGTTTAAGAAAGCATTGTTTTCAGAAAAGGAGAAATGAAACCACCAAACACTATCGTTGAATTGATCTTAAAGATTGCTGTTGTTAGGGACCATTGAGGTGGCTCTGACTCTAAGTGACCCCATGGACCACAGAGCAAACCACTGGTCCTGCGCCATCCTCACAGCTGTTCTCATGTCTGAGTCCGCTCTTGCAGTCACTGTGCAATCCATCTTATCGAGGGTCTTCCTCTTTTTCACTGCCCTTTACTTAACTCAGCATGATGTCCTTCCCCAGGGCCTGGTCTCTCCTGATAACATGTCAAACGTATGTGAGATGGAAACTGCAGTGCGTTTGAGATTGTAAAGGCTGGGCACGAAGATATTACAAAAAGACAAAACAAAACCTGTGGTTGAGCCCACCTTAAGGAAAATGCTAAAGACATGGAAATGTCATTTTAAGATGATGCACTAAAAATCGAGATAGTCACACCAACGTGTGTGATCCAAGGATGATAAATAATATCAGCCAAATCCAAAGGAGGGAATGGTATCAGAGCTTAAATTGTGAACACTCAATTTGCAGAAGTCTAGAGATAACAGTGGGATCTCAAAATCCATTGGCAGGGCCCCTCCACAGAGTCAGCCTCTCGTGAATGCCCTGGCCACAGTTGAGGGATGTGAATAACCTTGCCATCAGACCTGCAGCATTGTACACTCGACTGTGGCAGATGGAATGAGGTTAAAATGTAACATCTGGTCAATTTGATCAACCTTTGGCCACTTTTTCTATTTGTTCCAGTTTTTAATATTTCCTGCCTTTTTCTCAGTTGAGGTTTCCCCCTCTGGCTTATTTTAATATTGTTATTAAAATAACAATTGTTTTTGTCTTTCCTTTTCCTTCTCTTGTTTTCCAAAATATATTTTGTTTCTTTGTTTTTCAGTAGAAGAAGTTCAGGATAGGCAGATATGAGACAGTAACTGGTGTAATGGCTATTGGAGATGGGGGTGGCGGGCGAGGATGAGGTAGGAGGGAAATGGGGAGCAACTGATGAAAATGTGCAGGGAGAAAATGTTCCAGAACGACTGATTGTAGCGATGTTTATGCAACTCTTCTTAATGTGACTGAATTGTGGAAGTGTATGATATATTAGTTATATATTAATAAAACTACCCCCCAAAAAAGATACAAAGGAATACAAAGGAGAAAAACCAACTCAAATATTAAGGGGTTTCTCTGTTATTTTTTACTTTTTTTCTTTTCTTTTCCATTTACCAGGCTGTTGCCTTTTCTTTTCTCCCTTTAAAAAATTCATTTAAGTAGATAATATATTCACTGGCATGAAATTTAAAACCATAAAGTGGTATATAGAAAAGTTTCCTACCTCCGCTATCTCCTGGCCACACAGGTGCCCTCTACAGAGCTGGCCATTATTCTGAGTTTCTTGGGTACTTTTCCCGAAGCAGTCCATCCATATGCACGGTCGAATGTTTCTGCACACGGGTCTATAGTTATACAAATGTACTGTATTTCCTCACAATGGTAGCCTACTGGACCCACTGCTCTACACTTTTTGTTTGGCTTTCACTATTTGGAGACACTTCATGTCATCAGATAACTTCTATATAATGTTATTTATTTTCAGCTTTTTGTTACAAATTAGGTAAAGTTTACAGGTAGATCAGTTTTCTATTCAACAGTTCGGATAGGTTTTGTTTCATGTCCTTGATGGCAAAACCCTACAGTGTAACAGCACTGAACCCATTGCTTCCTTTTGTTTCCTGTTTCCGTTCTTCTTTCCTAAACTTTCTGAACTTTGTCCTTGGATAAATGCTGCTCTTTTGAC
>NW_022111321.1:19623021-19632840 GCF_000313985.2 Echinops telfairi
TTTTTTTTTAATGACTTTGAGTTTTGTTCTACACTTCTCTCTTACTTTACACAGGACCAGAGCAGGTGATAGTGGTGGGCCTGGCATGACTAGTTCTGGCCTCAGGGTTGTCGGGGTTGATGTTTGTGTGGCGCACTGATCCATTGCACTAAGGGTTTCTGCCTGTCATTGATTTTCTTCACTCTTATTTTCTCTAGACAGGGAGAGACCAATAATCATACTGTACATGGCCACTCAAGAGCTTGAACAGCCCTAGTCACTACTTACCAAAGTAGGAGGTAGAACATTGTAGAATATCAGCATATATTGTGCTAGCTTCTTTTCAATGTTTAAAAAAAAAACATTGGTATATAATTCACATGTAATACAATTCCATAGTTCCATGTTATTAAGAAGACTTATACAATCATCATCCCCAATCAATTTTAGAACAATTTCTTCTTTCTTGTATTCATTGTTATTAGCTCCCCATTCCCTTCCCCTTTTTAATGTATGCACTCTATTCCACTTGCATGATTTGCTTACCCAGCCTCTGACTGGCTGATACTTAGGTTTATGTCTAATATTTTGCTATTTCTGTTTTAATGATGCAGGGGCCTGCGTACATAAATATTTGCACAAAGGTCAATAATATGTATAGATTACTATCCTAGAAAGGATATTGTTGGGACTTTCTAGCCCTCCTTATCTCCTTCCCCTCTCCACATTTCCCAATATAAAGGCCCCTCCCCCCAATCAAACCCAATGCCATTGAGTCAATCTCTACTGTAGTAGCTCCATCTGTGGTTTCGGAAGTTGCACATCTTCATAGGAGTGGATAGTCTGATCTTTCTCTACCGGAGCTGGTGGCTTTAAAATGCCACCAGTGGGTTTGAGATGCCAACCTTGCCTTCAGCAGTCCAACTTATATCAAACTGTTTGGTTAAGTCCAATGCCAGTGCTTATGTTATTATGACTGTCCAATACTACTCACTATTCAACCAAATAGCATATTGTAATTATATCCTTGTTAGTGTATACTAGTCTACTTTTTCTGGGGTTAATAATTATGGGTGAGGTATTGGGCTGCCAACTATAAGGTCAGCAGGTCAAACCCACCAGTTATTCTACAGGAGAAGGATGAGCATGTCTACTGCTGTAACAGTGTATGGGGTCACTATGAGTCTGAATCCAGTTCATGCCAGGGGCTTGGTTTTCTCATCCCAGGCCCAATTGCTCACTTTTCTACATACCATTACTATATCCCCCCCGTCAAACGATTCAACAACTCTTAGTCATAATTGTCCCTAATATCTCAAGTGCATTAAATGATCCATCAATTCTATTTTTTTCCTCTTTTGATATAGCTGCCTTTCACAATAGCACAACCCTACTTTTTATTGTGCTCCAATTTTTAATTTAAACGATGCAGATAGCACCTGAGCAGAAAGTGTCTGGTCCTCAGCCCAGGAACTGTGCGATATGTGCATTTCCCCCTATGCCTGCCCTGTTGTTTGAACTTACCACAGCGGACTTGTGTTGTACTTGTCCTTTTGTGCTTAGCTGACTTTACTCAGCATAATATCCTCCAAGTCTTTCCACGAGATGAGGTGCCTCATCATTTCACCACTCTTTTTAAGGGATGTATAGTACTCCATTGCGTGTATATTCCAGAGTTTTTAATCCATTCCTCTATTGACAAAAATTTAGGTTGTTTCCAATTCTTTGCGATTGTGAACTGCACTGCAATGCACATTGGCGTGCAGATGTCTGGTTGTGGCCTGTTTCTTATTTCTTCTGGGTATATGCCCGGTAGTGGAATTGCTGGGTTGTAAGGTACCGCGATTTCATTGCCAAATTGCTTTCCCCAGTAGCTGTATGTCTCTTCACCACCAACAGTGAATGAGAGTGCCTATCTCACCACACCCCCTCTAACATTTGTTGCTTTCTGGGTTTTTTGTTTTTTGTTCTTAAATTGTGCAATCCTTGTGGGTGTTAGGTGGTATTTCATGGTTGTTTTGATTTGCATTTCCCAGATGGCTAGTGATTGGAAACATTTTCTCATATATTTATTGGCCATTTGGGTTTCCTCCTTTATGAATCCTCTGTTCAAGTCTTTTGCCCATCTCCTCAGTGGGCTATTCATTTTTTAATTGTTATAAGGTTTTCAGGGTTCTGTAGATTTTAGTAATAAGACATTTGTCTGATATGACATTACTAAATATCTTTTCCCAGTCTGTGGGCTCTTTTATTACTCTCTTGATGAAGTCTTTTGATGCACATGAAGTGTTTTATCTTCAGTATGTTCCACACATCTATTTTATCTTCCTCTGGGTGTGTGTTAGTCTGGGTAGACAAGAGAAACAAATCCATAGACACTTATATGTGTATAAGAAAGAGCTTTATATATAGGAACAGTTGAATATTGAGAAAACATACCAGCCCAGTTCAGATCAAGTCCATAAGTCCGATATAAGCCCATAGGTCCAATACCAATCTATAAAGTCCTCTTCAGACTCATGAAACACATGCAATGATGCTGAATGCAGGAAGATCACAGACCAGTGGGTGGGAAGTCTTGTGGACCCAGTGTCGTTGTAAGCATCTCAGTGCTGGCAGGGGTCTCCACGTGGCTTCTCCAGCTCAAGGGTCTGGCTCCATCTGTCTTCTCCACAGGGATGTCTCACAGGGAGTAAACCAAGAGAAAGAGAGAGGAGAGAGAGAGAGAGAGAGAGAGAGAGAGACTCCAGACTCCTACCTCCAAGGAGGAATACCGGAGTTCGCAGAATCCTTAGAAGGCCATGCCCACACAGAGACCTCATTGGCTATGATCTGATTGACAGCCTAGACTCCACCCCTTCACTCTGAATCCTCAAATTGACACCAGATTATGTAACCACCACAGGGTGTGTCGCCTTCATTATTACTACTAGCCCATGTGTTCCCTGTGCTAAGGTTCTTAGCTTTGTCCCAATTTTTTCATTGATGATCCTGATAATTTAGGGTTTTACCTCAAGGTCTGTGATACACCTTGAATTTGTCCTTGTGAATGGGGTGAGGTAAGGGTCTTGCTTCATTTTTTTTGCAGGTTGATATCCAGTTTTTTTTCAGCACCATTTCTTAAAGAGGGTATCTGTTCCCCATTTAATTTTTGGGGGGTGGGGTGCTTATCAAAGATCAATTGTCTGTATTCTGCTGTTTTTATTCCTGGATTTTCTATTCTTATCTATTGGTCCAAGTATTTAACATTGTACCAGTACCATGCTGTTTTAACAACTGTGATTATATAATAAGTTTTAAAGTCAGGTAATGCAAGTCCTCCCACTTTATTCTTCTTCTTGAGGAATTATTTGCCAATTCTGGGTTTCTTCCCTTTCCATAGGAAGCTGGTAGTCAAATTTTCTATTTCTTTGAAAAATGATGGTGGTACTTGTATCGGGATTGCATTGAACCCATATAGTTCCTTAGGTAGGATTGACATCTTTACAATGTTGAGTTTACCAAGCTACAAGCATGGGCTATGTTTCCATTTTTGAAGGGCCCCATTCTTGTAATAATGTTCTGTAGTTTTCCTTGTACAGACCTTTTTTTTTTTGGTTAGGTATATCCCTAGATATCTCAATTTATGCTAGGCTAATATACTTCCTTTTTGATCTTTTTCTCTGTGATCCCATCCTATGCAATCCAACTGACTTCTGTTTGTTGATCTTGTAGGCTGTCATTCTAGCGTATTCCTCTATTGTTTCCAGCACTCTTATTGTGGATCCTTTGGGGTTCTCAATGTATAGAATCATATCATCTCAATGCCATCTTCCTGGAAGTCCTCCAGTCTGAATTTTAGGCAGCTTCCTGTCAATGTACTATTTTAACCATTGTTGGATGATGTTCAGCAAAAATTAACTGGCATGTGATATCACTGATATTATTCTATAGTTTCAGCATTCTGTTGGGTCACTTTTTTGGGAATGGGTACAAATATAGAGCTCTTCCATTCAGTTGGCCAGGGAGCTGTCGTCCAAATTCCCTGGCATAGACTTCCAGTGAGTGCTTCTAGTGTTTCATCGGGTTGTTGAAATGGATCAATTGGTATTCTATCAATTCCTGCAGCCTTGTTCTTAGCCGATGATTTTAGTAGAGCTTGTACTTATTCCTTTAGCACCATGGGTTCTTGCTTATACACTACCTCCTGAAATGGTAGAATGTTGACTAGTTCTTCTGGTACAGTGACCCTGTGTATTCTTTCAATCTTCTTTGGATGTTTATTCAATATTTTGAACATAGAATATTTCAATATTGCAACTCAAGACTTGGGTTTTTTCTCTTGAGTTCTTTCAGTTTCATATGTGCTAAGAGCGTTCTTCCCTTTTGTTTTTCTAATTCTAAGTCTTTGCACATTTCATGATACTATTTGGTTTTGCTTTCTTGAGCTACCTTTTGAAATTTTCCATGCAATGCTTTGACTCCACCATTTCTTCTAGTTACTTTAGCTATTCTACAATTAAGAGCAAGTTTCAGTGTTTCTTCTAACATCCACCTTGGCCTTTTCTTTCTTTTTTTAATGATGCATTTGCTTTCTTCATGAATGATTTCTTGATGTCCTCCCACAGCTTATCAAGTCTTCTGTCATTAATGTTCAATGCATCGAATCTGCTCTTGAAATGTTCACCAAATTCAGGTGGGATAGACTCAAGTTCATATTTTGGATCTCATGGACTTGTTTTACTTTTCTTCAGCTTTATCCTGAACTTAAATATGAGCAATTGATGGTTTGTTTTGTAGTCTGCCCATGGGCTGGTTTGAACTGCTGATACTGAGGTTCTCCATCTTGTCTTCCCATAGATGCAGTCAATTTCATTTCTATGTGCTCCATCTGGGGAAGCCCATGTGAATAGTCACCTTTTGTGCTGTTGAAAAAAGGAATTTGCTATGAACAAGTCATTGGTCTTGCAAAATTCTATCATGGAGTCTCCAGCTTCATTTCTGTCAAGTCTTTATTTTCCAACTACTGTTCCTTCCTGTTTCCAACTTCTGCATTCCAGTCACCAATAGTTATCAATGCATCGTGATTGCATGTTTTATCTATTTCCGACTGGGTAGATGTAAGTATAGATAATTGTTTCTTGTAATCATTGCAAAACCTGTTTGTTTGTTTTTGTCACATTGTTATCTATGGCCATTGTAACTGATCATTTCAGTTGGTATTCCATCAATTCCTGGAGCCTTGTTTTCGGTGAATGTTTTCAGTGCAGCTTGGCCTTCTTCCTTCAGTACCATTGGTTCTCGTTCAAAAGCTACCTCCTGAGATATTGATTACTTCCTACATCATTCGATATTTTGAAAGATTGCAACTTGAGGTTTGAATTCTTTCTTGAGTTCTTCCAGTTTAAGATATGCTGAGTGTATTCTTCCTGTTTGGTTCTCTAACTCTAGTTCTGTAGCCCCCTCTTTGTGTGGTCAAGGGCCCCTGTGTTGTCAGCTACTGACGAGTCACTTGATCCCATGCACAACGGAACAGAATTCTGCCTGATCCTGGGCCATCCCAGATGCCTTGCAGATGGGACTGTTGTGCTCCATAGGGTCTACATTGAATTTTATTTTGGGGGTGGGGGGTAGATTTCCAGGCCATTCTTCTGACTCAGGAAGCTTTCACGGTCTTCTCTCGACCCCCAGTGGTTTGAAATTTTAAGGTGTTGTGTCTCAGAAAGTGTGGCAGAGACTATTGGAACACCAAAAATGGTGTTTTCCTTCTGTATGTAGGGTAGCTGCTGGGAAGATTCTGCCCCATCACCATCAACATTTCCCAGACTCGTTTTAACTCGCTTTCTCTATGGAATGTGAGCGTTCTGGCGTAAATGGGGTGGTCACATGGAAGGAATGGACTGAGTGGGTAGCAGGAGGTCGAGAAAAAAGCTGCACTTCGCTCCTAGTAGGCTAGGATCAGAGAAGGGTAAAGAGGCTCAGGGATTAAAGGTCAGCGTTTATATTTCCAGTATATCCCTAGTATGGAACCTCCACAACTCCGCTGCTCTGTGCTGAGTGGCCCCAAGTCTGGGATCTCTCTGGGTTTTGTGGGGGGAACTGACTCCTGTCCTAGCCACACCCTTTTTTTCAGGCTCTGAGGTGGTCACTTAGTCTGCTAAGTAAACTGCCCCCATCCATGCATTTTCCATCTTTGAAGTCTGTATCGAAATTCCTCACCTTTATGAATTGTATCACTTTCCATGTGTGAACAGAAAGAAGAGCTGTATTGTTTTCTTATATCTGCTGTAATCGATGACCACAAATATGGTGGTTGCAAACAACAGAAATCCCTCCTCTTCCAGTTCTGGAGGCCAGAGTCTGACATTAGTTATATGGGGAATTCAGAATGTCAGTAGGGCCCCACTCCCTCCAGCACATCCAGGGGAGAATCCATTACTTGCTCCTCCAGCTTCTGTCAGCCACCAGCATTACCCGGCTTGCAGCAAGATCACTTCAGTTTCTGCTTTGTGATTATATTGCTCTCTTCTCTTTGGCCTGTGTCAAATCTCTCTCTGCCCTTCCTTAAAGGAATGCATGTGATTGCATTGAATGCCCACCAGGATAGTCTGAGCTTCTCCCTGTCTCAAGATTCTACGCTTAAAGGCATCTATAAGGTCTTAGCCGTTGAGATATTGTTAACAGGATCTGAGCATTAAGAAAGGAGCTCTGGTGGTACACTGGTTAAAGTGTTTGGTCATGAATCAAAAGCTCATCTGTCTCCGAGGGCGACAGATGCCTAAGTCCATATTTTGGACTGGAGCTTCCCAGCTATCCAAGCACCAATCATGACATGTTTTATCTTTTCCCTATAGGTGAAAAAATAAAGGTGGTCAGCTCTTTAAAAAGGAGTCCTATACAGAAATGTCACAAGGGAAAGATGAGCCAGTCAGGGTGCAGTATAGCACCGATGAAACATACAACTTTCCTCTAGTTTTCTAATGTTTCTTCCTCTTCTCCCCTTCCCCCACTATGATGATCCCAATTCTACCTTACAAATCCGGCTGGATGAGAGCATGTACACTGGTACAGATAAGAGCTGGAAACACGGGGAATCCAGGACAGATAAACCCTCAGGACCAATAATGAGAGTAGCGATACCAGGAGGGGGAAGGGAAAGGTGAGGGAAGAAACGGGGAACAAATTACAAGGTTTTACATGTAACCTCCTCCCTGGGGGATGGACAACAGAAACGTGGGTGAAGGGAGACATCGGTCAATATAAGACATGAAAAAATAATAATAATTTATAAATTATCAAGGGTTCATGAGTAAGGGAGGGTGGGGGAGAGGGGAAAGGAGGCCCTGATACCAAGGGCTCAAGCAGAAAACAAATGTCTTGAGAATGATGATGGCGACAAATGTACAAATGTGCTTGACACAGTAGATGGATGTACGGATTGTGATAAGAGCTGTCTGAGTCCCCAGTAAAAGTTTAAAGGCATCCTGGTGGCAGAGTGGGTTTCAAATTAGGCTGCTGACTACAAGGTTCCAGTTGAAAACCCTCAGCTGCTCCCAGGGCGAACACTGAGGTTTCTACAGGCATAAAGATGGAGTCCTGGAACCCACAGGGGCAGTTCCACTCATTCTTATAGGATTGCTATGAATCTAAGAGATCCTATGGCAGCGAGTGGGCTCTTAAAAGGTATGTGGGGCTGAGATGGGAGGGAAACGACACCTTTCAGCAATATAAAGTTTAATGAAAACTGAAGTCAAAACACTGAATGGAGAACATTTTAGAGAAACTGTCTTTGCTCACACTGGATTCTGGAGTGTGTGTGTGTGTGTGTGTGTGTGTGTGTTTTCGCCTGGGTCACGTGAACAGAAGGCCCCTTCTCCAGCATCACTAGTCCTCCGGTGAGAACACCCACTACCAGGCACCAGGACGGCACATTGCAGGCCCTTCGCATTCCTCCTACAGACAATGACAGCAGGAGAACTGTGTGGGTTAGCGAACGATGCCCTCGTCCTCCTCTCGCCCTTCCCCTTCCTGCAAGAAGCAAAGCAAATCTGTCACAGCCATGCTGGCGTGGGTGGCAAGAATGCAAAGCGAGCTAGGTGCCTCGGCAGACCTCTCCAGGGGCAGCAGGCCGGGCTGCTTCCCAATGTGAACCTGGGAAAATGCAACATGTTCTTGTTCGCCCTGTGTCAGGCACCGGCAAGGCAAGTAACCGACGGCCTTCACAGGGGGCTCTGTACAGGCTGTGAATAAGGAATACCAGCCCTCCTTTCCCTCACTTAAGGACAATTTGGAGTTTGTCAGGGCAATTGTTTGAAAGCACTGTAATTTGGTTTCTTTCTGGACCTTCAATGTGTGAGTCAGTTTTTTTTTTTGCAGCCACGCTAAGATGCAAATAGAAGAATATTATTTCTGAATAGTTGAGATTTCAAGCTGAGATTTTATTTCTATTCTCCCATGAGGGTTAGCCTTAATTGTACAGCCATATGGAAAGAATGGCAAGATTTGAATAACATTTTTGTCCCAAGGACTGATGAAACAGATGGCTTCTCAATGGCACAATGCTCCCCTTCTCTTAGGTATGTGTAGTTATCATTTGTTTTGTTCTCCTCCATTTCTAAACTCCTGTCTTTCTCACACACACACACACACACACACACACACACCCACGCACACGCACACGCGCACACATACACACATCTCTGATTTCCTAGATTTTTCTTTATGGGCGATCTAGATTTCTGAGTATCCTCTCTTGTTAGTTTCCATATGTTCTAAATATTCCTCTTGCTGTTTTTGGTGCTGTTGATTGGTTCCACCTCAGAGGGACCCTGTGTGCAGCAGAACCGAACCCTGCCTGGTTCCACCCCATCCTCACACCGGTTGCCATACTTGAACCCGTGGTTATAGGCAATGTGGCAAAACATCTCCTGAAGGGTCTTTCTCTTTGTTCCCTGCCTGTCCACTCTTTTCCAGGAAATGGTCTCTCCTGATAACATGTGCAAAGCACATGAGACGCAATCTTGCCATCTCCCCTTCCAAGGAGCATTCTAATTGCCAGACAGATGTGTCTGTTCTTCTGGCAGTCCGCGGTATACTTTCAATATTCTTTGCCAGCATCAGAATTCAAATGCATCAATTTTTCCTCTGTCTTCCCTGTTCGTTGTCCAACTTTCACAATCACATGAGAACAAAAGGAAAAATCAGACGCATTGCCATTTAGCCTGCTGTGACTCATGAGACTCTATGGGACAGGGAGAACTGCCCCTCTCTGTTTCCAAGACACTAGAAAGTCTCATCTTTCTCCTTTGGAGCAGATGGTGGTTTTGAACTACCAGGATCGAAACCCCCATGGCTGGGGTCAGGTGCACCATAGTCCTTAAAGTGACACCCTGTGCGCTTCAACACTTGTTTTATTATTATTTTATTGGGAGTTCGTACAATTCTCATCACAATCCATACATACCTCCATTGTGTCAAGCACATATGTACATTCGCTTCTCTCATCATTCTCAAAATATTTGCCTCCACCTCAGCCCTTAATATCAGTTGCTCATTTTCCCCCTCCTCCCCACCTCTTCCCTCATGAACCCTTCATAATTCACAACTTATTATAGCTTTGTCATAACTTACCCTGTCCGACGTCTCTGCCCCCCCCTTCCCGCTTCTCTGCTGTCCCTCCCCCAGGGAGGAGGCAATACCTAGATTCTTTCCATCGGTTCCCCCTTTCCACCCCACATTCCCTTCACCCTCCAGGCATCACCCCTCTCACCACTGGTCCTGAAACAGTCATCTGTCCTGGATTCCCTGTGTTTCCAGTTGCTATCTGTACCAATGTACATCCTCTGGTCTAGCCAGATTTGT
>NW_022111321.1:19633174-19636358 GCF_000313985.2 Echinops telfairi
ATACAGTATTATTATACATAGTTCTTACAAATACTGTAATCAATAGCCTATGAAATGACTTAAGGGATGTACTCTACAGGTGGGTCGCCGTCTTTTTCCTCTGAAGGAGCGTCACCCACCTTTACAATGATATATTTTGTTCTTTGAATCTTGATACCTGATCCTTTCGACAGCTCGTGGTCACGCATGCTGTTGTGCTTCTTCCATGTGGGCTTTGTTGCTTCTGAGCTAGTTGGCTGCTTGTTTATCTTCAAGCCTTTAAGACCCCAGATCTTTTGAGGTCTGTGCACCACATTTACCCAACGCAATGTGATGATTGATCTCTTGACTGCTGCTTCCATGAGCATTGATTGTAGAACTATGAAAGATGAAATCCTTGACAATTTCAGTCTCTGTTTATCCCTCATTTTACCTATTGACTCAGTTGTATTTTGGTTTTCTTTACAATGAGTTCTAATCCATATTGAAATTTGTAATCTTTGGTATTCCTCAGCAAGTGTTTCAAATCCTCCTCAGTTTCAGTAAGCAAAGTTATGTTGTCTGCATACTGTAGGTGGTTAATAAGCCTTCCTTAAATCCTGGTGCTGCATTCTTCTTCAGATAGTCCGGCTTCTTGGATTAGTTACTCCTTTTATAGTATCTTGGATTATATCTTCTGCATACAGAGATTATTTGCTCAGATTATTAAAATTTTCTTTCACTTCCTTCTATTTATCAAACACCAGAAGAGGAAATGGCATGGGGCCACCCCTGAATTCCTCTAGCTACACAAGGGAAAAGAAGACTCAAGCTCTGTATTTGTGCAAGGATGAGTCCTATGAGGTCAGGCATGCCTCTACCTTCCAACACAGACTGTCCCTCCTACAGCACGCTGCTTCTCTGCTGGGTCTGATAACCCCTTGTAATTGCCACAGAGGACTCACCGGCACCATTCACAATGATTGGGTTTATTAGGGACGTTAACAGCTACAAGTCAGAATGAGAAATGTGAAGACTACAATTTTTTGTCTATAGCAACTCTTCTCAGCCATACCCACAGGTATATTTCTGCCTGGTCCTTTGCCTCTCAGTCAGGCAACCCCTTGGCCTCTACCCAGCTGGAGCCAGGGTTACAAATCTCCAATACTCAGAGGTCATCCCCCTCTACAAGCCAATCTCCTGCCTGAAACTACTCAGCTTTACTTCTTCAACCTGGGCAGGGAAGATTGCTGATGTGCCTACGGTCTTGGTGCTGTAGCCTCTGGTGCCTTGGCTTTTATCCCCACCACTTCTCCACGGAAGGATCTCAGACATGATCCTCTGGTGACTTTTCTTTCTGGATGGTCATGCGGTTCCACTTTGAGGCTTCTGAGATGTCTCACTTTATACCCAGTGGAATAGCAAAACGAATCAATCCCCTCATATTACACCCACCCCTTCTATTTGCATGCTTTCCCTGGTCACCAGAGTAAAATAACTCAATGCAACTTCTTTCTTTTTATTTGCAGTAAAACCCAAAGAGGGAAGATAGGAGATAGTGCATTGAAAGGAAGCATGAGCTATGAACAAAAAAAAAAGGAGAAGGGAGGGTGAGCAGAAGAGGCAGTGCCTCGTACCTTAAAGAAGGGCCTGGTGGCTTGTCCTCCATAAATATGAGAACATGCAGTTCATCTTGAATGTGGGGCACACTTGACCCAGGACCCATAGTTACTGCAGGGCCACAATCACTTTTCTTGTGTCTCCTGTTTTCCCCTTTGGATTCTTCTGAAAATCTTAGCATCACATACTATAACGTGGTTTACAAAATGTATTTTGATGTCTTTCTTTTTCTTTTCCCTGAAAATTGCCAAGGTGAGAGTGGGGATTTGGAAATAGGAAAGACCTCATTTAAAATCATGTCTTCCCAAGATGACATTGGACAACTTTCCTCTGGTCCTTTAGCTTTTTGCTTTTCTGTAGTAAACACTTATCTCACGAGGGATAAGTGAGAACACATGTGGGAAAACATGTGGCAGAGTCCTAAGCACTTCCAAGAGCTCAAAATAGCAGTGGATGTGTTCAATCGACATTTATGGAGTGCTTACTTACTGTGCGCCGGGTGGGCAGCTGCCAGGTGCTGAGGATACTGCGATGGCAGGAGGGCTCAGTTCCCTGGCCGGGCGGAATTTACAGTCTAGTAGGGAAAACAGGCACGTAAACAAATCAGCAAAATAATTACAGATGATGATTAGCTGGTGAAAGACATTAGCAGGGTGTTGTGACTAGGAGCAGCAGGGGGCTGGTGTTTCCTGGGAAGTGTGGTGGGCTCCCTGCCATGAGGGAGGAGGCTGATCCAGGCATGGCACATACTGCTGAAGGCAGAGGAACGCGGGTCACTGGGTTAGAGACTACCAATTGCTGTCAAACTGATTTTGACTCAGGGGGAGCCCAGGTGGGTCCAAGTAGAACTCTGCTCCATGGAGCTTTTCAGTGGTTGGTGTTTTAGAAACAGATGGTGCAGCCCTCCTTCCAAGGCACCTCTGCACCCTTGAACCACCAACTTGCAGTTAGCAGTTGAGCTAGGGACTCTAAAAAAGTGACCACGGTTCTACATATGCTGCCTGCACATGATTTCTCCTTTTCTTCACATGGTTTGTGCCCTTTTATACCCCTGGCTATGGAGAGTGGGGTCTGTCTGCGACTGTGTCTGACTTGCCATCCACATCCATTTCTTCGTCCGATTTAACTGTCATGGTCACTCATGAGAATCACCTCCTTGAATTTTCCCTAAACTTCCTTGTCCCTCTCAAGGTACTTTGTACTCCCCTGACCAAACCCCAATCGCGGTTAAACCCAGCTCTCCACCCAAATCCATGTCTGTATCCATTGAGTGTAGCTGAAGAATAACAGGCAATCTCATCGACTGGTCTCACTTTAAATTCTTGAAGGTCCTCAGGTCCCAGCCATCTTATGAGATTTCCTGGGTCTGCCTCTCCTCTCCTCTCTTCTCCCCAGGGTGATGAGGAAAGGGGTGCAGCCTCATGATCAACCACGTTCCTCACCAGGTGGGTACGAGAGGGGCAAGCCTTGTGAATCTGAGCCCTCAACCCCAACTCCCTCCACGCCACTCATCTCCACCCACTCCCAAAGCACAGCTTTTAAATGTGGTCTTATTCAAGCAAGGCCACAAACCCTACTCGCGGAGAAAAAAGGGGGCAGGTGGCTC
>NW_022111321.1:19638693-19640435 GCF_000313985.2 Echinops telfairi
TCCCTTTGACACCTCGTGATCACACAGGCTGGTGTGCTTCTTCCTTGTGGGCTTTGTTGCTTCTCAGCTAGATGGCCACTTGTTTATTTTCAAGCCTTTAAGACCCCAGATGCTATATCTTTTGATAGCTGGGCACCATCAGCTTTCTTTACCACATTTGCTTATGCACCCATTTTGTCTGCAGTGATCGTGTCAGGAAAGTCAGCATCACAGAAGGCTGGATTGTTAGAACAAAGTGTTCTTGTGTTAAGGGTGAACTTGAGTCAAGGACCAATGTCCATCTGCAACCTTAATTCTTAGCGTATAGATATGAGTACATAGTTCTATTCCTCTCTCATTTTATATATGTAAATATATATATATTTACATAGGCATATGCCTGTATTTTGGCCTCTATAAATGTCCTTTGCCTCCTGGTTCTTTCTCTATTTCCTTTTTCCTTTCCTCTTGTCCCACCATCATGTTCAGCCTTCAATCAGGTTTAGTAATTCCTCGCTACTACATTGCCCTTGATTGAGCCCTATTAGGCATTCTACAACCTTCCTTCTATTGATTTTAGTTCACTTGTTGTTCCCTTGTCCCTGGGTTGGTCCCACCCCCTTCCTTTCTCCCACTTCCCCTTCTCCCGTATTCCCCCAGAACCATTGGTCCCATTCTTTTCATTGCTGAATTATTTATCCTGCCGATCTTATCTAGATAGACATGCAGATACATCAATAAGTGTAAAAACCAGGCAAAGCCAAATAAATAACAAAGGAAGTCAAAACCAACAAAACAATAACAACAGCAGAAAGCAAGAACAAAATAACATTAACAAAAAGAAAGCAACTGACACAAATGACAAAGCCTATAAATAGTTCAAGGTCTGTTTGTTGACCTTTCTAAGTGTTTTCCAGTCGAGTCTGATGGGGTGCCACACTCTCCCCAGGGGTTTCATCACTCTGCTTCCGCTGCTGCTCTGCTGCATGCCCTCAGTGCCTCACCCCAGTGTAATGGGGCCACACTGTGCACTACTCCCATGCTGTGTCTCCATTGCTGTCCTCCACAGCAGCATGGTTCAGTGAGGGATGCCATGTCCAGTGGTGGGGCCGGCCCTACAGTCCTCCCCTTACGTTGTCTGCTCCAAGCAGGAACATCATCCTTGGGGCTTGGTGAGCCAGGACGTCCTCTCTTCCCTCTCCATCCCTTTGTGTTCCTCCTGTTTCAGCACATTTTTTTATGCTGAAAAATCCCCCCAGTTTTTTTGTGGTAAAATTAAGGGCCTTGGTTTACACTCAAATATATACAATAATGAAGTCTTTTTATCTCTAATCCACCTTCACCCACCACTGTGCAGTTCAAAGTTCTGCAAATTTGCAAAGGTGAAGCTTTGGTGTTCAGATTCAGATTTGCTGGTTTGTTTCATTGCACAAAAGGAGCCTTGGTGGCACAACAGTTAAGGACTTGGTTGCAAATAAACAAAATGACCTGGCAAAGTGTTCCAGGAACGCTTGTTGCTGGGGTGGTGGAGTCCATCAGAAGGAAGCATCTCTGCACCATCCTCACAATGGTTGTTCTGTTTGAGCCTGTTGTTACAGCCACTGGGTCAATTCATGTCATTGAAGGTGGTTCCCTCCTTTTTCCTGACTCTCTACCTTTCCAAGCATAATGTCCTGCTTCCAGGTAACATGGCCAAGGTCCGGGGGGAGAGGAAGCCTTGCCACCCATGTTTTTAAGGAACATTCTGGCTTTACTTTCAAAAC
>NW_022111321.1:19652429-19653681 GCF_000313985.2 Echinops telfairi
GGAAACTCACACAGGCAGTTCTACCCTATCCTACAAGGTCCAAATTGACCAGATGGCTGTGAATTTGGTTTCATAGAAAATAGTAAAGGGGGAGGGGGAGTGGGAGTGGGGAGTGGGCAATTGCTTTTAGGATTTGGAGATGCATCCCCAAAAAAGGACCCTTTGTGGAAATGTCCTGGTGACTTCCCCCAACCTCAAGGCGAGAGAGGGGAATCAGCAGCAGCAGCAGCCCAAAGCTGAGTCTTCTCTTATCGACGCTCTTCAACTTTCCCCCAACTCTGGCACCAGCTCTCCCTTCCATGGCACTGTCAGCTTCTCAGCTGGGTTCGACCCTGTGTGTTTCAGGGACACAGAGCTTACAGCTCATTCTCTCAGTTCTGGGGTTTAGTAAGGAAGGCACTGGTTACATAAGGAGGACCCTGCAAAGGAGATGGAGAAGGAGCAGTCACTAAACTTGAAGCAGAACCAAGAAAATTATCCTTAAGGACAAAGGGAGAACATATTTCTAGAAAGAAAGATTATTTGATGTGACAGGGGTTGCTGATGGGCCAAGGGAGATGAGGAATGAAGATTGACCATAACATGTAGTCATGCCGAAGACAGTGATGACTTTGATGAGGGACTCAATGAGACGATGAAGTGAAAGTGGGGTTAAGGAGAGAATGGGGGTAGAGAGATGGAAGATAGGAGCATATTGTTTTGAATTTTGAAGAGTTTTACTGTAAAGGAGAGCTGAGAACTGCAGCAGGAGCTCCAAATAAAGATGTCAAACATCAGTCTTTGTGTGGGCTCGCTTTTCTCTGGGGTGGAAATCCAGCACCCATTGTCTCCAAGTGGATTCTGACTCATACAGACCCCATAGCTCATGGTACCCTACATCATGGGGCATCCAAGGCTATAAATCCTTATGGAAGCAGACTGTCACGTATTTCTCAGCTGGTAGGTTCCAACCCCTGACTTTCTAATTAGCAGCTGAGCACTCAACCATGGCATTGCTACTGAAAATATGTGCTTTTGAGTTACTTCTGACTCATAGCAACCCAATGTACTGCAGAATGAAATGCTTCACTGTTGTGTTAGTCCCGGTGTGACTAGAGAAACAAATTCATGGTCACTCATGTGTATAAGAAAGAGCTCTATATAGAAGAGCAATTGTATATGAGAAACATCCCAGCCCAGTCCAGATCAAGTCCATTAGTCCAATGTTAACGCATAAGTCCAATACTAGCTCATACATTCCTCTTTAGACTCA
>NW_022111321.1:19654196-19655183 GCF_000313985.2 Echinops telfairi
CTCACAACTATTGCTAGGGTGAGTCCATCGTTACAGCATTGTGTCAATCCATTTGGTTGAAATTCTTTTTCCTTTTTTGGTGAAGCTTTTTATTTTATTTTTGCATTGAATTGTCATTTCCTCTTCCTTGTTTTTTTCATTTTCAAACCAGTCATACTTTATTTATTTTTTGGACTCTTACAACTCTTGTCATAATCCATACATTGCTTGCATCAGGCAAATTTGTATGTATGTTGTCTTCATTCTTTTGTAGACATTTACTTTCGGTATCAGCTCCTATTTTCTTTGCCCTACCTTCCCCCACCACCCTCATAACCCCTTGATAGATTGTACATTGTTATTTTTATAACTCACAACGGCCACTCTCTCCCTTCCCTCATGTTTTCTGTTGTTCCCCCTGGAGAGGGGTGTATGGTTATGTGTCGATCATTACGACTGGTTCCTCCTTTCTCCCTGCCTCTCCCCCTTTTCCACCTACCCTTTTGGTATCACTGTTCCCACTCTTGTTCCCGGAATCTGTGTGTCGTGAGCTCCCATCTCTTATCTATACCTGTGTACTTGTTCCGGTTTAGTCTGAATTGAGAAACAGCACTGGGGTCATGGTAGTGGGGGGTGAGGCAGCCTCAAGGAAGCAAAGAAATATAGTGTGTTTCATTGATGCTTTACTGCACCCTGATTGACTCATCTTTCCCCTGTGGCCCCTCTGTGGGGAGATTGCTCCATTGTCTACAGATGGGCTTTGAATCTCTACTCCAGCCCCCTTCATTCTCAAAAATATGTTTCTGTTTGTTTGTTATGTGTCTGCTGATGCCTATTACTCCTCATGATTGCACCGAAGCTTTTTTTTTTTATTAAATAATTTTATTAGGGGCTCATACAACTCTTATTACAATCCATACATTACATCAATTGTGTAAAGCACATTTGTACATTCATTGCCCTCATCATTCTCACTCCGGTGAAAGATGAGGCTTTCTACTTCCGTCA
>NW_022111321.1:19655362-19659804 GCF_000313985.2 Echinops telfairi
GGGGGGGGAGCATTTAGGAACTAGAGGAAAGTTGTATGTTTCATCGTTGCTACACTGCAGTGGGTGAAGCTTTTATTTACCAAGCATGACATCTTTCTCCAGGCAATGATCCCTCCTGATACGTGTTCAAAGGGCATGAGACAGTGTCATGCCCTCTTGCCTTCTACAGAGAATTCTGGCTGTATTTCTTCCTAGACTGGTTTCTTCCTTCTTCTTCGGTGCATGGTATATTCCATATTCTTTGCCAACATCTTCATTCAAGGGTATCAATTCTTCTCCTGTCTCCCTTAGTTGTCTGGCTTTTGCATGGGTGTCAGGTAATTAAAAAGACTATAGCCTGAGTCAGGGACACCTTAATCCTCCAAGTGACGTCTTTGCTCTTTCACATTTTTAAAAGGTTTTTGTAGTAGATTTTCCCAATGCCCATCATTTGATTTCTTGACTGCTGCTTCCATGAGTGAATGACTAGGAAAGTGTCCTCAGCTATCTGGGCAGGACTTCACTGCAGCAATATCTGGCCAAGTTGATTTGGTCACTGTTAGTCCCTAGACTGGTATTTCCACACTTGAACTTCAAGGTCAGTTCTCTTCTCATCCACAGTCACAAACAAGGCCAGTAATTCATCCAACATATACTGGCCCTAACAGGGTAGCTTTATGGAGCAAGGTTTCCTGCTTCAGCAACCTGTGAGTTCTGTTCCAGCATTCCCTTCACAAACCGTGGGCCTTTATGTCGAGTAGGGACTTATCTGCTGAGACTCCCTTCCCTGGAAAGTTTCCCTTGGGGTTTCCGGGGGCACAGCTTATAGTTTGTAAGCTGAAGGGGATGCTCCAGTAAGGAGGAGAACCTTATGCAGGAGAGAGGGGCCCAAATGAAAAAGAACCATTCTGGGGGGTGGGGACGGTGGTGATGGAATCAAGGGCACAAATACAGGAGGCGGCTGTTGTTAGGAGCAGGGATGAACATGGATCTAAGTCAAGGTCATGCGAGTCCTTTGAAGGGGGTTATTTAGGCTTAGAAACATCTGTGAGCAACATAAAGAGGATTCTTGCTTTGAAAGTTATATTTATTTATTTTTGTTTTGAGCAGATAATGCATTTTTATTGTACAAATGCCCAAATGCTGTAATAAGTTTTATGTTGGAGAAATTTCAGCCCTCTTTTTTTCCCCCTGTAATCCCCACCCACCAACCACAATATCTTATTATTGCCTTGCAGAATACAACCTTTGTTCCTTTAATGCATCTCTTATTGAAGGGTACTTGAAGGGACTCCTACTATTTTGCTATTGCCGGTAATGTTGGAAGTAAACACAACTGCAGATATAATTTTGTATTGTAGCAGGAGAAATCCCAAAAGGGTGGAGTCAAAGGGTAAGTGAATTTGTCATCTCTGCCAAGGAGCCTTGTGGTGTGGTGGGTTAAGTCAACACTTAACCTGTCAACCACCCAAGTGGTCCATCACACTCAGGAGAAAGGTGAGGTCGTCTGCGCCTGTAAAGATTTACAGCAGCGGTTCTCAACCTGTGGGTCATGACCCATCTGGGGGTCGAATGATCCTTTCATAGGGGTCACTCGATTCATAACAGTAGCAAAATAGCAGTGATGAAGTAGCAACGAAAATAATTTTATGACTGGGTGGGGGGGTGGGTCACCACAACATGAGGAACTGTATGAAAGGGTCACGGCATGAGGAAGGTTGAGGACCACTGATTTACAGTCTCAGACACCCGAACGAGCAGTTTACTGCATCCCGTAGACTTACTTTGAATCAGAATCGACTTGACCGCAATTGAATAAATAGTACTGTATTTCCCTCCATAAAACTTGTACCATTTTTCATGTTAACTAGCGATGCATCCTAGGCCCTTTTTGCCAGTGCTTCTCCAACGTCGAAAGTTGTCAAATTTCAAATATTTTAAGAGTCTGACAGGCAAAGTGAAAATGTGGGGCAATTTTAATTTGCATTATGAATAAAAAACCCAAAAATGAGACGTGAGAAACTGAAATACTAGTCCAAATGTAAGGTAAGTTTTGGTTTAGATGGATTGATTGGTCAATTAAATGAGATTAAGAAAAAATAAATTCTTCCAGGCAGCCCCCGGTCTGAAGCTTTGCAGCTGACTCATATTCAGACATCCTCAAAAACAATTGATTTTGGAACAGAACAAAATATTTCTCTGTCACAGAAACTTTTGCGTCAGTCAGGTTCAAGGAGATGTGGCAACTGCTCTCTAGTTACTCACTCTTTATCCAAAGAGATCAAATGCTGCATTCCCCAGAAGGTTGGCCTTGAGCTTTCCTCCAGGGCGGGTTAAGTGAATTTCTTTCATTGCCGGGCCAGGGTCTGGCCTGAATATTGAGAGCTCCAAATTAATAATTGCATGTTAACGAACTCCAAAGGCAAAGTAATACGTAGCTAAAACAGTGTCATCTCTAGCAAAAATGGCACAAACAAGATGAAAAAACAGAACTGGAGATAATTCCTATTGGTTTTGAGTTAAACTGTCTGTCTCATGCAAACATACACAACACACACCAGCACCATTTTATTTTTTATTGACTACAATGTAAATATGCATTTTATGCCATAAAATGTAAACTGAAGACCTTCTGAAATGATTTCTTTTGGTTATGCCTACATATCATTAAAGATAGGAAGCTACCCTTGACTGGATACTTCCTCTCCTAGAGGAAGCGGAGAGGGGTCACCCTGGGGGATGTGGAAGGGCGGCCACTGGACATTGGATGGAACCCCTGGCTGGGTGGGTGTCCAATGGGAAGGGACCCAGAATCCCCATAGATGTGGTACCTCGATGCTCCCCTTGCATGGGCATGACAGGTTTTGAACTGTTGGGCAGAGATCTGCACTTGAAAGAATTGATCCAGGAAGTTGTCCCCTGGCCCCAATCCCCACACTTGGGTAAACAGAGTTCATTCTATTGGGAGATTGAATTGTGCAGGGCAACAGCTCATGGGGTGTGTTCTCGGCAGAACTGTACTTGCATAGACTACCTTTATCAACAATGGCTTGGCTTTTGTGTCAGGAGAAAAATTGTTGATGGTATCAATGCAATCTCTTATACCCCAGGGGGATGATTGACAATGTGTTTCTTTGGGTTTTTGTTCTTCTGCCTTAAATTTGTTTGTTTGTGGTATTGTATTTGTTTGCTGGTTTGTTGCTGTTGCTGGTCTTGTGGGGGTTTGTTTTTATTACAATATAAGGGCCAAAGTAAATCCTGAATAACCCAGGGACAAGCAGATGGATTCTGGGCTCCCACTTAACCCTAGCCCCAATCCAAGAACAGTTAGCCCTGATAACATAGCCCTGTCCAATACTCACCTTCATGAAAGGATCACTGAAGAAAAGGGTGCTACAGCAAAGTGTGGTGAAGAAAGCAGAAGGTGCCCGGCTATCAATTGGAATAGTGTCTGGGTACTTAAAGGCTTATATTCAAAAAAGCAGCTATCTAGGTGAGGAGTCAAGTCCACATGGAAGAAGCACACCAGCTTCTGTGATCCAAGGAGCACAATAATGAAATCTAAATATAATGAAGGGAAAAGTATCAGAGCTTAAATTGTGAATACCAATTTATAGAAGGCTATGGGGGACAGTGGGTGCCCAAAATCCATCTGCAGAGTATCAGGTCGGGTGAAGTTTCTGGCAGATCCCTTCTAGACCCAGGCAAGGGACTCAAACAGCTTTCCTATCAGACAGAGGTTATTGTAAACCTGATTACAGTGGATCAAACATGGTATTATTTGACACTTGGTCAGTTGATCACTATCTTGACCTAACCTAAATTTAATCTAGGCTCAAGTATTTCTTGCCTGTTCCATGACAAAAATTTCTTCCCTGGCTTTTAAAACATCGACAGCGGTATTTTTTCTTATTCTTAATTTGTATTTGTGTTTTTATATTATTATTTTATTCTTGCCATTTTATCTTGCTTTTTGCTTTTTATTGTTACTACTGGATTTCCCAGTTTGTGAAGCACAAAAGGAGTAGATGTGTAGAGTTAATAACTGATACAATGCTTTATTGGGGTTGTGGGGGGTTGGGTGAGAGATAGGAAGGGTGAGGGGTTTGGGGAGCAAGCAAGGAATCCAGGAAGGGGAGTGGGCGACCACAGGAACTGATTGTGATTATGTATGTACAACTCATTTTAAAAGTGATTTAACCATGGAGGTGTATGATTTTTGAATACTATATCAAGAAAACCACTAAAAAAAACAAGAGTGTTGATATAATGTGAAAAATGGAGTCAATGTCATTGAACAATATGGAGAGGGATTGTTTAATGGGATCCTAATTTCCTATGTAAAACTCTCGCCAAAACACAATAAAATATATATTTTCCCAGGGCGGATGATCCCTACAGGACCAGTGGTGTGAGTGGCAATACTGGGAGGGTAGAGGGAGAGTGGGTAGGAAAGAGAGACC
>NW_022111321.1:19660005-19661057 GCF_000313985.2 Echinops telfairi
CAATGAATGTACAAATGCGCTTTACACAATTGATGTGTGTATGGAGTGTGAGAAGAGTTGTATGAGCCCCTAATAAAATGATTTTTAAAAATTATTAAATATAAATGGAACCTGAGTTTATTCGTCTGTAAAATGGTAATGACATTGATACTCCCATCACAGGATTTTTGTGAAGATTCAATTAGTCAAAGCCTGTACGTTACCAAGAAGAGAGCATGAGGCAAAGTAAGCAGTTAACGTCCTTACCCTAGGACATCGTGTACTCCTTCTTCTGAGCTCCACAGTTTCACGTCTGCTGATCTTTCTCCCAAAACCCATTATGACGTCAGTGACTAGTAGCACCTGTATCCAGCTCTCGACACCAGCCAATCATCTCCTCCTGTTTATTTCACCCCTAATTATCTGTTGAATTTGTCAACTGTTCAGCCTCTTCACGACTATCATTTTCATCTCATCTACTATAACCCCCTCTCACTGCTCTTTCCCCACATACATTCTCAACCTCCAATCCACTGCAGTCAGAGGGATAGTTTAAAATGCCTTGCTAACTAATAACACACAAACAAGCCTAGTTAACACTATTACAACAATGCCAATTCCTGGTTTTGATCATGGTACTATGGCTATATAAGATAGTATCATTTTGCCTGGTGGGGCTTGATCAAGGGCAATGTAGCTGAGAGGAATTAATGGAATGTGAATGAAGGCCAAACATGATAGTGGGATAAGAGGAAAGTAAAAGGAAATAGAGGAAAGAACTAGGAGACAAAGGACATGTATAGAGATCTAAATACAGGCAATGTACATATATATTTATATATAAGAATAGGGAAATAGATATATGTACATATATTTATTTGTTAAGTATTAAGGCAGCAGATGGTCATTGGGCCTCCACTCAAGTATTCCCTCAATGCAAGAACACTTTGTTCTAATAACCCGGCATTCGGTGATGCTTGATGATCCTTGATGGGTGCATAAGCAAATGTGATGAAGAAAGCTGATGGCGCCAGGCTATCAAAAGATATAGCATCTGGGGTCGTAAAGACTTG
>NW_022111321.1:19661947-19664054 GCF_000313985.2 Echinops telfairi
AATAAGAACTTATAAAGGAAAAAAAGGAAGCATTTAATACATGTTGCTGATAAATATATTCATTCCTCTGTCAGTGAACGTAGTCTGTTGGACATGGTGTCTCTGGCAGGCAGGATACGCTCAGTTTCTCAATAGTGAGGAAAGTGATAAAATGAGGAGCTGATACCAAGGGCTCAAGCAGATGGCAAATGTTTTGAGAATGATGATGGCAACAAATGTACAAATGTGCTTGGCACTAGGAATGGATGGCTGGATTGTGATAAGAGTTGTATGATTTCCCAATAAAATGATTTTTAAAAACTAGTGAGGACTGCCAGGTAAGCAGGAAGATGCAGCTTTCACCAGAGCACTCCACTCAGACCCAGTGGACCCTCGAAGGCCAGGGTGAGCGCTGACCTTGCAGTATTGAAAGTCAAGGCTGAGGAGAAGATTAACGACCTCCACAGATGTTCTCAGCCTAATCCTTGGGGCCTGTAAATATGCCATATCACAAGGCAACAGGGATTGTGCAGATGTGATTAAAGGTTGCCATATGACAGGCTCAGCCCTCGGTTGCTGCCTTTGAAGATGGAGGGAGCGAGCCAAGGAATGCAGATGGGCCTGAGAAACCCAAAAAGGCGAGGAGCAGATTGACCCTCAGAGCCTCCTGAGGGGGACCCAGTCCCAAGGGACCTTGATTCTAGCCCTGGGAGCTCCATGCCAGACTTCTGACCTTCAGAGTTGACAGCTGGTCTTTCTCAACGAACAGCAGTATTTCAAATAAAGATCTACTAATGCACGTTTCTAAACTGTAGTGCAATACGGTATATGGAAAACAAAACCTACCAACAGCGAAATATCAGGCTTCTCAGTGGTTCACAGGGTAGTTAGCCTAAACAGAAACCCGTTTTGGGAAGTCCTTACAGTTCACAGCAGCTCTTTTCCATTATAAAATGGAGTTCCGGACGTGCTTTTGCTACTGAAAAAGTTCAAGGTTGAATTTTGGACAATTCATTGAAATGACGTAGAAAGGAACGGCATTGACATCTTGATGTCCCCTAAAAGCTGTCTCCTTCCTGATTCAAGATTTATTTTGTAGAAAGGAGCAGGTTATAAAAGCATAGATCATTCTCTTAAAAGTATTTCAACTTATATATTTTTGGATATCAGGTTAAAAATACACCTTCCTTAGTTCTCATGCTTGTGTTGTTCCAGAGTTACACCAAACCCAACCCTCCGCTATTCAGTTTATTCCAACTCATAGGGACCCTCTGGGACATGGGAGAACGCACCCCCCCCCTCACCCCCCCAGGGTTTCTGAGGCTAGAACTCTTCAGGGAGGCCGACTAACACATGTTTCTCTTGCATTTTCAACTCAAACCCACGGCCACTGAAGTGCTTCCAACTCATTACAAACGTGTGTAAGGTTTCCAAGACGGTAAATCTTCACAGTAACGGTTTCCTCTTTCTCCCTCAGAGGCACCGATGTGTTTGAACAGCCTGATTTATGGTTGGCAGCCCAAGGTCTAATCTACTCCTGCAAACATTTAAGTGTGTCATTGCTATGCCTCTCCAATTCTGTTAATCCATGAGTGTAGAATAGTTATAAAGTTATAGATGATACTTAGATGTGTTGAAATAGGCTGTAAGGTAGATTTTTAAAAATCTCCCCTCAGTATGAAAACCCCTGTTATTGTGTGTGTGTGTGTGTGTGTGTGTGTTTGTGCTTCACCATAATGTGTAGTATTCCAATGTGTGTGTGAGAGGACACACCGCTAGATGCATAGAAACAGGACTTTGCTCTAAAATATAACTCTTGAGAGAGGCAAGTGGTCCAGGTGTTGGATTGCTAAACGAAGTCAGTGGTTCTAACCCACCAGCTGCTCCACAGGAGAAAGGGGGGACTTTCAACTGCCAGAGTGAGTCACAGTCTTGGGAAAACCCCGGGAGGCAGTTCTGCCCTGTCCCATAGGGTTGCTCCGGGTCGGCCTCCACTGGATGGCAGTGAGCTTGGTTTGGTTTGAGTGTAAAGCGCACAGGTCTATCCATAGGACTGCTGTGGGGTTAAGGGGAAGAGGGAACCCCACAAAACATCACAGGTTCGGTAGGCGCAATTGTACAGCGATAA
>NW_022111321.1:19664756-19677929 GCF_000313985.2 Echinops telfairi
GCTGATCACCTATTGTACAGTCACTCTTAAGCAGCTAAGTCTGGTACATATTTTGGGGAGACAACTTAAGAGAAATTCTTCTGTTCCTCACAGACTGCTAAGTCAAAACCCGTTAAGATAGACTGACAATCCTGGTCCTCTGTGGCAGATGGTACTGATGGGTTTTTATCTTTTTTCACTGAGAATACGTCTTAGTTTTGTTTTGGCATTTTACATTCAGTGCCCACTGGCCTTTCTGAGTGGGTCTGTGAAGGTTCAGTAAAGTTGGGGTGACCAAGTCAAACCGGGCTGATGTCGGTACCAATGCCCAAATAGGGAAGTCTTGCTCTTAGCTTGTCCACTCTGGGAGTGGTGCTTATCCCGTAGGCATGAGCAACCAGTGGCTGTAGAGAACAGTATGTCTCTCCTCGCTCACCAGATCACCGCGTTTGCGGCTCTATTGCAGAAGCCCACATGTCCAGAGGCACCTGAGGTAACACACATAGAATGGATGGAATGGCTCAACATAAATAGGCCTCCTCCCACTGCCTGAAGGTGGTTAAAGTGTAGCACAAACACTCTGAAATCCATCCGCCTTCTCTAAGCCACCGGCAACCTTCTGCACCCCAGAGGTCAGAGCAGCCCAGTGAATTCCAAGGTAACCGTGTCATAGGTAAATACAGTGGTGTGCAAGTCAGGTGACGACAGCCGCCAGGCCGCATTCACGTAATACAGTGATGATTCACCGGAAGAGCGCCCTGAAACGCCCCCCTCTGAGTACTACTTGATGCCGACGCAGAGAAACCCACAGCGAGCAGTGGCCGTGACCCCAAGAGAGAGCCAATCCTGAACTCTGGCAAGGTCGACAATATTTCTGGCTATTAATTCTCTATCTTCTTGGGTCACCCCTCCCCCCATTCACTGTATATTTCAATTGAGTCACTTTTACATAATAAAGTCTTTGCACAGTAAAGTCCAAGGCATGCTGGTTGAATATTGACAGCCATTGGCTGCTGGAACGCTTCCCTTAAGAACAAGTAAACTCTGAGATCAGCCAATCGGACCACAGCATTTGGACATCCGGGCCACTGTGGCCCCAGCAGCTCGGCCTCTCGGTACCCTGGGCTTGGTGAAGTCTTTTGTTGCAACATGTGTGTCTTATATTTAGGACATCCTAGGCATCTGTTTTGTGTTCTGCTGTGTGTATGTTCATTATGTTTGATAGTGTGTTTATGACATGTACTAGGGCCCATAAGTTTGACCCTGCTTTTTCCCCTCTGATGATCTTCATAGTTCTAGGTTGTGCATTGAGGCCTTTCATCCATCTTGAGCTCTTTTTTTTCTTTTTTAAAAAGATCATTTGATTGGGGGCTCTTACAGCTCTTATAACAATCCATACATCAATTGCATCAAGCATGTTTGTACATATGTTGCCATCATTATTTTCTAAACATTTACTTTCTATTTGTGCCCTTGATATCAGTTCATCTTTTTACCATCCCTCCCCCTCTCCCACCCTCATGACCCCTTGATAAATTACACCAACCGCTGTCTCCCTTTCTTCGAGGTTTCTTCCCCCCACCCCTCCCCACCTTCCCCCTACCCTTCTGGTATTGCCACTCCTGTTTCTGTTCCTGGGGGCGTTATCTGACCTAGATTCCGTGTGTCCTGAGCTCTTCTCTGTACCTGTGCACATGCTCCGGCCTAGTCCACAGTGAAAGAGAGGACTGGGGTCATGATAGTGGGGGGTGAGGAAGCCTCAACGAACCAGAGGAAAATTGTGTGTTTCATCGGTGCTTTACTGTGTCCTGTTTGACTCATCCCTTCCTTGTGACCCTTCTGTGAGGGGATGTCCCATTGTCTACAGATGGGTTTTGGGTCTCTACTTCGATCCCTTCGTTTTTCAACAATATGTTTTTGTTTGTTTGTTTGTTTGTTTGTTTGTTTGTTTTGGGTCTTCTGATGCGTGTTACCTGATCCTGTGGACACCTCATGATCGCACAGGCTGATGTGCTTCTTCCATGTGGACTTGTTGTTTCTCTGCTAGATGACCACTTGTGTAACTTCAAGCTTTTAAGACTCCACACATTGTATCCTTTTTTTCTTCTTCTAATTTTAATTTTATTTTTATTGGGAGCTCTTACAGCTCTTATCACAGTCCATACTTATATCCGTCTGTCAAACACATCTGTCCATGTGTTGTCATCATCTTTTTCAAAATATTTTCTTTCTACTTGAGCCCCTGGTATCAGCTCCTCATTTTCCCCCTCCTTCCGACCTCCATGCCCCCTTGATAATTTATTTTTTTCATATCTTACACCAACTGCTGTCTCATTTCACCCACTTTTCTGCTGTCTGTCCCCCTGGGATGGGGGCCATATGTTGATCATTGTGATTGGTTCCCTCTTACTCTCCCCGCCGCGCCCCCCCCCACCCCCACTACTCTTACCTCCTAGTATCGTTATTGGTCCTGAGGGGTTTATCTGTTCTGGATTCCCTGTGTTTCGAGCTCTTATCTGTACCAGTATACATATTCTGGTCTAGTGAGATTGGTAAGATAGAATTGGGGTCATGGTTAGTGGGTAGGGAGGAAGCATTAAAGAACTAGATGCTATACTGCACCCTGACTGGCTCTTCTCTTCTTTGTGGCCATTCTGACAGGAGGGTGTCCAGTTGACTGCTGATGGACTTTGGATCCCCAATCTGCCCTCCCCCTCATTCCCAGTGATATACTTTTTGTTTGTTTTGTTGTGGGTCTTTGATGCCTGATACCTGATCCCATGATACCTGACATTGATACCCAATCCATTGACACCCAATCCATCCCATGATCACACAGGCTGGTGTGCTTCTTCCATGTGGGCTTTGTTGCTTCTGAGCTAGATGGCCACTTGTTTACCTTCAAGCCTTTAAGACCCCAGACATTATATCTTTTGATAGCCGGGCACTATCAGCTTTCTTCACCATATTTGTTTATGCACCCATTTGTCTTCAGTGATCATGCCGGGAGGGTGAGCATCACAGAATGCCAGGCTGTTAGAACAAAGTTTTCTTGTGTTGAGGGAGGGCTTGAGCAAAGACCCAGAGTCTGTTCACTTTCTCAGTGTATTTCCATATAAATACATGTACCTATGCCAATACCTATATTTTTATGAATTAATATATTTACATAAGTGCGCACCTATGTTTGTACCTTTATCATAGCTTCTTCCTAGACCTTTCCTCTGTTTCCTTTTATCTTCCTCCTGCCCCACCATCATGCTCACCCTTCTTCTGCTTCTTAGTAACTCCTCTCAGCTGGATTGTTGTTGCTCCAACACCCCTAGGATCTCTGTGGCCTCCTCGTTGTGGATTTTGATGCCCTAGGTGTTCCCCTGTCTCTGGCATTGTTTGCTCACCACCACTTTCCCCTGTCCCTCCCCCCCCAGTCTCTCTGCAACCTTTGGTCCAGTTGCTGTCTCCTTGACCTTGCTTCCCATGCCTATCTTATATAGGTAGGCAAACAAACAATAATGTATACAAAACCAAAAAACGAATAAAAAGAAATAGAAATAGACATTGAAAAAATATTAAAAGTAGAAAAAAGAAAAAAAAAACCCGCGCAGATAATTCCAGGTCCATCTGTTAACCTTTATGACTATCTCCTCACTAGTCCTGGAGTGTTCTGGGAACTGCCCCTCCTACCCTAAAGTCTATTTTGGGGGCTCCTCAGGGGCTTTGTGGCTTGGCCTTGCTCCTATTGCTGATCTGTTATGTTCCCTTCTTGGTTCACCCCACTGTGGGGGGGTTCCGACTGGATTCCCTCCCTGCCATGTGTCCCCAGTATTGTCCTCTGTCTCAGAATGCTCCAGCATGTCTCGAGCTGTTAGCGGCCCTACCATCCTCTCTGTTGCCTTAGCAGCTCCATGCTGGGACATTGTCCTTAGGGCTTGGTGTGCCGATATCGGATCTAGACCCTCCCTCTCTCATTTTCCTTCTTGCTTTGCTTCTGTGTGGGTGTGGCAGGCTGGCCTCCCTCCCCAACCGGTAGGTGCAGTGTTGTCCTCTGTAGCACATACTCCTAGGGAGGGGCCAGTTTGTGGAGCTCGTTTTTGTACAGGGAATGATATAATCTCTGAGTCCTGCTTCCTTCGTCCACAAATGGAGATTCCGTTTTGTCAGCATTGTTCACTGAAAAGACTCTCTCTTCTCCATCTCGCGTGTTTTGGCCTTTTGTCAAAAATCAGTTGTTTGCAGGTGGATGGATTTACTTCTGATTTTCCATTGTGTTCCCCTTCTTGATGTGTGCGTTGTTGTACCAGGGCCGAGCTACTGTGACTGCGGTGACTGGGTGGTAGGTTTTGAGGTCAGGAAGGCAGAGAGCTTCCGCTTTGCCGTTCTTCTTTAGCACTGCGTTGCTTACCCTGGGTCCCTGTCCTTTCCCTACAAAGCTGGCGACTAAGTTTTCCCTCTCATTAAAGAGTGATGCATCAGAGGCTACATTATGAATACCTGATTTGTGGAAGGCTATGGGGGACAGTGGGAGCCCCAAACCCATCTGAAGACTATCTACTCAGATGAAGCCTCTGGCAGAGCCCCTCTAGCCACAGGCAAAGGGTCTCGAACAGCTTTCCTACCAGATGGAGGTCACTGTGATTGTGATTATACTGGATCGGACTTGATACTTGGTCAGTTGACCTCCCTCTTGACCCAACCTGAAATTGTTCTAGGTCAAACATTTCTTGCTTGCTCCATAACACAATGTCTCTCCCTGGCCTTTTCTTTTTTACTCATTATTTGTATTTTTATCTTTGTATTATTGTTTTATCCTTACCACTTTGATTTTTTTCTGTTTTTTATTGTTTCTGTTGGGTTTTCCCGTTTGTGAAGCACAGAATTAGATGCATAGAGATAATAACTGATTCAAGGGTTAATAGCGGAGGTAGGGGTAGGGGGTGGGAGATAAAAGGGTGAGGGGGTTGGGAGAGCAAACAATGTATGCTGGAGGGACTGGAGGGATGAGGGAGCACTAGAACTGATGGTGCTTACAATTCATTTTAAAAGCGATCTAACCATTAAAAATGTTCTAAAATTGATTGTGGTAATGATTGTACAATTCTTGATATGATTGAACTATTGTATGATATGTGGATTATGTACCAGTAAAACAGTAACAAACAAACAAACAAACAAAAGAATGATGTTGGTGCTCGGATCTCCATCTGGAGTGTGACTGCATCATATTCATAGGTCACGTTGGGAACCACTGACATTTTCAGTGTTAAGTGTGCCCCTCCATGCCCATGGCACATTCTCCCACTTATATAGGTCTCTTTGGCTTGTTATAGAAGTGGTTTGTAATTTTCTTTGTACATGTCTCTTGTATTCCTAAGTATTTTATCTTCCGTGTGGCTATTGTGAATAGTATGGCCTTCCTAATTTCCTTTTCCGAGCTCTCTTCATTAGTATACAGGAATCGGACTCATTTTTGCATGATCATGTACCTGCCCCACTGCTGAATCTTGCTCTGTCTATAATTATCTCATCCGCAAATAGAGAGCCACACTCCTTGCTGGCAGACTTTCTTGGTTGCCTCTCAGGGTGCATGCTTTCCTGAAAGAAGCTACTGTGTTGGAGAGACCCTTCCGATAAAGCACTAAGGGTGGCTTCCCACCTACTGCTTGAGGGAACCAAGGTCATGGGTCCATTAGCCCATGAGCAACTGAATCTTACCAATCACACGAGTGAGCTGGAAACCGGAGCTTTTTCACTGGACAACAGCTTAAGTGACTACATCTCCTGACGAGACTCCTTTGCCACCTGTACTTTACAGTTACATAGTCCAGTTTTCTAATAAACACGCAAGAACAATTATTCAAGTGGACACATACTTCTAGGTAATAAAGAGTCTTAAGCAAATCTCAAGAATCTGATATCATAAGAGACGACAATGTGTCTCAAATGTTAGAAGTAATAACAAAAATATATGCGTGCTAGATGCAGTGCTGGCAGACTGATTCTGACTCATGGCAGCGCCGTGTATTACAGAGCAGAACTGGGCCACAAGGTTTTTTGGTCTGTTTTCTTCTCAGAATCAGACTGCCAGACCTTTCTTCCATGCTGCTACTGAGGTTTCAAACAGCCTATCTTTTAGGCTAGTGTAGCCAAATGTGTGTAGTCAGAGGTCTCTTTGGATGTAACACAGCACATACTGGTATTTGTACTATGTTATTTTCTCTACTGTCCAGTTCTGTCTAGGCCCAAGGAGCCCTGGTGGGATAGAGGGCTAGCATTGGGCTACTAATCACAATGTTGGTGGTTCAAATCCACCAGTCACTACTCAGGAGAAAGATGAGGCTGTCTGCTCCCTTAAAGAATGATAGTTTTGTAAACCCAATGAGGGGGAAAGATAAGGCTGACTAATCTTGTAAAGAGTTAGAGTCTCAAAAACCCATACGGGCAGTTTTATCCTGCCCTATAAGGTTGCTATGAGTCGGAATCAACTCAATGGTAGTGAGTTTTAATTTTTAATTTACACCCTATGAGGGTCTGTAGGTATCTAGGACCTTCTAACGTGACTCCTTGCAGAGCAGTTGACAGTGGGCTATGTACATCAGCCAGATCTGCTGGTATTAAGGTCTTGCAAGCTGAGGTTTGAATGGTTCATGTGTTAGTCTGGGTAGACTACAGAAACAGATTCATAGAGACATTCATATGTGTATAACAAAGAGTTTTATATATAAGAGCAGTTGAATATTGAGAAAACTTCCCAGCCCAGTCCAGATCAAGTCCATAAGTCCAATATTAGCCTATATGTCCGCTACCAATCTATAAAGTCCTCTTCAGACTCACGAAACACATGCAATGACACAAAATGCAGGAAGACCACAGGCCAGTGGGTAGGAAGTCTTGTGGATACCATGGCATTGTAAGCATCTCAGCGCTGGCAGGGTCTCCACGTGGATCCTCCAGTCCAGAGGTCTGACTCCATCAGCCTCTCTCCATGTGTCTTCTCCACAGGGATGTCTCGCAGGAAGTGAGCCAAGAGAGAGAGGGTCTCCCACCTCCAAGGAGGAAATACAGGTGCTCCCAGAATCCTCAGGAGAAAGCCATGCCCTCACAGAGGCTTTATTGGCTATATCCTGATTGACAGGCTAGACTCCATCCCTATACTCTTAATCATCAAATTGATACCCGATTATGTAACTACCACAGTCCAATAGTCCACTGGACTCTTTCCATTCATCTTTGATTTTCTTCACTCTTATACCTTCTAGATGGACAGTTGTAAGTCAGATAGTCAAGCATGAGCTTTTAAGACTCTGTAAACCCTAGAACCATAATGATCATCAATGAATAGGGACACATGTAGAGGCCCCAACCCATAGCACAGACACATTATCAAACATAAGAAGCAGCACACACACCAGAAGATCAAGTCCATGACTGAGACCCCCTAAAAACAAGACATGTCTGTGGCCCCCAAGATTTCATCAGGAGAGTAACAAGGAAATCCAAATCCATATACCAAAAAATATTTTTGGCCATGACATATCAGACAAGCGTGTAATCTCTAAAATCTATAGAAAACCTCAACATCTGAACCAAAAAAAGATGAATAGTCGGATTAAAAAATGGACAGAGGCATGAACTGACAGTTTACCTGTCAGGGTAGCCAGCCCCTAACAAATCATCACAGGCCTGGCAGGCACAATCGTACAGAGATAATAAGTAAAGAGTATAGTAAAATCATAGAAAAATAGAGGAGATAGAAGAGAGATTGAAATAATAGAGTCAGATACATTTCATGGTAGCATGCTCACCTCAGCTTCTCTTGATCATACAGGGCAGGAGAGAGGGGGAGGGGAAGGAGGACAAGGGGAGAGGGGACAGAGGAGGGGACAGTGGAGGGACGATGGTGGGGGTTGGGGGCGGGGAGAAGGAGGACAGGGAGGGAGAGGACTGGGGAGAGAGGACTGGGAGAGAATCAGGGGGAGAGAAAACGGTTTATTACTAACCAAGGCTTATATATTTTGGGGGGGGGCATGCAAGGGGGACGATCTAGGGGTATACAGGCAACAGGAAGGGGAGGGATTGGGGTATACATGTGACAAGAAGGGCAGATCCTAGATTCAGGATGGCAGCCTAACTTTGGATGTCACTGAGCAGGTTTGACCTGTTCTCTGGCTCTCCATGGAAACTATTATGATACTTATCAGTAGGGAGAGAGTCTCACCTACAGTGGATTAGTCTGATGTCTGAATGCCTTCGGGGAGAATATCTCTAAGCATCTGACCTCTCATCATGTGCTGGCAAACAGTCTCTAATGTTTGGCATATCTCTGGGGAGACAAAGCTGGGGAAAGTCTTTTGTATCCCACATTTACCAAAGAAGACCTTCAGGTGACCAGCAAATATAGAGATGCTTCTGATCATTCGCCATCTGAAATAGGCATTCAAAATAACATTCAAAATAACCTCACCCTAGCAAAGTTCAAAAAAGACCCCAAACAACAGATGCTGGGGTGGGGTATGGAGAGATGGGAACCCTTATACATCGATGGTGGGACTGTAAAGCAGTCCAGCCACTGTGGAAAGTGGCATGACACATCCTCAAATGACTCCGAAAAAGAATTCCATGTGACCCAGCCATGTGCTCCTTGCTATGTCACACTTTCGCATGCTAGGAGACCTAGGCTTGGAATTTCGATCTTCAGCTTCCTCTAAGAAAGTCACAAACACTTTGCCTCTCCGCTGTTTCCTCATCTGCAAAAGCACGAGCACAGTGTTCTCCACATGGTTTATATCACTCAGTACTGATTAAAGACATGAAAATAGGTACAAAGTGGCTGTGATCATTGAATGAGACTCTTATTGTCAAAGTTCCGAAAAGTTCTTCACAAACACTTGGTGACTGGCAGCTTTGTGCTGGGTGCTGCAGTTCTAAGACCCAAACATCTCCATTCTTGGTGAGTGACAGCCTCCGAGCTGTAAAACATATGTGTGAGAGAACAGGCAACACTGTGAAGCTGAGAGTAGGTGCTCCAATAAATACAGAGTCTGAATTTTTCTTGCCCTTTGCATTTACAAAGCACTTCCATGAACATTATCGCATGTGAAGCAACGGATACATTTAAGTTTTCAAGAGAAAGCAAAGGGGCTGTGAGCTCAGCAAAGGGATAATCTTCCTGTGGGATGAACAGAGCAAGGGGGGATTTGAGATGGTGCTATGTAGTGATCTGAGGGTCTCCTAGCTGTCGTCTTTGTAACGGTCACCAAATGACTGAGTCGGACCACGCAAACAGAGTGTCTGGAGCTCTGGCGCGGGGATTGGTCAGCTTTATTGTCCCACGAGGTGCAAATGAACAATCTCAGGAGCAGGAACATGGTCTCATGACTCTCAGAAAGAGAAGCATGAGCAGAGTATGTTCTTTAGACCCTGTGCTTCCTGGGCTGAACAGTTTTTGATCCAGAGGACAGAGAGCTGTGACCAGAGATGTGGCGGCACAGTGGAGGCAGTGGTGGCAACAGTAGATCCAAAAGCACGAATGGAGTGGCATACTTTCAGGGCCACTTAGCTATTTGCCCACCCAGGGAGCTGTAGCTGATTGCCTTCCTTCGGGTGGAGCCTTGTGGCAGAGTGGCATCCCTTTGGGGAACTTAATGGCACTAAAGTAGCTTTATAACAGCATCTGGCTAAGTAAGCAGGGGAGAGGTCAAGGGCTGAGGGACCAAGAAACGCAGAACACCGTGCCTGTGGGCATGACTGAGAAGAGCTGCTTCTGAGTCCCAGAGTAATGAACTACCCCGCCAACTTCCCTGATAAATCCTGTAATCATGAATACTGCTGGCGAGTTCTGTGTGACCATTACACAGCCTATGGTAGCCAGCAGAGAAGCAGAGCGCTGGGATAGCAAGGGCTGGTGTCATGGAGCGGGCAGAACAAGGTTAGAGGTGAAGGCGTGTCTGACTTCTGCCTCCTTGGAATCTTCCTGGACTGACTGGTGTTGGAATCTCCTTCCCCTTTGCATGACTGGAGGAGGTCAGATGCCGCCTCTGGGCCATTTTCACAGAGGGGTTCAAAATAGGGGTGGATTTTACTGGGAGTGAAAGTTGCAGTGCTGGAAGCTCAGAGTTGGTGCTCCGCAAACAGAGCATCTCTCGATTGCACTTCCCATTTACAAAGCATTGCCATGAATCTCAGTGCACTGGCAGAGCAGATCCACTGAGTTCTACCAGAAACACAGAGGCCAAAGCGTGTCTTTAGCAGCTGCATCTTCTTTTTTGATCTGTACTCATGAACCCTTTGTGGGCCAATCTCCTTTGGAATTCAGCTGATTATAAAGATCTGTCCTCTTTGAAATCAGTCCTTACTTCACCTGTGAAAATCTGGAGAACATCCCCAACACCCCCCACCCCATCTTTCATTTCCATGCACATGCTTTACGGATTCTGGTAACAAATGGAAGTTACAGGAGAACATTCATCTTTCTTTCAAAAAATATTTATTATTCGTTTTGTTTCACCTTTACCCTCATGCAACTATTTCTTGAAATGGGATGAGCATTGGACTGCTAACTTCAAGGTTGGTGGTTCAAAACCCAAGGGAGAAATATGAGGCTGTCTGCTCCCATAAAGACTTACAGTCTCTGATACCCTATAAGGGGGGGCTGATTCAAAATCAACTCAACAGCGGAGGCTTCCCTGGGTGTTTGACTATGCTACCCAGGAGCCCTGGGGGTTCAAATGGCTAATTGGTTAGATGTAACTAAAATGGTTAGCAGTTTGAACCCACTAGCCACTCGGTGGGTGCAAAGACCTCCCTATCTGCTCCTGTTAAGACCACAGTCTGGGAAACCCTATGTGGCAAGGCCCTATTAGGCCACCTATGTGGGAAATCGACTGAATCACATGTGGTAGTTACATAATTTCTTGTCCACTTGAAGATATAGAAAAGTGTAGGGGTGGTATTCAACTTGTCAGTCAGGTCACAGTCTGATGGTGCTTCTTGTGAGAGTGGCCTTCTCATACGAAACCTCTCCCACTCTCTCTCCCTTTACCTTCCTGCTTGCTGGTCAACCAGAGACCTGCTGGAGTCCTGCCAGGTTTCCACCGACCTTGGATTCACATGGAATCGCATGTACGGGCCCCTGATCTTCCTGCATTCTGCATCATCGCATGTGGCTGTGTGAGAATGAAGAGGCACTTAAGGACTTCAGTTGGTCTCAGCTGGGCTGTTCTCTTGATACAAAACCATTTCTTAATATAAAGCTCTTTCTTATACATAAATGAGTGTCACTGAATTTTTTCTCTAGCCAACCTGGCCTAATACACCACAATCCTACAAAGCAGAGAGCTGTCAATACAACCTTTGAGCCACAAGCTGTGTTGCTATAGGAAGGCTGAGAGAAGAGGGGCCATCTCAATGGTTTTTCAGTGTGCTTTACACCATTCACTCAGATGACCTTCGAAGTTTGACCTTATTATATATATATTTAGGACCTTCCCTTCAGAATTAGGAGCCCCGGTGGTACAGTGGTGAGTGCCTGGCTGCTAACAAAGACTGGAACCCACCAGCTGCTCCGCGGGAAGAGGTGGAAGTCTGCCTCCCTCAAAGGTGTGCGGCTTCAGGAATGCTCTGGGCAGTTCGACCCTGCCCTAAAGAGCCACGGGAGTCAGAATGAAGTCAATGGCAGTGGATTTGGTTCTTTAGAATTCTTTGTCAGGGTTTGCTGTGCCCTTTCCAACTTTAAGGTCTTTCTCCCGATCCTAAGATTGAGGTAGTTTCAGAGCGAATGCCCTCTTTCTGTCATCATTTTCAGTAGACACCATACCCCCTCTAGAGACTACTTACATTCAAACTTGCTCTAGTTAGTGGTTCTCAACCCTCCTAAGGCCTCAACCCTTTCATACAGTTCCTCATGTTGTGGTGACCCCAACCATAAAATTATTTTTGTTGCTACTTCATCACTGTCATTTTGCTACTGTTATGAATCGTAATGTAAATATCTGATATGCAGGACGTATTAGGCGATCTCAGTGAAAGGGTTGTTCGACCTTGGCCAAAGGGGTCTTGGCCCACAGGTTGAGAACCGCTGATTAAAAAAGTCCTGGGGCCGTGGTAGCCTAGTACATTATATGTTGAGTTGCAAACCGCGGTTCAGCAGACGAAGCCCATCAGGCTCACTGGAGAAGGATTGACAGTCTTGGAAACCCACAGAGGTAGCTCTGTGCTATGAGTGCTATGAGCGAGAATCGGCTTGCTGGCAGTGAGATGCTGTGTAACACCCATTTGTAACATCTGCTTGACTCCGACCTTTATGGAAAGAGGTTATAAATCATTGCTGTGACGCACCCCACTATGCCTAAGCTGCCTCTCAGAATGACCCTGAGAGATGGGCTATCTTATCCTGTTTCAGAATTGTGGAAACTTTGATGCGCTCAGAACATTTATCCAAGGTCTGGGCGCTGTGTAGTGGTGGACCTTGGATTTCAACACTGCTATTTCTGACCACAAAGCCCATGCATATTAACACCGATAAAGTACATTTTAAAATCCAACGTTCTAGTTTTTGTGAAAAACTTAAAAAAAAATCTCAGTTCATCAAAAAGCTTCCAATGACTTCTCTCAGACTGACAGTCGGAGTCTAGATTACCTATCCTTTCCAGGATTCCCAATTTTATTATGATCATTTATATATTTACATTCATAAGTAGACTTCTGTGTATAATTGCTATTTTGAAATTTTTGACTTTCCCTTCCTCCTATCTTTGACAATGCCCAGAATTCCCCCTGTACGAATTTTATCTGACTTCTAAACAAACAAAAAACCTTCACCACTATCCACCCGATTTTGACTCACAGCGACCTTAGCGGACAGAGCCGAACTGCCACTGTGAGTTTCACGACTGAAATCTTCAGGGGGCGCAGAAAGCCGCCTCTATCTCCTGCGCTCTGACACGTCCAACTTGTTTAACACACAGGGCAGCACAGCAAAGTGGTTTAGAGAACACACTGGAGGTTGTTGTATACTACCTTCCCAGCAGACCACCTACCTCTTCCAAATGTATTGTTTCTGAGTGGCAGCGATTGACGGTGAAAAAGCAGAACACAATATGATTTTGTTCTGATGATACCTGATCCCTGATCCCTTGTTTACCTTCAAGCCTTTAAGACCCCTGACGCTATATCTTTTGATAGCCGGGCACCACCAGG
>NW_022111321.1:19679284-19704013 GCF_000313985.2 Echinops telfairi
CGGCCTTGCTCCCGCCCGCCCTCGCGCTCCTGGCCGCCCTGGCCCGCCTGGCCGCCGCCCTGCAATCACGCCGCAGGCTTCGCGCCCTGACCCCCGAACCCGGGCCTCCCTCTCCTAGCGCTTCCGGTGCCCTTTGGAAAGGCGAGCGTCTGTTCGACACGGGGTGATGAAAGCATCTTAGATTTGCTTTTCCCGGACCTTGTGGCGACCTTCACCTATGTTCGCCGTGCTGTCCCGGCACCCTGTCCTCCTGCCTGCCTGCCCTTTCTTGTTCCAACTATTCCGGACACCCTGGCCCCAGCTCTTGGGGGAGAAAGACAAGGCTCGGCTCCCTTAAAGAGTTACGATCCAGGAAACTCACGGGTAGTTCGACCTTGATCTGTAGAATCGCTGAGTCAGCATCGACTCGAAGGCCGAGAGTTGGGTTTTGCGTTTTTGAACTCGCCTCTTAGAGGAGCCCTTTTCTGCTTACCTGTTGGGTTGCAAATGCAAGGTCAGCGTTTCAAAATCAAGATGTGCAGATCTCGGAAAGCCACAAGGGCATTTTACCCTGATCTAGAAGGCTCTCTATAAGCCAAAATTGACTTGGTGGCGTGGATTTGGTTTGATTTTTGGCTCATTTAGAACAGCTCACACGCTCAACTCCGTCTCCCACAGCTTCCCCCGTAGGCACTTGAAGTTGGCATCAGGTGGAGAACATCCGCATTGTTTTTGGTAATTCAACTCACCGACCCGTTGTTTTCCGAGTAACCACGGTACTTCCACATGGGGTTATTTGAAGGTGGAGATAATTCAGACCAAGTGCTTGTCTTGTGTCCGGCAAAATACTTCTGAGCAGCACAGTATGCCGCCCTGTGCTGAGGTTGGTTGGTTTTAATGTTGAAAGAGGTATATAAAAATTCCTCCCAAATAGGCCCTAAGTTATATATCATTGAGCTTATTCTTCAAAGGCAGTCATGTAATGGAGAAGGAATTTCCCCATAATTTCAAGTCTAATAACCTGGTAGAGATTTAGATAATGCAGATCTCTAGTAGTGGGGTGGGGGGTGGGGAGCAAGAATTGGCAGTGGGGTGGGGGAGAATTCCTCCTTGCTCCCTCTAATATTTTCTCGAGATTGATGACTGATTTTTGTGGTGGTGGTTGCGTGAATTGTGAGTGCCATCATGGAGAAAGCAAGCTAGATTTATTTGTCCCTATTTCTCCTGCTGGAGCCCAGTGTATAGTGCAAGTGGGGGGTTTACTGGCAGATCGAACCCTCCACCCCCCAGCACCTCTGAAGAAGGCCTGTTGATGTGCTTCCGAAAAGTCACAGCCTTGCAACTCTTGTGGGTGCATTTCTACTCAGCCACCCAGACAGGGTCCCTATGAATTCCAATCTTCTTAACAGTAACCGGTATCCCACTTGCACCCTTGGGCCCTTGACTCTCCTCGCAGTGTTAGTTTGCTATCTCCATGCTCGGTGTGTCTTTGAGAAGTCGTACATATCTGTGTCACTAGTGTGTGAGGGGCGTGTGAATGTTCCTGTAAATGGAACCGGTCTCCCCTCTCGTTTATGGAACTTAGATTGTGCTCAGGAGCCACAGCGAGAGTTCATCGGGTTTTCCCACTACTGCACAACGTTCAACTGAATGGCTGAGTTCTGACTTTGAAGTTTAAAGTACAGATGAACAATAAGCAATTGAAAGTCAAATTCTAATGCAACTACCAAGTTCACAGACACAGTACTTGGTTGTTTTTAGGTGGTGATTTAGATTGCCAAGGGCTTTCATACATGTAATTTCTCTTGACTCCAGAAAGTCCTATGAAGTAGGCCAGGCACCTTGGTGGTGCCCTGGGGAAGCAAGCGTTGGATTCCCAACTGCAAGATCATCTGTTTAAAGCCACCTGCGGCGAGGGAGAAAGAAAGGCTATCTGCTGCCATAAAGACTTACAGTCCCGGAAATCCTGAGTTAGGAACCACTTGATGGCCTTGGAATAGTTGATGCAGGAGGCTGGTTGTGCAATTGTTGAGAGCCACCTGCAACTCAACAGGAAAAGACCTGTGGTCATTTCCAAGGAAAAGAGACCTGGTGACTGCTCCTGTAGGGACCACAGCCTAAGAAACCCTGTGGGGCAGTTCTAGTGTAGAAAGAGCAAACAGCTCAGACAGCATACAAGGAATTGCTGGGAATCATTGAGTCCATAGTGTGAAGAAGTGGATGTCTGTGGAAGAGGGCCCTTTAATGGGCTGACAGCCGCAGGCTACTCCATACAGCCTAGCCAAAGTGAGGGAGTATCAGCAATGAGAACTTCCTTCCCATTAGAAACCCAAGAATTTCCCTGAAGGCTTTGTTAATGAGTCTCCTTGGCAGGACTGAGTCAACACCTTAAGGGATCACAGCTGGAGAAAAGTGTTGTTTGTAGTGATGGCTTATCTGATGGTGGATTTAGAAGGATCATATTTATTTCCTAGTGGATGAAATCATATCCTTGGGAACAGCAAGAAAAACCTTTTTGCTGGTTCTTAGAATTTCCCCGGTGGGGTGGGTGTCTAGATAACTGGCCAATACCAACAGTTAACATCAAAGGCCAAACCAGGTGCATTTAGTTGATTCTGGCTCCTGGTGACCCCGTGTGTCACAAGAGTGGAACTGTGCTTCCTAGAGTTTTTAAAGCAGATTGCCAGGCCTTTCTTCCAAGGCACCCAGGGGGTTAGAACGGCCAGCTGTTTGGTTAGTGAGTAGTTGAATACCTGTTTGCGCCACCCAGGTTTTCCTAATCGTTAACAGTGAAGGGTTAAAGTTCTTCAGGTAAACTGGGTGTGCATAATGCTTTAAGGAACAAAGTATTTCCACAAACGCTCTCTCCTTGAATTCCCTCAGCAGCTTGGTGAAGTCACTGATGCCCCATTGCCCCCATCGAGTAAGGAAGTGACTTCCCTTGGTTGTCCAATGAGGACATGCTAGAACTTGAGGCTCAGATTAGTGTTTTCTGACTCCTGACTGGAGAAAAACCTTTCCCCTCTCCTTTCTCCTTCCTCTCCTAACCGTTGGCAAACCTGTTATTGCTCTAACTTCTCATCTTTGCTTGCTTGTACTTTTTAAAGTAACCATGAAAATGATCGTCCTGCTTCCAGGGCATCTTCAGTATCAGCCATTCTTCCTTGAAAAAACTGGCAGTTGTCTAGGAGAATCATGACATCTCATTTTTTTTTGAATGCTCGCTTATGTTATAAACAGTTTTAGTGGTACGTAATCCACATGTCACACAATTCAGTGGTTCAATCATATTAAGAAGAGCTATTGGTACATAATCCACATGTCACACAATTCAATAGTTCAATCATGTCAAGAAGCGCTATACAATGATCACCACAATCAATTTTGGAGCATTTCATTTTTTCTTATACTCATTATTATTAGCTCTCCATTTCCCCAGCCTTCCCTGCCATACCCTCACGCATCACTAATCCGGTTATTGTCTCTATATTGATTTACCCATTCTAAATTCCCTATACAGAAAAGCATACAGAAACAGAAGTCCACTCACAACAATATAAAGCTGAGAAACACCTCAATCAAGAAGAAAGTAGAAAATATTATAAACTAGAACAACTTTAAATGTGTCAAAAAGGAGATCCAAATCGGGTATACGGAATGGCAAATATCCAAAATATCTCCTTACATATTTTATTATCAGACATTAGATTAGCTATCAGCTGGAGCAATGAGTTAGGGATTGGGCTACTAACTATAAGATCTCAGTTCAAATCCACCAGTTACTTTTCATGAGAAAGATGAGGCTACTCCAATGCAGAGCCAGTCTTGGAAATTTGCAGTTTTATTCTGCCCTATAGGCTCATTCTGAGTCTAAATTACTCAATGGCAGTGGGCTAATTGGTTGGTTTTTTTTATGTCTTTTATCTATTTTAATCATAATCAGCCATTCAGTTGAACGTTGTGGAGACCGGTTCCATTTACAGGAACATTCACACGCCCCTCACACACTAGTGACACAGATATGTACGACTTCTCAAAGACACACCGAGCATGGAGATAGCAAACTAACACTGCGAGGAGAGTCAAGGGCCCAAGGGTGCAAGTGGGATACCGGTTACTGTTAAGAAGATTGGAATTCATAGGGACCCTGTCTGGGTGGCTGAGTAGAAATGCACCCACAAGAGTTGCAAGGCTGTGACTTTTTGGAAGCACATCAACAGGCCTTCTTCAGAGGTGCTGGGGGGTGGAGGGTTCGATCTGCCAGTAAACCCCCCACTTGCACTATACACTGGGCTCCAGCAGGAGAAATAGGGACAAATAAATCTAGCTTGCTTTCTCCATGATGGCACTCACAATTCACGCAACCACCACCACAAAAATCAGTCATCAATCTCGAGAAAATATTAGAGGGAGCAAGGAGGAATTCTCCCCCACCCCACTGCCAATTCTTGCTCCCCACCCCCCACCCCACTACTAGAGATCTGCATTATCTAAATCTCTACCAGGTTATTAGACTTGAAATTATGGGGAAATTCCTTCTCCATTACACGACTGCCTTTGAAGAATAAGCTCAATGATATATAACTTAGGGCCTATTTGGAATTTTTACATACCTCTTTCAACATTAAAACCAACCAACCTCAGCACAGGGCGGCATACTGTGCTGCTCAGAAGTATTTTGCCGGACACAAGACAAGCACTTGGTCTGTATTATCTCCACCTTCAAATAACCCCATGTGGAAGTACCGTGGTTCAAACCTACCAGCTGGAGTGCTCTGCAGAGAAAGATGTTGCTATCAGCCCCCAGAAGTATTGACCCCATTGGGAATCCTACACATGGTTGCTATGAGTCAGAGTCAACTCGTTGGCAGTGAGGTTTTTTTTTTCTGTTTTGGTGGTTGTAGAAGCTGTATATCTGCACACATCTAAAAGCCAAACACACGCATGCTATTTCTATGGCCCCTCAGAGTCTTAAAACAATTCATTTCCGTTGTTTTTGGAAATGACTGGAAATACTAAAGGGCTGCTTTCTCTTCCAGCTCAGAAGATAGAGTAACGATCCACTTTGTAAACCGTGATGGTGAAATTTTAACGACCAGAGGGAAAGTTGGTGACTCGCTGCTGGATGTTGTGGTTGAAAACAATCTAGATATTGATGGTTTTGGTGAGTACAGCGCATTCCTTAAAACTTTCCATTTGATACTTACCTGGCAGGGGAGATACCATAATCACGAAGGTGGTTTTCCCAGGGCGAGGGTTATCCATTGCACTCCGGATGTGCTGACCCCTGTGATTTCCCCAAATGTGGAAAACTCGACTGCTAAAGAAAATAAAAAAGAAAAGAAAAAAACACAACAACTTTCCATTTGAAATTACTGAGTGGGTATCAACTTTTTTGAGGGGGTGGAGGTTAGGGGGAGGGAAGGATTTTAATGTATAACATGCTAATTAAGTAAAATATTGAAATTCAGTATATTTTAGTGTTAAATTCTCTTTTGTAAAGAATCACGGAGTAACACTGTGTGCCTGTTCTTCAGACTTTTTTGCAGCTCAGTGGCCAGACTCTCCTGTCCCTTCATTGTCTTACTGTTGTGGGTGAAGCAAAGCTCTGGTTAGGGGGTGGGGCTGAAAGGTAGTACAGATTAGAAGTAATCATTGCCTACCACAGCAGGTAATGACATAGTTTTACTTCATTTCGAAGATCAGCTTACCTTCCTAAGATTTTTCTTAAGTAATTTATTTATTTCTTCATAGAAAAGGAGATCTTTTATTTTGAAAAAGTCTTTGTAGACTTTTCTCCCATCATGTCCATTCATCACACACGCAGTTCTAGCAAGTGCCATTTTCCCATTCCTCTGGCCTCCCTTCAATATCACCTTTGCTCAAGCACGGTCTCTTTCTAGGTCAGTGGGTCCCCTGGCCAGCAGCTGTCCTGGGGACTGCAGATGCTCAGACCTCACTGTCTCAACCAAAACCAAACTCAGCACCATTGAGTGATTCCTGTAGAACCGCCCCTGTGGGTTTCCAAGACAAACTTTACAGGAGTAGGAAGCCTCATCTCTCTCCCGTGGAGCAGCTGGTGGTTTCAAACTGCTGATGTGGAGGTTAACAGCCCAACGTGTAGCTACTACTCCACCAGGGTCCCTTGGACCTCACCCTAGTTCTGCTGATTCAGGAACCGGGGTTGGACCAGGCAGTGTGTGTTTTAGCAAGCCCTCAGTGTGGTTTTGGTCTGTGCTAGTGATTTTGGAAACCCGTGCTGTAGAATAATGCCTCAGACATATTTGGCGATGCTTCTTTCAAGCACAGTTTGTACCACACGTTTAAGAACCATTTCCAGCTCAGCTCGATTAAGTGTGCCCTCTGTATCAGTGCTCATTAGACTGTACCTGATGCAGAGCCTGTCCCTTCTTCCTACCTGGAAGCAACTTGCAAGATTGTAGCTACCCAAGTAGCTTCAGAGAGTTCACACTCTGCAGAGTTGGCCCGCAGTTAATATTTGCTGAATTCCTGTCTATATCTGATATTCTCTTTGCCGAGTTCAGAATCATGAGAACAACCACCATCCAAGTACATATTCCATCCCAGCATTGTGTATTCTATGTTAACATGCCTGAGAGCTAGACTGTTTCCCCCTATGAGGGGACTTCAAAAAATTTCTGGAAAGTGGAACTAAAAGATAATGGAACTTTTCCATGAGCTTTCTGAAGCTCCTTCAAATAACATAGTTTATATATGTACTGTATCATGGCACAGGAGCCTCAGCAACTTGTTGGTTACTCATAGGGCTACTAACCATAAGGTCAGTAGTTCAAAAACCACCAGCAGCTCTGCAGGAGAAAAGGGAGGCTTTCTACTGCTGTAAAGCATTACAGTCTTAGAAACCCACAGGGGCAGTTCTGTCCTGTCCTATCCGGTCTCTGTGAGTCAGAATCTACTCACTGGTAGTGAATCGTTATATAACTAGCAGTGCAGTTGCTTTATGATAAGGAGACATGAGATACATGTGTGGTGTGAGGGAAACTGCTGTGTTCTCTTTGTCCTGTTCTCCAATCTGGATCTCTAGATTTTTTAATCTTAGGGAGCCACTGATAAGTGGCATCAGATGTTGCCTAAACAGATGCTGTGTAGCAAGTGACTGTTCTCACCTGTGATTCAGAATGATTGTTCACCATTTAGTTCCATAGAGATGATTTTTTTTTAAGGAGCATCTTTTAAAAGAGCTGGTTTGTTTTTTGAGGCTTATTTGGAGGTTCTAGCAGGGGAGTGCAGCGACTCAGATACTCTTGACCGAAGGACAGCCCTCCTTCTATCGGGGAAGGTCATTCTTCACCCGAGCACACAGCTTCAGGAGGGATGCACATGGAGTGGTGAGGAGGAAGAGGACACCGCTTAGCCAGCCAGATCAGCCGAATCAACGGGGTGACAGCTGTCACAGCCAGATCACAGGAGGTTTCTTGTTTTTTGAGCCAGTCTGTTACTTAACTGAAACAATCTCTTGGAGCAGTTTCAGTTCAAAGTTTAAAGGGTAGCTCATACCTCAGGGTGATAGTGTCGGCCAGCCCAGTGAGTCTAGACTTTGTAGGGACATGGTTGTGGTTAAAAAAATTTTTTTTTTACAGTTTTCTTTCATCAGGGACTCTGTTGATTGTGTTCCTGATCAGTTCTTCTTGTCTCCAGGTAGATGAAGCTGTGGCTTGTGGAGGATTTTAGTTTTATAATTTCAGCTACAGGCCCAAATACAGTTATAACAAACATGGATTCTATAGCTATATCTATCTCATGGATTCCAACCCTGATTGATCAGACAAATAATCCATGGTGTTGGGGCTCGGAAGCATTTTAACCCAGTTGTTGACGCTGACACCAGTTGAAGCCTGAACAAATTGATGAGTTGTGACTCAGTGAGAAAGAGCGGGGTTTCTAATGCTAGGAGGTGATGGAAAGCTTAACATCCGCGCCTGCTCACATCTTCACTGAGGCCTGTGTAGGGCTTATTTGGCAAGGCCTTTCTGAAAATGCATAGCCCTGGCGGTGTAGTGGTTTTGTGTTGGGCTGCGATCTACATGGTGGGCAGTTTGAAACCACCAGCAGCTCTGTGGGAGAATGACTGTGGGAGAGTGACAGAAATCGTTATAGTCTCAGAAGCCCACAGAGCGGTAGCTAAGAGTCAGTATTGACTCAGTAACAGTTGAGTTTTTGTTTTGTTCTGGTTTCTGAAAATGTAATGTTATATAAGACTTAAAAACATGGTATTCTTTACTGTCTGTAAGCATGCTAAATTAAAAGACCCTCAGAAACCAAACATGTACTTTTAATATATCTCATGTTTTAAAAATGTCTAAAAAATATATATTGGGAAATATTGGACTTCCCAGTAGTTGTTTTGAAGTAAGGATAAATCTGTATAGAAAATGCCGTGTGGTATTGTGTCAGGCTGGGTTGCTTAGGAAAAACAAATCCAGTGACACTCATATACATGTGTAAGAAAGAGCTTGATATCAAGAAGTAATTGCACATCAGGAAAGCGCCCCAGCCCAGCCCGACTTAAGTCCATAATTGCGATCCTAGCCCATAAGTCCATTGTCAGTCCATACATCCCGCTTCAGACGCATGCAGCCACCGGCAACGAGCAGAATGCCCGAAGATCAAGGCCAGTGGGGACAGTCTCGTGGATCCAGTGATGATGAGCGCATCGCCAGGCTTGTGCATGTCTCAGTGTGATTCCACAACAGGAAGGTGAAGGCAAGGAGAGGAGGTTGTTCCCAGGACCCTCCTTATGAGAAGGTCATGCCCACCAGGAGGCACCATCAGGCTGATTGACATGCTAGACTCCACCCTACACTTTCCTCTTCAAGTTGATGTGAAATTATGTAACTACCACAGATATCTTTTGTGTTTGAGTCATACACATGTTGCTGTTAATCTTGTTTGGGTCTGTCACAATTTGTATGTGGGAGTGGGGGGAGGGGGCATTGTCACTGTGTCAGGGTAGCTAGAACAATGAGTATTGTTCATGGCCTGGGAGATCCATGAGGTGACTGTATGATGGACGTTTTTTTGCCTTCACGGATAAGCAAGCGCCAGGCATTTCAGCCTGGCTCATTTTTATAAACACACTTCTTTAAAAAGCGCGCGCGTGTGTGTGTGTGTGTGTGTGTGTGTGTGTGTGTGTAGGTGACAGGAGGACAGGCACGATACAATGGTGCATAGAATTATTTGATGGCAGTAGAGTTAAAAATGATGTAAGGGCTATATTAAACCACTATAAAGCAGAAGACCTGCATATGTTTTAAATTTTTTCTTAGGAAAGGGAAGATTAAAGACAATCAACAAGTCAAAGAACAAAAAGCAAAAATTAAAAAAAGGGGGGAGGGGGTGAGTGTGTGTGTCAAGGAATCTACCCAGAAAATGAACCGCTACTGCTGTGTTTTGCCCGATCCATCTCCCGATTTTGTCACCAGAACTGTATGCTGTCTGCTTCTCCCTCAGCCACACGAGCTTGCTTTTCACTCAGGCCCCTTCCTCTTCCACGGTTCCTTTCTGGGAAATGAGAGTGTGGAGCTCCTTTCCCTTCAGCCCAACACACAGCACGCTCACACGCACGCGTGCGTGCGCCTGCCCCCCCTGTTCATGCTCCCAGTATCAGTGTAATTTTTGTTAGAGCAAGGTGGTATTTGTCTTTTGTGCTATATAATTTTTCTATTTGCCTAATTTTCAATTTGCTTGTTACTACTAATTCAACCTCAATTTGTTTTTAATTATTATATTAGAATTTCAGCAGTGGAGTGAAATGAGGATAAAATGATTCCTGTTTTATTTTTCCATGTATGTGAAGTGAAGCAATGAGTAAATACATGTGTGTAAAAGAACAAATGTATATAGTTGAGGCAACACAAATTTTAAACCCTGTTTCTTTTGTGTGAACCAGTTATGTTCAAGGTTTCAAAGTGTATTGTAATATTCTGCCACTAGGGGGCAGTGACATCTCTGTCATTAAACTTGTCTGAGTCTAAGTTCATTCAGTGGAAATCAAGAGTGCTGAGAAAGTCCCCTACGCCCTTCTATATTGTCTATCCTGATAACCATATCCACCTGTGTGTACTCTTTCTATGTGCATTGGTTTCCTATTGATATACTTCGCACTCTAAGGAGCCCTGGTGATTCTGTGGGTAGAAGTTGGGCTACTAATCCTCGGGTTGATGGTTCAAAGCCTCTAGCTGCTACACGTGGTTGTGCCCCGTTAGCTAGAAAACAAGTACCAATCATTCTTTGCCAATATCATGTTTATTTGCTACAAACAAATGTCTGAATGTCTCTCGGATTTTATTGACTGAACCCTGGTGATGGAGTAGGTTACTTGTTAGGCTGTTAACCACAAGGTTAGCAGTTCAAACACACCAGAGGCTCTGCAGGGGAAAGACATGGCTTTCAACTCCTGTACAGATTTACAGCCTAGGAAACCCTCAGGTGTGGTGTAATTCTGTCCAGAGGGTCGCTATGAGTCAGAATTGACTTGATGACGGGGAATTTGCCTGTTTTGTGGTAGTTCTCTCACAGATAGCATTCTCTACTTTTTAATTTAGGTTCTAATTTCATGGCAGTGGTCACACGAAACTCATAGTGCTCCTGATTATGGGGTGTGCTGTGGAAATTAACAGGTTCCAGTTACGGGGGAAATGCTCTTTCAGAGTGCTGCTACTAAATGTCCACAGGGCTTGCCACATCTGTAAACCTTTGCCGAAAGGTGCATCAATGAACTCAGCTCCCTGAATTAATTTCCCAGATGCGTCCCAAACCACAAGCCAGCCTCTTGCCCCCAAGCACGCAGTTTCTCTTCCTTTGAGGGCTGGGGTGTCTACTGCTCTGGCTCCTGGCTTCTGGCTCTGCTGCTCCTCTTGTTCTCAACTGTTACGCTGTCTCCTGGACCAAGGAGGTCACTGCACAGGGATCTAGGGGGCCAGAGCATGGGCTCCACGCCTGCCTCTTACTGGTAGTGCGACATCCCCTCCTGCTTCTGAGAGGGCTTATTTGCAAGGCAGCAGGATGGCAGTCGTAATGGTCCCGTAGTTAACAAGCAAAACTGAACCCTATGAGTATTTCCCTCCAAACCTCCTACCCAGAGCCATCAGGAGAAAGTAATTTGAGGAGCTGTAGAGACTATGACTAGAAAAGCCACATTAAATAATTTGCTGCCTTACAGTGGTCAGTTACATTTTAAAGCCTCTAATAATTTGAACCTGACATCTATTAAGTGCTACTGTTGAAAAATACACCTAAATATAAGCTATTTGGGGATAGAAATTAGATAATAAAAGCCCAAACCCTGTTGTGATAGGTGTCTTAGTTACTACTGTTGCTGTAATAGAAACACCATAAATGGATTCACCAAACAGGATCTCATCCTCCTAGTTTAAGAGGCTGGAAGTCTGAATTCAGGAGCCAGCTGCAGGGAAAGGCTTCCTTTGTCACCTTCAGGTGAAAGTCCTGGTTTCCTTAAGGACCTATGGGCCCAGGGCACCTTGGGGATCGCCACGGGCCTTGGCAGCATTCTTTTTCTGCTTCTAGAAGGTTCTCAGTGCAGGGCACCCAGGGCCAAAGGACACAGTCAGCCCCCTGCTCTTCTTGTTTAGTGTTCCTGAGGTCCCTCTGGCCTCTGCTTGCATGTTTAATCTTTTTTATGTCTCAGAAGAGATTACTTCAAGATACCACTTAATCCTGTAGATTATGTTCTGCCTCATTAATGTTAACTGCTTCCAACACTGCCTCATTAACAAGATAGGATAGGATTTACACCACATAGATATCAGTTCACAAAATGAGGAAAAATGATATACTACTGAGAACCATAGTCATTAGCCATCAGAGGGATGTAAATCAAAACCACCATGAGATACCATTTTACTCCCGCTAGAATGGTTAAGATTTAAAAACAAAACAATATGGGGAAATTGGAGCCCTTGCCCCATCCCTGATGGAGATATAGAAAATGTAAGGTATTGTGGAAAGCAGTGGCATTCCTCACAAACCTAACAACAGAACAGCCATATGACCCAGTGATTCTGTTCCTAGGATTATACCCCAAAGGCTGGAAAGCAGAGACGCAAAGAGAAACATACACACAAGTGCTCAATGTAACACCTCTCAACAAGAGCCAAAAGTTGAAAAAACCGGAGTGCCCATCAGTAGGTGAATGGCTAAACAAAAGTTGGTACATGTATACAATGGATGACAAGGTTGATAAGAGAAATGAAGCCCGATACATGTGCCTATGTGTGAATGGGGCTTAAAGACTACCTGCTGAGTGAACTATGTCTATGTCAAAAGGAAACATAATATAGGACCTAACTAAGAAAGATACAAGAAAGGCAGATCTATGAGTTCAAAATGTATTAGTGATTATTAGGAGTCAGAGGATGGGGAAAAGGGGAAGGTGTTAATCATGATGGAATTGTTGGATTGTTTAATGCAGTGGTTCTCAACCTTCCTATTGCCTCGACCCTTGAATACAGTTCATGTTGTGACCCCCCCAACCATAAAATTATTTTCGTTGCTACTATATAACTGTAATTTTGCTACTGTTATGAATTGGGCAACCCCTGTGAAAGGGTCATTTGACCCCCAAAGGGGTCACGACTCAGAGGTTAAGAACCTATGGTTTAATGGAAGAGGTGCACAGTCAATGTGATTGCTGCCAGTAAGTGCTATCTGTACTTGTAGAAAGTTGAATTGGCAAAAGTTGTGCTGTATATTCACAATAAATGGGAACATATCTGTGGATGAGGCTGCTGTGTACAACCAAATATCTCAAGGTATTGATTGATTCCTTAATTTGGAGGTTTACGGCCATGGATTTATAGAATGTCCCAATTGGCATATTAGTATTTTTGCTGCTGCTGGTCTGCCTCCTAGTTTATTGCCCTGTGCTTGGGGGCCTTAAAGCTTATAGGCAGCCCGGCCGAGCTCAATAGCGGGTCTCTGTTCTCCTGGAACAGCAAAGAAGGGAGATATATGGAGTGTGTGGGTCATTGCCGCCGTGAATAACTGTCTGTCCCCTTTGTCCCAAGAAGACCTGGATGCTGCCCAGCTACCATTACTGAACATTTTGATTTTTTAAAAAGTCAATAAAATAATCTTTATCAAAAGGGGAAAAATGCAGAAAACAATTTTAAATTCTCAAAGACGAGCTTCCCAGGCACCATGAAAGTTGGATGAACCCCTCTTAAGTTTATTGCCTAGAAATAATCTTTAAACTCATAACCAAAAATATTTCCTAAAGTCTTCTTAAAACCATGCCGTAGTTTAGCTTAACTAATAAAATATACTTGCCTTGAGCCTCAGGCTCTTAAAACCTATGTGGGTTCAGACTGACAAGAGCAACCTAGGCTCGATGAGAACCCTGAGAGGCAGTGAATGTAATTAATGGGGGAGAAACAGCTCAGAAAAGGAGGTTGAGAAGGGTCATATACTTTAAAGGATATAGTCCGTGTCACTAACTGATACCAGCAGAGCTTGTTCAGTTCATGTATATTTTGTTGTGAACATTCCCATCAATTTAAGAGACCAGTTACTGAAATTATAACTTATAATTTTCAAAATCTATATTATACCCCCAAAGTATGATCACTTTATATTTGCAAATATGTGATCACTTTGTTTACATAGGCCTGCATGTGTGTATCCGTATGTGTACATGGATAGTTACATATTTGCCTTATTTTTCCTCTTCCTTTTTACAACCAACCACTTATAAAGACGCGGGAAACTGCCACCAATATTGCACTGGGGCTGAAGACAATTATTAATCATAATTCTATCCCCTTACAGAGAGCATTATACTGTGTTGAGTTGATTCATGACAACCCTACCAGATGACAGTAGAACTGCTGCCCCACTTCCACTCAGGAAGGGGAACCAGGTAGTTGTCACAACGAGCACCCCAGGCTCGCTGGCTCCTTTCCACGTCCAGCCCTAGAAGGGGGTTATTTTGTTGGGCATAAGACTTTCTGGCTTTGATGCATCCGATGGCAAACTGCTTGCTCAACATTTTCCAAAGCAGTCTTCTCTGCAGGTCTTCCCTACAGATGTAGAGCTCCTGTCCCCCCAGCAGTTCTGGGTGGGGCTCAGATTCTCTAAGCCCGTACTTTTTCTCCAAACAAAAAGCCTTTCTCCTCCCCCTCACCTCCAGGTAATTCTTAACTCCCCTTCTGTCATATCTAATCAAATACAGGCTGAAGGTAGACTTATAAGCCCTTATAATCATGATTGATGTCGTGTAACCCTGATTCATTTCCTGTAGTACAATACGAGGTAGGAGAAATATTGAGTATCAATTGTGAAGTCGAATAAACACATAACCCTTAACCTTTTTAATACTCAAATGCAACGATCCCTTCTCCGCCACTCTAGAGAGCAGCTGTTCTCTTCTCAGCTGCCGCGGTCATTGTATGTGACAGGAACAAAACAGCCATTCTAGGAGACAAATACTTCTCATGCCTTCTTATTCCATCTTTTAAAAGACAAAGCACCAAAAGAACCATGCTTCTACGAGCTTGGAGCCATCACAGTGAATCCCATTCCAGACTTCAGTTGCTCAGCCTCAATTCATGTTCTAGAATTTACCTCTCTACTTAATCGCCCATTGCAATGGCCACACAGAAACTCAACAGACAAAACTCATTAAAAAAACGCTACAGGATTTTATGTAAGCTATGCCAAGTATGCGATGCCAGTGAGAAATGCGCAGCGTAGTTGTTTATCAGGACGTGCTACCGAGTTTCAGGTGCTAACAAATGCCCAAAGGAGCACACCACTCTGCGGTAAGCCTCCACCTGAAGCAGTCAGTAAACACAGCTCCGAATCCAGTGCCCAGAGCACCTCCCTCCAATAAGCTTTACCCTGAAGACACTGGGCTCCACTGCCATGGGCCGGCAAGCCCAGTGTCCCCAGGTAAGTGCCAAGAGGCACTCCCTTCTGCAAGCCAGCATCTTGCCCAGAAGTCAGTCCATCACTCTGCTTCATGCCCTGGCCCCTGGTTCTGCTGCTGCTCTCTGATGGTACAGCTGTCATCTGGATCCAGGCGGTTCACTGTGAAGCAATCTCAGGTCCAGAGGATAGGTTCCACTCCTGGCCCTTGCTGGCAAGGAGATTCCTTCTTCCTGCTCCTCAGAGAGCTGATTTTATACACATGTGATGCCGCTCCAGGCAATCCTAGTCACAATGAGTCACAGGTGAGTGTTATCAGTGTCTTCCCCCACCTGTTTACCAGACCCATGCAGAGAAAGGTCATTTGGTGGGAGTTAGAGACTGTCTAGCAGAGCCAGATTACGTAACTCACTGCCCCTGAAGTATGTACGTGATAAGCACAAAAATCCAATAGGCACTTCCACTTTGAATAGGTTTTGTTCCCCAATTTTTATAAATGAATATCGCATAATTTAAGGTCCACACAAAAGTCAATTGTATTCCTCTATATTGGCAAAAATAATTGGGAGCCTTCCCCCCTCCTCCCCCAACTAACATACAAGAGCCCCAAATTGAAATTTTTAGTTTTAAATATAGCAAAATAAAGACAGCATCTACATCTTGAAAATAAGGAAGATTTCAAAGACCTACATAGTGGAGACACATGCAGTGCTTGTGGACTGGGAGATTCAGCATGGCAAAAGTGTCTTCCACCCAGATGAACTATTGCACTTAATTCCTGTTAAAATACCAGCAGATTTTTTGCTTTTGTTTTTCTACATTGATACAAGTTGATTGTAACTCTTTACTTGAGTAGAAAGCTTCGTCTTTTTGCCTTTGAACTGCAGCCCTTGTAGTTTAGCAGCCCAACTTCACCAGGGCTCCTTTCATACAGTACAGTGGGAACTCTCTGTGGATTTAGCAAGTGTCTTGGCTGGCTGTGCAGTGGTGATCTGTCAGGAAGCTTTTAAGCAGAGGCCAGGCACCACCAGGAAAGCCCAGTTGCAGAGTAGATTCCATTATAGCTTGGTTGCTCTGTAGGACTTTCCAATGCTCTTTTCACACCGGCTGGCATGAAGTAGATACTCACTATGTAATTGTTAAAGGAATGTCTTTTAAAAATGAGGCAGGAAGAATATTCCTTATCAAAAGCCAAGGTGCTTTTTAAAGTAACATGGCTGAGCAGAGATGGAGAGGGAAGGAAACTTCATTTAGAAGTAGATCTGCTTTCTTTTTAGTTCCCCTCTGATACCAGAGAGGAGCCCAGGTGGTGTAGTGGTTATGCATTAGGCTGCTAATGGCAAGGTCAGCAGTTTGAAATCGTCAGCCACAGAAAGATGAGGCTTTCTGTTCCCATAAAGAGTCTCAGAAATCGACACAGGGGCAGCTCCACTCTGTACAATTGGCTTGTTGTAAGTGGCCATCAACCCAATGACAGTAAGTTTTTTGGCTTATACCCTAAGCTTCATAAGTAGTGTTGAACTCTTTGGGAAAAGGTAAGTAACTTCCCTAGGTTTAATATAAATTATTATTATTATTATTATTATTATTACGTTTTTAAGTATTCTACTTTGTGCATGCATATAAGAATCAGTAAACACTTTTTGAATGTGTCAAAAGTGCTTTCAAACGATGCATGGCTCTCATCCCTCATCCTTATCGTCCTTTAGAAATAAAGGCATGTCACTGAGGGTTCTACATTTGGAAGAAGTAATAGCTGTTTGAATGGCGTCTAGTGTCGAAGGGAGTGTGTTCATTGTTTGTTGCTTTCGTAGGTGCTTGTGAGGGAACTCTGGCTTGCTCTACCTGTCACCTCATCTTTGAAGATCACATATATGAGAAGTTAGACACCGTCACTGATGAAGAGAACGACATGCTTGATCTGGCCTATGGACTGACAGACCGGTAAGAGGTTAGGACTAAGTCAGTGGTGCTGGTAATCTGGGAAGACGGCAGCCTTACTCCTTTGTGTCTCCCAAGATAGGAGTTGTGAGTAATGTAGTCTTGTTTGTTTGTTTGGGTTTTTTTTAGCTTTTACACATTTTCAGTAGCAATAGATAGGTTTTTCCTTTATTTTTGTGCTTCATCTGAGTTCCTCTTCTTTATCGTTGTACAATTGAGTCTTTTGTGAAATTTTTCATAACAGTAAAAAAAATTACTTGGAATTATTAGAAGTATAAACTTTAGATCTTAGAATATCCTATTTTGCCTGTTTTTAACTCTATAATTTAATACCACATTTGTTAATAGAACACAATATCTACAAATATGTATTTATTGGGTTGTGGAAATTTTAATGCTTTTAATGGTATGATATTTTAATATGATATTGACAAAATTTATTAGAGTGGAAAGTTTTACCTACTTGAGAAACAGTAAAAACAGACCTGCCATTGAGTCAACTCGGACTCCTCAGGAGCCTATGTGCAGTTTCCAAGACTGAATCTTCACAGGAGCAGACAGCTTCATCTTTCTCCCATGGAACAATGGGTGGGCTTGAACTGCTGACCTTGTGTTTAGCAGTTCAGCGCCTAATCCACACTACCAGGGATCCTTAAAGAAACCTTATATAATAGTACATATGTCCATATGAATAGCTCTATTTATAAATGTATGTCAAGGTAATCAGGTTATTAATTAATAGGTAGTATTACTCTTTAAAGGAGACCTGGTGATCTAGTGATTACACATTGGACTGCGATCCTCATGGTCGGCAGTTCAAAATCACCAGCAGCACTGAGGGAGAAAGACTGGGTTTCCTACTGAAGTAAAAAGTTAGAGTCTCAGAAACCCTCAGGGTCACAATGAGTCAGCATTGACATGGCAGTGAGGTTGGGTTTTTTGGTCTGACTCTTAAAAGTGGTAAGATTTACAACATAAGTGGCACTTATTTACATACTTCATTTTTAATAATTTAGTCTTTGTTGCAGTCAAAGAAGGTAACCGCTTAATACACTTTTTCAAAGGAAAAGTAGGATAACTTTAAAAAATAAAAGTAATTGTAGTAATAGTAATAAACAAATAAGGAACTCACTGCTATTAAGTTGATTACAACTCATGTTTGGCTTCAAACCCTGAAGTCAGTACTTCGAAGCCACCAGCTGTACTGAGGGAGAAAGAAGAGGCTTTATATTCCCATACAGAATTACAGTCTCAGACACCCACAGGGGGCAGTTCTACCCTGCGCGTTAAGGTCGCCAGGGGTAATAAGAATGACTTTATGTGTTTCACGTTTACTGTGGTACCAGATCTTGGTGTGTGAGGAAGAGGAAGCAGGCAAGGGAGACCACAGCCAGAGTGGCACTGCCGTATCTTCAAACAAGAACTGGTGGCACCCTCCCTGTTTTCCCGTGGCCCACTTGTGACTCTCCTATCAGTCTCTGTGCTGTACTCCACCTTCTCTCCCTGATAAGTGTCTCCCTATCTGTTTCCTGTACTAGATTTCCATTTGTAAGACCAGCACTGTCCGACTTCTCTTTATAGGAAGCTCAAGTATAACCAACAGCCTCGCTGGGGGGCCCCTGAAGTCCTAATGAATTTGTCCAAACTGTCTCATTATGTTTTCTGTCCTGGAGATAAAACGGAATGCAGAATTGTGAGGTCTCTATCGAATGATTGTTATTCAAACAAACAAGGAATTCTTGGTGGAATGGGATTTTTCTCTCAGTCAATAATTCCTATGGTTGTTTGCCTCCTAACTTCAAAACTTCCCAAAGATCCCAATTAAAACCCAAACTATTTAATTGGTGTTCGAAGCTGTGTGTGGCCCTGGCCACTTTTCAACTCATCCCTGACCCTTTTCTTGTCCGATATTATACAACAGCCAGAAGAACATTTTGTGTGTGTGTGTTACATAACCTTTGCCTAAATTGCTTCTCCTATTTATCTTCTATTAGATGTCAAATCCTACTCAGCTCTCAAAGCCTATTGCAAACACCATTTTGCCCGGCAAGAAGTAAATGAATGCTTTTTCTCAGACCTGACAGTATAGCAGTGATTATAAGATGCCATCTATTTTCAAACAAATCATGATTTTGATGATGTGATTATGGAGAAAATATTGTGGTAATAGTTTATTTTGTAAGAATTATTACCAAACTAGTCCCAAGCAGTTAGAGATTGAAAAAATCCCCAAAGTCCAGCTCTTGCAAAATGCTAGTCTGCTGCATTTCTCCCCACATTCGTACTTGGAGTTACTCCCTTTCTGGGTTCCGGGAGTTCCTGCAGTGCCACCAGGACTCATGAACATTCAAGGAAATGCCTCATTTTTGGTGATGGGCACAGACCAATCCAAAATTCGAAGGCCAGGCAGGGTCAACCAGAGGACTTGCTCCACTCTTGCTGGTGATGCGCTCATGGCCTGTGCTTCTCTGCGAGCTCATTTTATACACAGCAGGTGGCATTGCAGGGAAGCCTGTCACAGTTCCTCACAGGTGAATCCTGTCACTACCTCACACCCCACCCCCCACCCCCCTCTTACCAGATGCAGGCGGGGAAAGGTGGCTTGGTGGGAGTTACATGGTGTAGTCAGATTGTACCCAAACATAACCATCTAGTCTCCGCCTCAGGATCGTATCTCATTTGTGCATATTTGACTTGGGGCTTCTGGAGTGATGTCTCCAGTGGGCCTTGGCCTCCTGCTAATCTTAACCAGCCAGGCTTTTCCCTCCTTTCAGCTGCAGCGCATCATTCCTTACACCCACTCTACGTCACCGGAACCGAGACCACCGGTAAACAGAGTGGGCCCACCTCACCCTCTACTGAAGTCGGCACATAACCTCATGCTATGCCATCATCTGTCTGTTGGCTAGCAGATAATGCCCTCCAGAGTGGGACTCCAGCCACAGATGGGGGTGAAATCCAGAATTATTATATTCACATAGGATTATGGCTGGCAGGTCACTCAAATGTATATCTTTAAATGGGCGATTTGTGGTATTTTTCTTATGTACTTCAAATTTGTGTTTTCAAAGATTTCAAAAAGTATAATTTCTTAGGTATGCATGGTTTTCTATGTAAAAAATTTTTTTGAAGAGCAGTTTTAGATTTATAAAAAACCCCAAAAATTCCAGAAAGTGCAGAGTTCTAATGTACCACCTAGCACTGCCCCCCACTGAGCCCCCCTCCCCCCAGTGTAACAGCACTTTCTCTGATGAACTAATATTGATACATTATTATTAAGAAAGTTGATAGAATAGTTTCATTGCCCTGAAAATACCCTGAGCCACACTGTCTCCCTGAACTTGTAACCACTGATTTTTACATTGCCTCTACACTGTTGACTTTTCCAGAATGTCGTGCAGTTAGACTGGCTCATTTCCCTTAGTAATATGTACTTGAGATGCCTTGTAGCTCCAGAGCTCATTTTGTGATATCACTGTATAGTAGTCCATTGCCCGGATGTACCACTGTTTGCTTATCCACTCACCCTGTTGAAGGATTTCTTGGTTGCTTCCAAGTATAATAATGAAACTTAAAAAAAATTCATTTTATCGGGACTCTTATAGCTCTTATAACATTCCATATATCAATTGTATCAAGTATATTTGTACATATGTTGCCATCATAATTTCCAAAACATTTTCTACTTGAGCCCTTGGTATAAGCTTCTCTTTTTTCCTCTCACTCCCCCACCCTCCCCCTTTGTGTACCCTTGATAAATTGTATATTATTTCATATCTTACACTGTCCATTGTCTCCCTTCACTCACATTTGTTATTTGTCCCCTTTGGGGGGTGGGGGCTATCTATCCAACCTTGCGGTGGGTTTCCCCCTTCTCACCTCCCTGACCACCCCCTGCCTTCATGATATCGCTACTCCCATTACTGTTCCTGAAGGGGTTATCTTTCCTGAATTCCCTATGTCTGTACCAATGTGTGTTCTCCTATCTAGCCAGATTAGATTTGTAAGGTAGCACTGGGTCGTGGTAGTGGTGGGGAGGAAGGATTCAGGAACTAGAGGAATAATGTGTGATTTGTTGGTACCATACTACACCATGGTTGAATCATCCCTTCCTATACCACTTTTATCTACAGATGGGCTTTGGGTTTCCACTCCAACCCCTCTCTTTTGCATCGATATAGTTGCCTTATTCTGTTGACACCTCATGATCACACAGGCTGGTGTGCTTCTTCCATGTGGGCTTATTTGCTTCCCTGCTAGATGGCCACTTGTTTGACTTCAAGCCTTTAAGACCCCAGATGCTATCTTTTGATAACTGACCAACATCCACTCTCTTCACCACATTTGCTTATGCACCCATTTTGTCTTCAGTGACTGTGACGGAAAGGTGAGCATCAGGCGTGCCAGGTGATTAGAACAAAGTGCTCTTGTGTTAGGCCATGACTAGAGGCCCAGAGTCCGTCTGCTGTCTTAATACTGAACATAAATACATGTACACTGGCCTCTATCCCTTTCATTATAATAACGAAACATTTGCTCATAAACGTTTGTGTGGGCATAAGTTTTTAGCTCACTTGGATGAAATACCTAGGGACGCCATTGCTGGATCACATACATGAGAAGCGTGTGTTCAGCTTTGTAAGACATTGCCTGATTGCCCTCACAGTGGCTGTACCTTCCTCATTCTCACCAGCAATGACTGAAAGGTCCTGTTTCTCCACATCCTTGTCAGCATTTGGTTTTGGATTTTAGCCATTCTAATAGGTACGTTGTTGTGTTTTGGCTTATAATTCTCTAGTGACTGACATATGATATTGAGCATTGTTTCTATCATTTACCACCCATCACTGCATCGTTTTTAGTAAGGTAACGTGTGCATTCACATCTCTGCCCATTGGGAAAAATGTGGTGTGTGTTGTTTTCTGTTTGTTGAGTTTTAAGAGTTTCTTGTTAAGTTTTGGAGACAAGTCTTATCAGATGAGTATTTTGCAAGTATTTTCTCCCAGTCTATGTCTTGTCTTTTCATTTTTACAAGTCTGTGGTGTTAATTTCTGGAAACTGATTCACTCTCTCTATGTACTTTTGGCTATGTTAACCTCAGTTCTTTTCTGTGCTGTTGTATCTTTTGATTATTTTCACTGCTTGTCAACCATTTCACCAGGAAGAGTAGTAATTCTGATGAGAAGATTAGTAGATGATGGAACCTAAAGGCTAAGATGAAAATTTGGCCTGCCAGGTTTTGTATTTTATATATGGATAGAGTTTAGTCTGTCTCTTTCAACTTCATGTAAGCTATATGAGGAAATAAATTCCCTACTGCTTTTGGTAAGAAAATACAAAATGCCTGAAACAGCTGCATTGCCTTGTGACTGTTGCCGCCTCAGACGACACATGCCTTTTCCTCCCTTTTGCGCAGGTCACGCTTGGGCTGCCAGATCTGCTTGACCAAGTCCATGGACAACATGACTGTGCGAGTCCCCGAATCTGTGGCCGATGCCAGACAGTCCATTGACATGAGCAAGAAGAACTCCTAAGATACAATAAATAGGAATATTTTCATGAAACCTGGCCTATTTTTATAATTATCGTTTCTTCGTGTAATAAAATGAGACCATGCATAAGTGGATTTCTTACTGTAACCAGCTTTTCTATTTTAATTTAGCTTATATAACTAGATTTTTGTAATTCTGAAAGTATATAATCTTTATTTTGGTCAAATTATAAAATGTCAGCCAAATATTACAGAATCATTTGTGACTGTTTAGCAACTCTAGCAAAATATTTTCATATAAATCTATATGCTTACTATGAAAGGCAATTTTTTTTTTAAAGCGGTATTACTGATCCTCTTTGATTTTGGTGAAGGCAGAGATTTAAAATGGTTTCTCTCAGGCCTTACAACTAATTAGAAAATCTGGAACCATAACTCTGGTCTTGTTATTCTGACAAACTAGAGAAAGTATGACTATCGTATTTATAAAAAGCATTGGAATATGAATGTGGATCACAGAAACATTTAATTGCTTACTCTTACAGGCAGTTAATATCTTTATAAAGAAATGCTTTGAATTTTGATTTACTAAAGAGTACAGAGATTGTATACTATAAATAAAATGTGGACTCTGTTCTAACCAGCGGTAGGAATGAACTAAAACTCTGATATCTACTCTTTTCTGTTCTAAGTAGAATGGTCTTTACAATCTTTCAGAAATAATGCTGGCTTATATATCCGTGCCTGCAGCAGATTGGAAAGGGCCTTCTAAATTAGACTCTCTCAGTCCTGAGCCAGAGGGTGTGAGCCGGCTACCTCACTCTTAAACAAGCTGCCCTGGTTACAGCGGCTTTGCTTCCAGCTCAGAGATTCAGGTGCAGTTTTGAGTGGCACAGGTTACCACTTACTGTAGAGCAAACATTTGTGTTCTTATCTTTACTATAACCGCTTATTCAAAGATAGGAATGTGAACTTGGACTAACTGTGAAGAACATCAGAATTAGGTAACACATTTAAAGACATTTCTTTTTAAATATTTATAAATACTTGTCAAGTCATGTCTCATGTAAGACATTACACCAGGGAATACAGAAATGGGCATGCGAGGGATGCCTTCAGAGAAAAGATATCCGGAAACTTCCCTTTTTCTTAGGTAAACCTCTGTACAAATAACTTGTGTGACATCAACTGACCAATTTGCCAAATAAAGATACTTATTTTCTAATTTGTTTTTTGGGGTTGATGTTGGGAATATGCACAGCAGCACATTCAACAATTTGTACACGTCCAAATAAACATGGTGTTAAAATGGATTTGTCAGTAAAAGACAGGACACTTCATGAAGTGATCCTTGAAGGCAGGGTGAGTCATAGGAGCAGAGCTTGGTGAAGAAACCTGATAGTGCCTGGCTATCAGAACAGCATCTGGGGTCTTCAAGGTTTGTTTTATTATCTACTTATTTAAAGATCATTTTATTGGGGGCTCTTATACTCTTGTTACAATCCATACATCAATTGTATCAGACACATTAGTACATATATTGCCTTAATTCTTTTCTAGACATTTACTTTCTATTGAACCCTTGGGATCAGCTCCTCTTTTTTTTTCTCCTCCCCCTCCCACCCTCATGACCGCTTGGTAGATTACAGATTGTTATTTTCATATCTCACAGACCGCTGTCTCCCTTTCCCCCCTGGTTTCTGTTCTTTCAGAGGGGTGTGTGTGATTATGTGCCATTCATTGCGATCGGTACTCCCTTACTCCCCTTCTCTCCCCCACGTCCCCCTACCCTTTTGGTATCATATTCCCATTCCTATTCCTGGGTTCCGTGTGTCATGAGCTTTATCTCTTGCCCATACCTATGTACATACTCACATCCAGTCCACAGTGGGAGACAGCACTGGGGTCATGATAGTAGGGGGTGAGGAAGCCTCAAGGAACCAGAGGTATATTGGGTGATCCATTGGTGCTCTACTGCACCCTGGTGGGCTCGTCCCTTCCCTGCGACCCCTCTGTGTGGGGTGTTCCATTGTCTACAGATGGGCTTTGAGTCTCCGCTCTGACCCCCCTCATTCTCACCAGCACGTTTTTGTTTGTTGTTATGAATCTTCTGATGCCTGTGTTACCCGGTCCCCATGACACCTCATGATCGCACCGGCTGGTGTGATTCTTTCTTGTGGGCTTGTTGCTATAATTCTTGTTTTAAAACAAGCCGCCATTTAAGTGAGGTGTCAGTTAAGTCCACAGGAAAGATGCATACCAGCCAGTGTGATTAAGATGATTAACAAAATCTAAGATGGGGGAGGGAGTCTATTACAAGCCTAAATTCTTTTGGGGCCAGGGCGTGGTGCCCCAACAGACTGGACTGGAAAACACTCCTAAAGGCCAACAAA
>NW_022111321.1:19705896-19707607 GCF_000313985.2 Echinops telfairi
TCTTTTATGTATAAATCAGAAACATTTCCAGCCAGTACGCTGAATTTCCTAGTTGACCTTAGCAGGTGAGCAGAGATGATAGTGTTAATTCAGAGGCAAGGAGTGACCTGCACCGTGGTTGGTATAGATTTACAGTCTACATGTACTATGAACAAAATCAGAGAGCTGTTACAGCTGTCGTGTAGGTGGACAGGCTCTCCAAGCCCACCTTCATTAGTAATTTAGCTTTTGTAAGCTGGCACGGACACTGCCAATTTAAAAAAATGTGTAGAGGGCAGTATGTGTTTTTCTGAAGCCAACCAAAGGTAAATTTTTTTCTGATTCTTGCTACCTGCTTTAGTAGCATTTGAGGGGGGATCATCTTAAACATTGGTATTTGTGACCGATGAAAAAATAAACCAGATTGCATGTGACAAGTTTTTGGTCCAAATCGTATAGGAGACATTAAACGTAAATTGCATTCTATTAACCGTCATGAGTACATTTCTGTAAGCCGAGTTATGTTAATTAATAAAAAAAATTTTAAAGGCATCTTTTAGTATAATAAGTACTCTGTTGGTTACATATTAAAGCTTAATGTTGTATTTGGTTTTCACAGATAAAACCAGCCTACAATTACATAAACAAATCAGAACTATTGAATTTGTTTTTCAAGTGAACCAATCTAATAATTTCCATAACCCTTTGCCTAAAATTTCTACTTCTCAGACTATTTACTGTTTGTGATCCATAGGTGGCGCTGTCAGGTAAGCGTCGAACCATGTTCAAACTCACTTGCGCCTCGGGAGAAAGCCGAGGAGGCCAGGTGCTCCTGGAAAGAGCACAGCCTTGGAAACCCGAAACAGGCTCTCGCGAAGTCGGAAGCCACACCATGGCAGTGGCCTTTTCGTTTTAGTAGTAACATGTTCGTTCAGCATGTAGTAAGTCAACTGCATTTTTTTTTTCCAAAGGAGATTTAGACTACGTTTCCCCATCTTTTATACATCCCTTTGCAATGGCTTTTCCTTTCCTTCAGCTCCCCGAAATGTCATGGTGAACCGTATTTGGGGCCAGGATTTGTAAGATGGCTCTTAAAATTAGAATTATTATCATTCTATAAATAGCCCAAGTAATGCAATCCATGTGGATTCCTAGATATAGTACCTAAGACTTTATTTTTATTTATTTCTTAATCATTTTATTAGGGGCTCATACAACTCTTATCACAATCCATACATACATCAATTTTGTCAAGCACATTGGTACATATGTTGCCATCATCATTCTCAAAACACCTGCTTTCTACTTGAGGCCTTGGTATCAGCTCCTCATTTTTTCCCCTCCCTCCCCGGTGCCCCCTCCCCACTGAACCCTTGATAATTTGTAAATTATTATTTTGTCATATCTCACACCATCCAACATCTCCCTCACCCACTTCTCCACTGTCCATCCCCCAGGGAGGAGGTTATATGTAGACTTTGTCATCTGTTCCCCCTTTCTCCCTCACCTTCCCTCCACCCTCCCGATATCGCCACTCTCTCCACTGGTCCTGAGGGGGGCTATCTGTCCTGAATTCACTGTGTTTCCAGTTCCTATCTGTGTCAGTGTACATCCTCCGGTCCACCCAGATTTGTCAGCTAGAATTGGGATCATGAGAGTGGAATGCGGGGGGAGGAAGCATTCAAGAAAAAAGGAAAATTGTATATTTCATCGTTGCTACACTGCACCCTGA
>NW_022111321.1:19708406-19709494 GCF_000313985.2 Echinops telfairi
TTTTACTTTTTCTTTTAGCCACTCAGACCACTATTTAGGCTTGAGGGAGAAGGACTCTGGCAAGATTTTTATTATTGTTTTGAAAGCATCCTGTCTCTATTTACACAGCCCATCCCAAGAAGTGAAATCAACAACAAAATCCTGTTAAACCCTCCATCCATGCGGTTCTCCTTCCACCCCTTGTCCTCCCTCCCTCCTCCATATGCGTTGTACCTTCCTAATGGCTTTGCCAAATGCCTCATGCTGTGTGCCCACCACTGGAGTACCCAGACTAGTTGCATTACCCCCCCACCCCCCCAAATGGCCTGTGTCTACTATCCGTCTTCCCCTTTCCTCTGTCCCTCTAGCAACCACTGGTCTCTATAGTTATGCCTTTTCCAGAATGTGGCATGGCTGCAATCATACAGTATTCAGTTTTTTTAAGATCATTTTATGGGGGCTCATACAACTCTTATCACAATCCATCCATCCATCCATTGGGTCAAACACATTTGTACATCTGTTGCCATCATCATTCTCAAAACTTTTTATTTCTACTTGAGCCCTTGGTATCAGCTCCTCATTTCCCCCCTCTCTCCCCCAACTTTCCCTCCTCCCTCACCCTTGATAATTTATAAATTTTTTTTTCATGTCTTACCCTGACCAATGTCTCCCTTCACCCACTTTTCTGTTGTCAGTCTTCAGTTTAACTACTTTCACTGGCATTTCATTTCCAGACTTGGTTTGAGTATTTTAAAATTAAGCAGAGCCATTATGCCTTTCTGGCTGCTTCTTCAGAACCATCAGCTCTAGTTGATAGTCTTGATCATGGCTTCATCTGCCCCAACTCTGCTGCTTCAGATTGCCACTGAAGCATTTACTCCTGGGGCATGTACAATACAGCACCCAATCAAAAGCCTATCGAGTCAATTCCCACTCACAGCGACCCTCTGCGTTACCGAGTAGAACTAGACCATTGGGTTTTCCTGTTGTGGCTGTAACCTTTTCTTCCATGGTGTCACTGAGGGGGGTTGGAACCCCAACCTTTACATTTGTAGTCAAGCACAAACCACTTGAACCACTTACTAAAGCACTTACTACATTTTTGC
>NW_022111321.1:19710553-19713057 GCF_000313985.2 Echinops telfairi
GATAACAGTTGTATGAGCCCCTAATAAAATGTTAAAAAAAAAAAGAATATACCTTTGGCTTCTTGGCAGGCATCAGTTCAGGCTAAAACCCTACGAACCTGTGCAATAAACCTGCATCTTGGCCTAAATTAGCAGGAGTCAGGATAAAGCAAAATGTTAGAAGACAGGTGGGGGTTAATGAGTGGTTTTAACTGTTAAATTTCGAGTTCATAGTCTGAAAGTTAACCTCCTCTATGTAATCCATTTAAAAAATGTTATGAGAGAGAAGATCATTTCCACTGTGTTAAAAAGAACCATGTGTACTTTGTTATTTTTAAAAAAGAAATATGTAATGATTTGGATGAAACAGCTTCTGATGGGCTGAACGCAGGCCCCTTTGCTGTGAAGCATTGGCAAGGATTCTGGTCAGCAGTGATGTGATATGTCAGCAGATAGCCAATTCTGCTGTTTTGAGCAAGGAAAGTATAAAAACTGCTTTGAAGCCATAGTCCGTTTTGCCAGATATATTCCAACAAGAGCCATTGACTTGTACCATGCACTACCTTCAGTTCCTGAGTCACAGGGCATTTTATCACCATTTCCTTCTGGTGACTTTGCTAGGGCTCCTGGGTACTATCCCACAGGCGATCCCTAGGGACACATAGTAACTTTTCCAGCAAACTCCTTCTTATTTTTGCATGGTTAAATTGCTTTTTCAAAAGTTGTATAGACATCATCACAATCGGTTCTAGTGCTCCCTCCCCTCCCCTACGGTGTTTGCTCCCCACCCCGCTCCACATCCCTGATGAACCATCCCATCAGCTCTAATGTCTCCAGGAACTCACTCCTCTGCGTCACAACCTGGGAAGCCCAACAGAAACAATGAGAAAACTGGCGAGATGAAAATAATAATAACATAAAGATAAAAAGAGAGAGTAAGAAAGAAAATACTACCGTCAATATTTTAAAAGCCAGAGAAGAAAGTTTGTCATGGAGCAAGCATGAAATACAAGACCCAACAAATTCAGGTTGGGTCAAGAGCAAGGTCAACTGGCCCAGTATCATATTAGACCATGGTCGATTCACCATAGTCAAGTTTACAATAATCTCTGTCTGATAGGCAGTTTGAGCCGCTCGCCTGTGGCTAGAATCTGCCAGAGGCTTACTCAGACTAGTCAGTCTGCAGATTGGCTTTGGGCTCCCACTGTCCTCCATAGCCTTCTACAAATTGGGTGTTCACAGTTTAATCTCTGATACTGTTCCTTCATCGTGTTTGGATTTTGTTATTGTCATTTTTGGCCTACACAGGCTAGGGTGCTTCTTTCCAGCAAACTCTTTCTAGATCAAAACCATCTATACTCTGTTGGATAGACCTTTGGGACTTTATACATCTGTTTATGCGCTAGATGAGGAAACTTCTACTTGGCACCATCGCCCACATGGGCAAAGAAAAAGAAAAAAAAGAATGGCAAAATAAAACGAACGAACTGCACTACGCATGATGATCGCTCTGGTCTGGGCTCTTGTAGGTCAATAGTTCTTGAAATATGAGCGCTGAAGGACCCATAAGTGGTTCATGAATTTCACCCCCTGGAGTCACTGTGATGGTGTCATTACCATGCCTGCAAATGAGTGGTCCTCCAACCATTTGGAGCAGTTCTTCCCACTGGGCACGTCTGATAGCTCCCTCCGGATTCTGATTCAGAATCAGACAAGTGGATGGACAAGTGGTTCACAGAAGATTTCTCCCCATCCGAGCAAGCCGCAAACTGAGAAACATTGAGTAATACTCTTCTGAGTACTTTGTTTTAATAGCCTTTAACAGTCATATTTGTTTCTTTTCTGAAGCCAAAGGCTGAGCCTCAGAGAGAAAAGTAAATTCTCTTATGTAGTGGAGAGGAAACCCCCCCAAACCCAAACAAACCAACCTCACTGTCATCGAGTCAAAGCTGACTCATAGCAAACTCCTGTGGGTTTCTGAGACTGACTGTTCACACAGGAGCAGAAAACCAGTCTTGCTCCTGACAGAGGGGCTGCTGGTGGTTTCAAATCGCTGACCATCCAATGGTGGCCATTGCACCACCAAGGCTCCTAGTGGAGCGGAAGCAAAGGATCTATAGTTTGAGTTTGGGTGCTAGACAGCCTGAAATATTTACAATGTAGACATGCACAGAAAAAAGTGTGTCTGCTGACTTCTTCTCTAGAGTGAGATAACTTGGATACCCAATAGTTAATTTGACCTTTTGTTGTTCGTTGCTATTAAGCACCTTAAACTTGGCTCTGACTCATAACTACCCTGTGGACAACAGAACGAAACACTGCCCGATCCTGCATGTTCCTCCCATTGCTGTGAAGCTTGAGTCCACTGTTGCAGCCACGGTGTCAATCCATCTCCTTGAGGGTCGTCGTCTTTTTTCCGGACCCTCTCCTTTACCAAGCATGGCGCTCTTCTCTAGGGCTTGGTCTTTTTTGACAACATGCCCAATGTATGTGAGATGCAGTCTCGCCATCCTTGCTTTTTTTTT
>NW_022111321.1:19713496-19720206 GCF_000313985.2 Echinops telfairi
GTCTTCATCATATATTGTTCAGTTCTCATATTCATCTAAGGTGCCTGAAATCACCGTGGCTTGACTCAGATGCATCTTAGTCCTTAAACAATGTTGAAACAGAGAAAAACCTCAATAGGAAAGAAAGTGGGAAATATTAAAGTTGAAACACCTTTAAAATGGGTCGAAAGGGAGATCAACTGATAAAGGTGTTGCACTGTAACCTAACTACATCTGCCGCAATGGACTCCACACTACTCTGTCTGATAGCAAGGCTATTCACATGACTGGTCACGGGGGGAGGCACCGGATGGGTCGTCGTGTGGACCTGCAAATGGATTTGGGGCTTCCCCTGTCATCCACAATCTTCTGTAAACCACGTGTTCACAAGTTAAGCTCTGATACTGTTCCTTCCTTCAGATTTGGATTTTATATTATTTAAATCCTTGGATCGATCACACAGACTGGTGTGCTTCTTCCATGTGGACTTAGTTGATTCCTCATTTAGATGACTGCTTGTTGTAAGGTAAGTCTTTAAGACCCAAGAACGCTATTCTTTCTGATAGCTTCCATGTCTTCAGTGATTTCAAGTACTGAGTAGGCTCATGTCATAAGAATGAATTGTTCTTAGATTAGGGCTAAGATGAACTCTAAGCCCCTAATCTATGAATATATCTATCATTTATATACATTTCTGGTTTAGTTTAGAGACATCATTATTTTATGATAGAGAACATTATAAATCATCCCCATGGGGCCCTGTGTACATGAACGAGGAGGGTTGGGGATAGGCCAAAGCCTTCAGTAACACTCATTCACGAAGGCAGAACCGTGTCTACCAGACTAGTACATGTCGTATAAAAAGCAAAGGGAGCATTAAAATAGTAAGTTATGGTAGTGCCTGGCCACTCTTCACTGGACATTTTCAAAGCAAGAGATCCAGACCAAAGACCAATATCCACCAATTCCAAACCCTCGGGGTAGCCGTCGTCTGCTTCTTCTCACACCATATAAGGAGGCCAACGAGCCAGATGCAGGATCCAGTTCCCAAAGTGGAAGGGAGCCGGCTTCCGTACCCTGTCAATTATACCAAGAGTCAGCCACATCCTTGATGACACCTCAATTATATTCAGATGTGACCAGATTAAGGAGGCAGCACTGCATCCCATTCCTCCCACAAATGCTTGGTTGCTTCACAGAAGATCCCATCATGGAGTTGAGCACACCGTGCTACATCCTATCATGGGAGAATCCTAGCCCACTCCATGGACATAAAACCGAACTATCATAAAACCTAGCCTACTCCATGGACATAAAACCTCACACTTCACCCATCTCTTTCTTTTAATTGTTCTCTTCCAAATGCCTGGAGAAGTATATAGCACATAGTAGGTAGCCAGAAAATATCGGTGGGATTTGTTGAATGAATCTGCCATGAAAAAAACCTGCTTTCTTTACCCACCACTGTACCTCAAGAGGCTGTAGGAGGAGAAAATCCTGGGTTAGCACTTTTGATGAATCAGTGTTAGTATGTTAAATGAGGCAGATTAATGAAAACAGAAAAGCACAGAGGTTGTACCATCAAATGCTTGAGGTTAAAGTCTGGGGTTGTAGCTCTTATCAGGAGAATGAGGAGACAAACTTTCAAGTGTTTTTTAATCTTTATTACTTTTGCCAGACATTTGAACTCTTCCAGAACACAATGATTGTTTCTTTTAAGAATGCTGCCAGAATTTCTAACACTGGAAAATGCCCATGTACACAGCAGGGAGGCAGACAGATTTTAACTGGGTGCCCACCTCTACCAGCTTCTATTTGTGTCCTGGGGTTCACTGCTAATGTGGAATAGCTTTAGGATCACACACACATGCGCGCGCGCACACACGTACACCACTGCCATCAAGTCTAGTCGAACTCATAGTGGCCCTGCATAAGCTTTTTGAGACTGCAAATCTTTCTCCCAAGGATCGACTCATGGGTTTGAACCGTCAGCCATGTGGTTAGCAGCCCAATGCCTAACTGAGGTAGTTTATTGTGCCAACCTGGCTGATAAACACATGTGGGGTTAATTGAAGGGTGGAGGGATAAATGGCTCAGTGAGCCTCGCCTTTCTAGTTTTCAGGTCTCTTGTTCTCTGATGGTCCGACCAGGGTGCAGCTGCCTTAGGCAGTTCCCTGCTTTAGTTGGCAAGGATCACTTCCTGCAAGACATCCCTGAGGAGAAGCCACATGGACCTACCCTGATGCAGCCTTGGGTGCTGGAGCACCCGTGTGGAGACCCCTGCCAGCCCTGAGATGTTTACACATTCACTGACTCGGCTTTCCTCCTGCAGTCGGCATCATTGCATGTATTTTGTGAGACGGAGGAGGACTTTGTGGATTGGTGTCGGACATATGGGTTAATGTTGGACTTGTGGGCTTGGGCAGCACTGGGTTGGGATGTTTTCTTGATGCACATTTAACCTTTATATGAAACTCTCTTTTCTACATGAGTTTCTGTGGATTTGTTTCTCTAAAGTACCCAGACTCACACACTAACCGACACAGCCACCGGGGGTTTTGTTTGTGATTGGGAAAGACAAAGAGAGGCAGGCTCCAGGAAGCCGACCCTCCTCACCTTTCCTTCACCACGAGAGACAAACACCTTTGGCGAACGCATTGCACCAGCTGTCAGCTGAGCGCTGGTTGCCTTTGTGCAGGACGCATGCCACTTGGGAGCCCTTGTGCTGCCCCGGGGAAAGCTCACCTAGAAGTGGTTCATGTGCCCGGCTCAAAATACCCATCACTGAGCTCTGACTTCACACCACGTGCCAGGCTAAGAGAACTGACCTCCAGGCATTAGATGATGAAACCACCTGTCGGCTGTCCTGAGTCTCCATTCTTACCCAACTATTTTTATGCCACGAGTTCAATTAGGTGGATTTTGTGGCCAAAGCTTCTTTGGAGAGAGAGCAAAGGAAAAACTAAACAGGAAGTAAGTCAGCCGGCAGCCATCACCCAATGCAAGTGCACGGAGCATTTGAAGAACCGTTCAAGTGTTTTCCGAATGTTTGGAGGCAGCGAAGAGCCAAACCATCTGAGCGAAACATTCCATTACTCCTCATTTTTTATTAGGGCATTGATTTTGACCTGGAAAAGGCTCATCCCTGCCCGAGTTAGCATACTTTGTACTTAACACCTCATTCAAAACTTGCAAGCATGCGAAGTTCTAATTAGTAATAAAATGTAGAAGTGAGTGGCTATTAAAGCTTCTTTTTTTCTCCTTTCAAAAATGTGTCCATGGGGCTCACAAGGAAAAGGAATCCCTCCCTGCGTCCCTGATATTTCCTGCCAAGATACTAATTCTGTTCTAGCCCCTCCCCTCCTCCGTATCCTCTCTCCTTACTGTGTGTTGCTTGTTCTTTGATTTTCTTTTATCCACATCCTTTACTCTCCTGATAGCCACCACCATCAAGTCGCTCTTTGTCGCATGGACCGTTCCCTTCCTTTCCCTGGCTGACCCCAAAAGTGTGAAAGGAAGAAGCTACACAGCGAAGCACGAAGCAGCGGTGGCAGCGGACATCACGCCGGGTGGAGACCGGAGGCCGAGGCAAGGAGACCATGAGACAGAGCCGAGGAGAGACACAGAGACTGTGGGACTCTGAGGCAGAGCGGTGGGCTGGTTTCCTGGCCCATCGAGGCCAGAGGCCAGGAGACCACATGACTGAGAGGCTGAGGACTAGAGAGAGACTTGGCTGCTGGCTGAGGAGAGGTCCGTGACCAGTGACTTGTCTTTAATGTGTTCTGATCCCGGCTTGTGGTAACTTGCCAACAACCCTAATAAACCCCAACCCTTGTGAGAATCTTCTGTGCGGCCGTGTCGCCACTGTAATGGATGATCAAACCCAGCAGAGAAGTCGAGTGCCTGGGGAGAAGAGTTGGTGCCAGAATTGGGTGAAAGAAAGAAGGCAGGGTGGGGGCGTGTTGTACCCCCGCCAGTGGCGATTGGACTGGAGTGTGTGGACATGGATCTCCTTCTCCCTGTCACCACAGGAAGTCAGACGTGACTTCCACACTGTTTTCCCAGAACCTCACAATTGATTTCACACAGTGAGGGGTCATTCATTTGGTCTTAGGAAGCTGGTCAGAACTGGAGTGGAGCTATAAGTTGATCATGGACTAGTGAGACCCCTGAGCTCTCTAGGCTACAAGCCTGCTTCTAAACTGGTCTTTGGGTCACATGAGTTCCTGAGGGGCCTGCATCTTCTCCTGTCACCACTAATAAAGGGCCAGGCATGCCATCCAGACTTAAGTAGCTTGGCAGTTGCCTCTCGCTTCAACCACATTTTAAATGATCTTACCATCTCTCGTTCAACACATTTAAATCTTTAAGGAGCCTGGATGAAAACCCCCATCCATAAGAAGGACTGAGCTGAAAATTGTTGGGTGCCCTTGAGTCCGTGCCTACTCAGAGTGACCCCTGTGCACAACAGCACAAAACACTGCCCGTCCCGCGCCCTCCTCACAGTGCTTGTTCTGTTGGAAGCCCCCTTGCAGCCACTGTGCCAATGCATCTCACTGAGTCTTCCTCTTCGGCAGTGACCACCCCCGACGGCGCCCTTCTCTGTGAAGAATGGGATCACGTCGCTTCCAAAAGTGAAATTCAAGTTTCTTAATACAGGAGGAATGTTTCAAAACGTTGGTGGAAAATGGAATGGAAACACAATGGATTTTTTTCCCAAGAAATTTTTGTGGGTCCCTCATAGCACTTAAGCGACACTGAACTTCTTATCGTGTGCTTTCGTAAGACACCGCTTCTTCCTGTTCCCTCACTGCATAAGCTGTCTTACAACTCCCCGTACGTGTTGGGGCTACTCTCTGACTGCAGCATCTTCCCTGCCCCTTCCAGCCTCTGAGAAGCCTTTTCTGAACCCCCAGTGGAGTTCTAGGGGCCCAAGGATGCCGCTCCATCTTAGCGTCTACCGCGTGATGGAGTGTGACATGGGCTGCTGCACTTCTGCCTGCCAGGACACCCTACAAGCATCCGCTGGGTCGGACTGCACAGAGCCCTGCCTGACGCACAACTACTGTGAGGAGCCATCAAGTCAACGTCAACCCATGGCGGGCCCCTGTGTGCAGGGCAGAACTTACTCCACAGGGCTTCCGGGGCTGTGATCCTTCAGACAGATTGGCACGCCTGTCCTCTGAGATGCCCCTGCGTGGGTTAGAACTGCCAGTATTTCTGCCAGCTGAAGTTATTGAAGGCTCACATTTCCTTCTTGTCTTTTCCATGCTTTGGAAGGGCAGACTTTAAGTCCAAATCACCTCCATAATGACTGAGTTTGGCTTTTTTTTTTTTTTTGGGGGGGTGTCCTTGACTAGATGCTGAGGCTTCAGCAGAGACAAAATATAACAAATCCCCACTCCCCTAGCTTGTTTTCCAGGTGTGTGAGGTGGGGAGAGAGACAGCAGTAAGCAAGACAAGGATATTTTAGATGGTGATAACGTGTAGGATAACAGAGCAAGGAGGAGGTGTAAGGGTGATGGGGTGCAGGAAGAGCTGCCGTTTTAAATGAGGTGTTCTCTGAGGGGGATGAAGCAGGCAGGAGTAGGCAGGGCAGGTATGGTGAAGGCGTGGGAGAGGGACAGAGTGGCTGGGGGGGGCTCTGAACCAATAACCTTGAGGTTGGCAGCCTAATGCTTAGCCCACATTGTCACAAGGGGTCCTACAAGAGAGCATTCTTGTTAAGTGTGGTCCAGTTGGTTCCCCCTCGTGGGATGCTTTGTACAACACAACAGAACACTGTCTGATTCTGTACCATCCTCACAATTGTCATATGGGGCACCACTGTTGCAGTCACTGTGCTAATATTGCTCGCTGACGGTCGGCTTCTTCCTTTTGCCCTCTCCTTTACAGAGAAGCCTTGGTGGTGCAGTGGTTATGCCTTGGTCTGTGCTCCCCAAGGTTGGCAGTTTGAAACCCCCAGCAGCCGCTCCGAGGTAGAAAGACTAGGTTTTCTTACTCCTGTAAAGGGTTACGGTCTAGGAGACCCACAGGAGCAGTTCTACCCTGTCCTATAGGGTCGCTATGAATTACCTTCGACTCAATGGCAGTGCGTTTGGTTTGGTTGGAGAGACTCCTGGCAAGAGGTGGCGTGTTATTCAAGTGGTAGCTTCATAACACCTCCTTGGGGATATGGCCTTTTGTATGATAATGAGGGACTCCTGGAACTGCCTCTCTCTCTGCCCCACTGCCTTCCTGTCTGCTGGAATTCTGCTTGCCTCCAGGGCTGGGCTCATGTGGGCACGTGATCCTCAGAGCTGCCTTGCTCTGCCAGGTTCCAGCTGACCTTGGATCCCCGTGACTCTGCACCCAGTGGTCTGAGATCTTCCTGTTTGCTGTTCTGCACCAGTGGCATGAGACTGGGTGACTGAAGAGGAACTTGTGGACTAGCATCAGACTTATGGCTTGAGTTGGACTGGGCTGGGATGCGTTTGTGATATATAATGACTTCCTGATATAAAGCTCTTTCTTTTTTTAAAAAAAATCATTTTACTGGGGGCTCTTAAATAGCTTTTATCACAATCCATCCATCCATTCATTGTGTCAAGCACCTTTGTACATACGTTGCCGGCATCATTTTCAAAACAGTTTCTTTCTACTTGAGCCCTTGGTATCAGCGCATTTCCTTCCTCCCTCCCGAATCCTTGATAATTTATATATTTTTTCATGTCTTACACCAACTGTTGTCT
>NW_022111321.1:19720685-19721661 GCF_000313985.2 Echinops telfairi
CTGATATCTAATCCCATCGATACTTCATGATCACACAGGTTGGTGTACTTATGAAGCTCTTTATTATACATGTGTTACTTGTTTTCTTTAGACAGCCCAGCCTAACACACACACACACACACACACACACACACACACACGCACGCCAGAAAGAAGACACATGGAACGTCTTTAGCACATTTCAGCTTCCTTCTTTCTTTGCCCTATTTTCTCTGGGTTGTGTCCTTATTATGAACAGAACTGGTGGACTGCTCTCTCAGGCCATTGCTCGTTATAAGGTTCCTTATCAATTCTAGGTTATCTTCGATATTTGTTTAGCCCTCTAGCGACTCTTGTGTGGGGGAGGGAGGTTACCTGCACATGCTAGGAACTTGATCCAAGCCAATCCCATAGGGGTCAGATAGCACAGAGAGGCCGAATGCCAATGTCCTGTTTCACTTTGCTTCCACTGTTGGTCTTTGCCAAGAGGGCTGGGCCCAATGTTCCGAGGAACATCATCTCAGCTGTTTCGGAGAATGAAATACAAACTACACAATGTCACAGCTCCCCAAGCGGGACTGGAGTGATTCTGCCTCTCCTGTGTTATCCTTATTACTTTATAATTACCTCCTGACCTTTACTGACTCTGACAGTTGTGAGTCTTAAAAAAAAAGGATTCGAGAATATTACCATTATGCAGTTGCCTAGAAACGGGGCCTAAAATACATCTGGCTTTAATAGAAGAGCTAAAATGAGTTTTCATTTCTTGGCATTGTCTCTCTCCTCTCTCCCCTCTCTTCTCTTCTCTTCCCTGCCCTCCCCCTTTCCCCCTCACCACTCTTCTTTTTTTTTGTATCAACTGCGAATTGCAATAGATTTTCTCCCTAATCCTTTCTGCACTGTTCCAAGCTGAGACCCCCTGCACAGAGAGGGTTTTCCATCAGCGGAAGCTTTAGGAACACGAATTTGGTATTAGGAAAGCTAATCCCTGGCCCAC
>NW_022111321.1:19726627-19728880 GCF_000313985.2 Echinops telfairi
TTGATTTGACATCTGGTTATCTATCTATTTTTCATCATCATCATCATCATCCTACCTACCTGTCATCTATCACATTTCTGGCTTTATTTTCTTTAAAAGACACAATCTTACCTCATGCTCCTCAATTTGCATGGGAGCTTCAGCCTTGTCTGTGTTATGTTCACGTGGGTTCCATCCCAAATTTCTCCAAGAGAACCTCACACCTGGCCGGTGCTTTCTGATTTGACCCCTCTCTATGCACCATTGGCATGAGTTCCACAGGAGCAAAGCCTTCCATCCCTGCAGCCCTTGCCCCGTGCTCAAGCTCAGGCCCCCCCATTTGGACTTTATAACCAGGTCTCAGGGCAGTCAGAGTTAACCAGTGAAGGGGTGATTTGGCAAAGAGGAAGGGCTTCAAAAAGTTTGCGGGGAAATGCCATTATCTTTTCATTCCATTTCCCAGCCACTTTCCGAAGCCCCCTCTTACAAGCTTGAAAAGGGGGAAGTGGAGCCACTGGGGGAGAAACCATGGAAGCAGGAGAAAGGCTGAGGGAAGAGATCCACAGAGAGGGTGGATGGTGGGTGGTGGGGGTGCTGGGGGGAGCCAAGAGAGGAGGCTCGTGATGCGCTGAAGGAAAGTTAAGAGATGAGGTTGTGTGCCAATTGCTCCCAAACCACAGAGTTTTTGCTAGTGGTTTCCAAAGACAGCTCAGGCGGCATCCAGGGCTATGCCCATGATCTGCCCTCCACTGCAGAGGCCTCCACTAATGACAGACACCAAGCAAGCCAAGTCTCACAGCAGAACGACTGGGAGGGAGATTCTAGGGTCAGAGTACCAGGCCTCTGTTCCTGCTTCCACCCATTATTGACTCTTTCCGAGGGTGAAATGCCCAAATCCTCTATGCCTCTGTCTCCTCATCTGTACAATGGTATGCATACTGGTGGTACTTGTTGAGATAGCTCATAAGATGCTCCATACGAAGTGCTTGACAGGCGCTGGCACCCAGTAAGTAATTGGCTTGGGCATCTACTAACTAGTGTGTGTATGAGGGGGGTGGTGGTGGAGGTGGTGGCCAAGAGTACAGGCTTTGGAATGAAATAGGCAAGGTTTAGAAGGAAACAAGTTACTCGAACCCTCTGAGCTCAAGTGTCCTCACGTGTAGAGTGGGGGCAATAGCCTGTATTTACAGAACACTTGCTCTGTGTGGCTGACCGCAAGGTTGGCGGTTCTAGCTCACCAGCTGCTCTCTGCTTCTATAAAGATTTACAGCCTTCGAAACCCTGTGTAGAGTCGCTATGAGTTTAAATAGACTCAATGGCAGTGGGGTTTGAGACTCTATGTGAGGAGTCCCTGGGTGGTTAGGTTACGTCATCAGGTTGACTCATGGTTTCCGAGGCTGTAGATCTTACTGGCAGCAGAGTAGAGGTTTGAAGACCCCCAGAGGCACCTCAGAAGAAAGCCATGGTGGTCTGCTCTGCAAGGCGATGGTCATCGGAAGCCTGGAGGAATGCAGCTCTACCCTGCGCCTCAGAGTCAGGACCAGCTCCACGGTCACCGGGCAGGAACAGCAGTAACCCTTACAGCTGCACATGAGAAGCGGCACCAGGAAAACCTATTTTGGCTCAATTGTCACTTGGTCCCTTGGCATCGTTGTCACCTGGTGTCATTTTGGCTAACGTGTCAAAAGTTCTTCACGCTCCAATACTGAAAACCAAACAAATGCCCCCGGTGTTGTGGAGTCAGTTCTGACCGGGCACAGGAGTTTTCAGGCTATACATCTTTCCAGGAGCAGAAACCTCCCCCACAGAGCTGCTGGGGGCGTGAACTGCCGACCTTTGGTTAGTAGCCCAATGAGTGCCCGTCTTACCCCAATGCCAGGTCTCCTTGCATTATGAAACACTTCTCATATGATGAGAAGGTGGTCCTGAGTATGTTCCTCCACCCGGGCATAATTTGGGGTGGGGGTGGAGGGTCATTATGACTGCCGTTTACAGGTTCCTTTCCTTCTGGTCTCTGGAGCTTACTTACTACCGACGCAGTGAGCTCTCAATAGAGGGGCTCCTCACCCTCAAAGAAGAGCCCATCTCGTATTGAGGGAATGACATGTTCTCATTCTCTCTGCAGATTGGCATCCATCTCTTACGGAAGCCCGCAGCCCTGGTACAAGCTATATTGCTATAGGGCAAGCTTGGAGCCTGAGAGAAGGATAATTTTTTCTTTTTATGTACCGCTGCCAATATTGCTATTACAATATAGTTTCTAAGGGAGATGGT
>NW_022111321.1:19729603-19744174 GCF_000313985.2 Echinops telfairi
TGTGTATGGATTGTGATAAGAGTTGTATGAGCCCCTAATAAAATGATTAAAAAAACAAACAAACAAAAAAACCGAAAAACAAAATCCCTCTTCCCACCCGGGAGGGCCAGCGTTCTCGGAGTGGTGCCTGTGAGCCCAAGTTCATTGCTGTTTCAGGCAAACTAAGGCAAAACCAGGAGGCACCTGCGTCTTCCTCCAGTTTTAACCAACAGCTACTGGCCCGTGAAAGCACCACTCCTCCTGGTTTGGCATGATGCCAAGCGGCTGCTTCTCAATTGCATTACGAATGTCAGCGATGCTCAACCACATCATTAGCGGTCGCTGCCCCCACAGACGACCCCCTACAGCTCAGCGACATCAACGGGAGAAGGCTGATTTCTCGTTTCTATCAAGTGCAGTGTGAATCCAGCCACCCTGCACCCTGCAGCAAGGTCTCTGCTGCACAGGCGGGGAAACGGAGAAGCCTTGCACGTGGGCCATTGGCCAGGACTAGTCACACGCTAACTAGTCCCTAAGCTAACTTCACGGTAGGCTGGGAAATAGACATGAAAGGGATGACGTGTTGGCGAGTGTCCATTTTCTCTGCCAGTTTAGCTGTCGTACGCTCACAGGGCAGAGTAGAAGTACCCCGGTGGGTTTCCAAGACTGTAACCCTTTATAGGAGTAGAAAGCGTCCTCATCGTTCTCCGAGGAGTGGCTAGTGGGCTTGATCTGCTGACCTTGTGGTTAACAGTCCAATGCTTTGCATAGCATAGCTCCACGATGCTGGGTGTCTTCCAGGAAATCACCGACGTCAATGTTGAGCGCGTTAAGGAGTGAGCACATCACGCCATTGTTTGCTTCGTGTTTCTCAGTTCAAAGAGAGTCACTGGGTACACTTCAAATATCCAGCTCCGGTGTGGGGTCAGCCGGAGGCTGGGGATCCTGACAGGATGGCACTCCAGAAATGCCAGGGTCACGGCCCTAAAATAACGTTATCCTGCTGGGCTCAGGGCAAGACAAATACTCGTATACCTACTTAAATCATCAAAATCACGCCCATCAGAAACAGACTGCACAAGTAAGCTACAAGCCAAGTTAAGGCCACTCCTTGAGCGGCTCTGGCGTATGTGCGGGTTTTGCGCCTCCTCTGAGTTGTGTCCGTCCTGGCTGGACTCTGACTTTGGTCATCCTGTCGCTCAGCTCCGAATGGACACAGGGGAGGCAGGAGGAACAGAACGTTCTCGGGGAGTGTGGAAACCACTGAAAAGTAAAATAGAATCCGTGTCCTAAGGACCACTCTGTCGTTTTCCCTGGCTGATCCAGAGTGTGACATTGAGGCTGGCCATGGAGAAAGGCCCAGGCTGGGCAAAATTGAGCATTCTTCAGAAGCTCAAAGGTTCAGAAGCAAGCAGACAGAAAAGTCCGCCTGAAGCATCGCTCTTATGAGAACAATGTGGGCCTGGAGACGCGAGGAGCACCACGTTCAGTGGCATACAAGCGTTTTAGAGGCAGGGTGGTTAGGGAGGAGTAGGATTTTTAAAACTAATTATCCAAAAACCTCAACCAAACTCTCTGCCATTGAGTCAACGTCACCGCATAGTAATTTTACAGGACAGAGTAGAACTGCCCTTGTGAGTTCCTGGGGCTGTAACTCTGTACAGAAGTAGCAAGCCCTTTCTGTCTCCACGGAGAAGCTGGTGGTATAGAACCGCTGACTGTGGATCAGAGCCCAAGGCGTATCCATCATGGCGTCAGGGCTTCTTAATGATCAAATTAAGAGAGGGAGAGAAAGGAATGGAGGAAGGCCTACAGGAGGGGAGCCGGAAGGGGGAGGAAAGATGAAAGAGGATGGAAGGGAGTGAGGGAGAGAGAAAAAAAGCTGGGAGAGAGGGATACAAGGAGAGAGAGAAAAATATTTCCTAGCTTGTAGTTAGCAGTGTTTCAAATGGCGTGTAACCCTGAAACAGCGTGGGCATATGTATGGTGAGTTACTAGGAAAATGAATTTCCATCAATGTTGCAGGTGTGGGTAAGCTTTCCTTCTGCAAAGGGCCATTTGGATATTTATAACATGATTCACAGACCATACTGGTCAAACAGTTGATTAACGTACTCCTAATAGGATGGCTGTAACTGCTTCTCTTTGGTGAGGCAGGTGGTATGGGCTGGCATTGATGATTTCGTGGCTTTATATGGTCTGTGGATTGGACAGTCCCCAGCCCTGCTCTAGAGTCAGCGTTGACTCAGTGGCATACAAGAGAATCAACAGCTGTAGGGGGCAAATTGGGGTTCAAATCCTTATAGCATTCATTTTTGTTCATCAGTTCAATCAGTGAGAGGCCTCTAAGACTCTCCTGTACCTCCGTGTCTCAGAGGGCCTTCTAGGGGCGTTGATGGCATCCAGTCCAGACCTCTTGAATTGATCATCTTCGTGTATCCTGCTGATTACAAGACATCTCTGTTTGGATGTCTCAAGATGTTTGAAATTAAATTTATCATCTCCCTCTCCTAAAAAAAAAAAGTTTCAATATGAAGCATTTTTCAGTCATGTTGAAGTCATCTGTCACATGTGATGGGTCAGAGGTGGGAAATTGATCATAGCCTCTCATTTGCTGGTTCAACAGTTGTGCCTGACCCATCAACCCGGACTGGGTCTGATTAGATCTGGGTGGGAACCAACACTGACCCCTGTGTTTCCTGCCCTGGGAGCTCACAGTCTGGAGGGAGACAAAGACGGACAGAAGCATGAAAACCAGTATGTTCTACAGGGAAATATACTGGGTGCTGGGAGGGAAGCCTGGTGGCCCCGGGGTGGGTATCTGAGAGGTATCATAACATATGACCAAATAATAGAAGGAGCTAGTTCAATGTGAGGCTGGGGACTGACCGTGTGCAGGGGGTATGGGCAGTGGGTACTGAGACTCAGGCAGACTTGAGCTTGTCTAGAGAGGGGTTAGAAAGCAGTGAGCTGGGGAGGGGAGGAAGGGAGGGTCAGGCCCAGGGTAGCATTGGGCTGGGGGAGGGATCTGCTGCTCTGGGGCAGCATCCCCTCACATCTCAGCAGCTCCTGAAAACACACTGATGATCTCACAGACTTGTGGACCAGGAATCGTGGACAGGCTAAACTGAGAACTCTGTCCCATGTTCTCTCAGGACACAGGGCTCCGGGTTGAACTGAGGCTTGACTGGGGAGAATCTACTTCTGCTGACACCCGTGTTACAGGCAGGACTGTGTCTTGTGAGCTGTTGAACTGATGAGGAGGGGTGGAGGGGAAGGCAAGGGGGTGGAGACTGTGGGTGATTGTCATGTGTCCCAGTTCCTCTCTGTCTGGGAATCTGGACCCTTCTTTGGGTCTTTGTCACATGGGCCTTTCCAAAGGGCAGGTCATACTCAGTCCCCACTCAGAGGAGGATGTCACACAGGATGTGGAGACCAGGATGTGGGATCCTTTACACGATTGTGCAGGCTGCCCAGCCCCTGGTTAAGATGAGACCCTGGGTCAGAGGCTCAAAGCCTCTGAAGTTATTGAGTTATTGAGGGCTTGGGGCCAGAGGGTGTCCACATCAGAGGTTAATTCCAATGCCTCCTGTGTAGACCGGGGAACAGGCCAATAGGGGAAGTGCCTTTCCCATGGCCACCTGCCCAGTTAGCCCAGCCCCACCCCTCCACCCCATCTAGCCCAGCCCTGTGTAGAGGTGTGCTCCATGCTGCTTCCCAGCCCAGCTTGAAATTCTCCCATCTCTGCTCTTGAGCAGAAGCTCCATGTGACACCAGCCACAGGTGCACCGCTGTTCTCTCTGTACACCTGCTGAAGTGGATGCTAGCGTGATCCCCACTGTGTAGGTGGGGAGACTGAGGGGGGCATGCTAAGCATGAAGACTTGTGCCAAGTCTCCAGCTGGGATGGAGGGAGAAGGGCTGTGTCTGAAGCCAGCTCTGGGGCTCTGGCTGCACCAAGACCTCCCCCAGGTTCTATTGGGTGGGGGTGGCAGGGTGGGGGGTGGCTGTGTTGAAGTCATTGTGCATAGTAATAGAGATGGTGTGGGGAGAGGAGAGGGTCCAGGAGTCTGGAGAGGATTTGGGGGAGGTGATACCTGAGGTCAGGGGACCCAGGATATGGACTCACTTCCTTGGCAGTGGAGCACATAGACCTTGGAACCCTGGTACCCAGGCCCCCATGCTCAGGGGGAGGCCATCCCTAGCCCAGGAAGCGGAGACACTCAGGGAAGGGGCATGCTTTCCCGTTGTCTTACAAGCTCCCATAGATCCGATGCTGACAATCAAGGCATTATCTCCTTAGACTCTAAGGCTTAGAGCAGTGCTTCTCAACCTTCCTAATGCCGCGACCCTTTAATACAGTTCCTCATGTTGTGGTGACTCTCCAGCCATAACATTATTTCCTTCATCACTGTAATTTTGCTACAGATGCACAAAGATGATCAATTCAAGATCAAGGCAACCCCTGTGAAAGGGTCATTTGTCTCCCAAAGGGGTCTCAACCCACAGGTTTAGAACCACTGGTTTAGAGGGAAGCTGGCATATAGTCAGAAATCCCATCACCAAACGTACTGGCCATCGGCCAAAAAACGAGCCAAAGTTAACATAAGGTGGCCTAGTGCAGGCCAGGCCACCGCTGTGATTCCACCTGGGCAGTCCCACATCCCCCCTCACTCCCCAGGTCATACCAGCCCCCAGACCAGCCCTGGTCCTTATAATGGGGGCAGGGAGGAAATGAGGACAGAATCGATGAGGCAGAAAGCTACTGAAGGAGGCAGGGTCGATTAGAGAACGAGATGAGGTGAGGAGGTCAGAGAAAGTCTGGGGAGATGTGTGTGTGTGTGTGTGTGTGTGTGTGTGTGTGGTGATGAGGAAGATGATGAAAGTGGTGCTCTCATTACTGCTCTATCCTTAACTTTCATTGAGGGCTCCCCACTCTGTATCCCTATGGTCCCCACCTTCACTGGGCTCCTTTGGTGGTGGGTGTTCTCGTCCATCAGCCTGGATGCCCCAGGTGCTGTGGTGGTACAGATGGAGACCTGTTTAGACTTCTACCCGACTCTCCTCATCACGTAGGACCTCAGTCTAGACCAGGGCTTTAGGAAGGGATGGTCAGGCCCAGGGGTTCTGTCCCCTGGGCCTTCTCTGAGCTCCAGCTGACCCTGTGTCACCCAACAGTCACCCCTTGGTCCTAGCTGCTGGCACTGCCAGGCCACTGCCAACCTGTATGTATCCAGATGCTCCCTGACCAACTCTGGGTATTTTTTCTGCCAAGCTGCCAGCAGGAGATGCCCTAGGAGGAGGCGGCGGCCCATACTCTGTCCACCCCAAGGAAGGGGCCAGAATCCTCTACCTGAGTGTGTGGGGTGGGGACTCCCCCAAGGATCAGAGATGGCCAGATGGGACTCAGGGAACCCCACACAATGGGAACCCCCAATTCCCTCCCCTAGCTTCTCTTCCAGGGTCCATTTCCCATACCAAGGAATCAGCCACCACCTTCCCTCCTCTACGACTGCCCTCCCAGTGCGGGCCAGATGCAAAGTGACTTTTCCCAGAATGCAGGAACATTAGAAACATGTATTTCATACTGGCTTCACTTCCCAACAGCCCCGGCATCTCTGCACCTTGCTCCTGTGTGGGTGTTGACCCCTGGGCCTCTGGGACCATGTGCAGCAGTGGCCACCCTGTCCTGCCACCCCCTCTCCTAGCCCCACACATCCTCACGCTTTGTAGGTGTGCTCAGCCTCACACCAGAGGCTCAGCCTGAGATGCACATTGTTCTGCAATGTGTAACCTCATGGAACCCATCACCGTGATCCTTCCTGGTTAGGCACTGCATCCTGACTCAGCTGCAGAAAGTTCCAGAAGGAAGGCTGGTTCTCACACTGATGGAGTCTTTCACTGCTGCTGGCCCTGGACTCGCTGCTGCCTGCTGCCCTTTCAGCAGGGCTGCAGCTCTGACGTGTCCTCCTACACTGACTGGCTCAGGACGGAATAGCATGGTACAACGGATGAGCCCATGCTATGTTAGGGTGGCTAGAGCCAGACTCCTTCAGGAACAGCCTTCACAGTCACATGGCACCAGCAGTCCCTGCCTGTGGCCATGTCCCTGCACAAATCCCTGACATTGCTGGGCCTCTGTTTGCTCTCCTGTAGAATGGGGAGTTTTGTGAGGGCTCACTAGATACTGATCTTCTTACAGGGTGGTGGTAATATAAATTTTAAACTTTTACTGTGAATTAGGTGAAGGTTTACAAATGACTGATAACATTTTCAAATCACTAACACATAGATTCAGGTTTCTAATATTTGAATCAAGGAGCCCTCGTCATAGGGCAGATTATGTCGGGCTGCTAAGCACAAGGTCAGCAGGTCGAAACCCCGCACCACAACTCAGGAGAAAGATGAGGCTTTCTGATCATGATCTGCAGCCTTGGGCACCCAAAGATATATTCTACTCTGTCCTATAGAGGGCTGCAATGAGTCAAACCGATCTGAGGCCAGCGAACTGTACTTGAAATCACCCCCACCTCACATTCTACCATGAAAGCTGAGCTCTGTTTTCTGCTGGAGCCTCTTGTGTCCCATCTCTTGCCAAAGTTCACTATAAACCTGGACCATGACCCTCCTTCTGGGTCCAGGTGGTGGCTCTGACACTATGTCCTTCCTCTGTCCCACCCCAGTGTGCCTGTGGGTCCAAGTAAGACGAAGATGAGAACTCTGTAGGGCAGACCACCAAGGCAGAGCTTGCCACAATGTGCCTACATGTGGGCTTGTGAGGGGGGCAAGGCTGGGTCACTCAGGGAGGACCCCTGAGCTGCAGCGGAGCCAGAGCTCAGAGTGACCTGGTGGATCACTGTCTAGGAAGACGTCTGGGGTGGGAATCTTGGGAACGAACTCCTTGGCAGTGGAATGTTTTCTATCATTGGGAAGGCACAAGGAAGGGCAGTCATGGTGGTGAAGTTTCTCCTCCTGCAGAAACACAGCCAGGTCTGCCACCTCCCAGGGAAGGAGCTGCACCTCCAGCATGGGGTCCAGAACCATCCCAGGGCCCCTGTGCTGGGGATGCAACCACATCACGGGAGGAGGAGCTATCAGCAGCCTCCGCCCACTAGCTCCATCATTTGAAGTCAATTACAGGGACCCCCTGTAAAGAGCAGGAGTGTGATCTTATCCCAACTGAAGACCCAGCTTCAGACGGAGCATGGGGGAAGCCAGTCCTGCTCCTGTGCCGGCTCTGGAGGTCTGTGGGGCCCCAGGGCCTTTCTTAACAGCTCCATCCCTGCTAGCAGATGAGGAGCCTGTTGAGGGTCACACTTTATTTCTGGGTCACCTGAAGAACTGGCTCACGGACCGGCAGCTGATGTCTATCCAACACTTTCGTCCGTACTGGGACTGCTTAGAGAGCCACGTTCTCCATCATGCGCTCCTTCACTGGTGCCAGGCTGAGAGCCAGCGGGAGGGGCATCCTCTTCTTAGGCCACCTTCCGCCCTACCTGTTGGGCCACTGGCTGATGTCACTCCAGGTCTTGCACCAGCAGTGGACCTCCATCGAGCACCGGGCCCTCTGACAGTAGCTCCATCGTCAACAGCGGGTGGAGAGCCTGCTGGAGGACTGGGCCATCACCCTGTGGCTGCTCAAGGAAAGGGAGAACTACTTTGGGAAATCACTCTTGCTCCTGAACCTGCCTGGGGCGCCATAGAGCACCGGGTTCTCCATCGTGAGCTCCATCGCTGGGAGCAGAGTGAGAGCCTGCTGCATGGCCACACACTCTTCTTGGGCAGTGCCCAGGAACAACTCATGGTCACGGGCAGCCGACTGAGAGCCTGCTGCAAACCTGAACTCTTTTGCTGACCTGCCTCTAGAACTGGCTGATGGACCATGAGCTGAGGTGGCTCAGTCTCCTGCCACAGCATCAGTGCAAAAGATCTGGCATCACCAGTGCCGTCCCTGTGACCAGGTAGGAAGTCCTAATTCAAGAAACAAAACAAAACTCACTGCGATTGAGTCGATGCCGATTCATAGTGACCTATAGGACAGGGTAGAGCTTGCCCCTGTGGGTTTCGGAGACTGTTTATATATATATATATATATATTTGAGACTAATTTTTTTTTTTAACCAACAGATAAATCAATTTATTAAAATAGTTGATTTAAGCATCTGCAATGGTGACTTCAACCTCTACTCCAGGTTCAATACTTATGGAAGTGATCTGCTTAACTATCTCAGAAGGACTGTGCAAATCAATGAGACGCTTGTGGATTCTCATCTGGAATCGATCCCAGGTTTTTGAACCTTCACCACAGGGAGTTTTCCTGGTCGTAATTCTCAGAGTCTTGGGAGGCGGCATCCTAACTGGTCCCTTCACTTTCAGGTTCTTCTCCTTAGCCCCTCTGATCAAGTCAGCACACACTTTCTCCAAGGATTTCACGTTGCGGCTGGTCAGAGTAATTCTAATCCGGTGAATGGCCACCTCTGGTTCCACAGGTGTCTTTCTGGTGTCCTTAAATGCCATGGCGGCGGGGCGCTTCCTGACCGCCTTGTTCCTCGATGCTCGGTGAGAGCGGACAGCGGGGAGTCAGGAATGGGAGCAGGGGACAGAGCGCGGTGGGACTGCGCCGGATCTTCCTCAAAGAGCGAGACTAATTGTTTACAGGGGAAACACCCCTGCCTTTTTCCCTTACGGAGGTATGGAATTTGTACCTGAATCACCTCCTCAGGGAAACTGAGAAATACCAGCTTATGTCAATGCCATTCCTACAACAGCAGTGGGACTCTGGGTACCCCAGGCCGGCCAGCCTCAGCTCTGTGTGGGCCTCGAGTTTAGCCCCTCGGCACAGCCCCTGTCGGCAGCTCCTCACCAATCACCAAGACAGAGCCCAACCCTTTTCAATCTCTTACCTCAGCGGGGGTGGGGTGGGGTGGTGGGGGGTGGGAGGGGGTGGTGGAGGGGTGAGTTGGGGATGATTTTTCCCCCAGTTCATTTTATTACAAGTCATAGATTTATCATTTAATAAAGCTGCCTTCATAGTTTTAAGGTGTGTGATATGGAGACAGGATGTACTTTCATAAATCCGATCAAATCATCACCGCCGTCTACTTCCAGCACACTCGAAAGCCACAAACTGACACCTGTACCCATGAAGCGCTTCTCCGTTGGCCCATGCCACGAGCCCATACACTCGGTGTCTATAGATTGGTCCACTCGGAGTTTCATGTGTAAATCAAATAAGAGGCCTGTTGTGCCTTCCCTCCTGGAGCTTAACGTCTTCAAGTTTCATCAGCAATACATCAACCTCTCATTCTCTACGCCAGGCTCCATGGATCTCACCGTAGGGATTGACCAGACTTGGCTCATCTTTCATCTGTGGATGGACATTGGGGTTGTGCTCACCTTTTGACTGGTGAGATCAGTGCTTCTGGGAGCCTCGTGGTTGCCTGAGGTCCTGTCCACAGGATGAATCCCAGTGGTGGGTAAGGAGGGGCGGGGTGAGTGAGGACTCAGGGCAGGGGTGGGCAGTGAGGGTTGGGAGCGACCAAGAGGCAGAGGGCAGGCTATGGGAACTGAGAAGGTGGGAGAGGCCTGGACTTCCCAGACCTGGGGACCTGGAGATGGGTGGGATCAGGAGGGCCCGGAGGCAGCCCTGGTGTGGTGAGTGAGGAAACAGGCAGGTCAGGAAGTGGCCCAGTTAAGGTGAGTAAGCAGGGGGCAGGAGTGAGGAGGAGGGAAGGCCCACGGGCAGACACAGGTGTGGCAGGCACAGGTGTGAGGCTTCCAGTAAGGGCACAGGTGTGGCCTTTGGAGGGGGGAGGGCAAGGAAGTCACCCAGATGTGGAGGTGGGAGGAATAGGGTGGGAGGAGGGTCAGTAGAAGGCTAGAGTGTAGGGGGTGAGGAGGTGGGAAGGGATCAGGTAAAGGGTGAACCTAGGGCAATGTGGGAAGAGGGCTCAGAAGAAGACACAGGTGAGGCCAGATCACAGATGGGAAGGGGCCAGGGCAGCACAGGTTTCAAGAATGAGGAGACCCAGGATGTCAAGCGGCCCCACCAGTGTGGGTCCAACAGCAGTTGAAAGGGTGGAAGTAGACCTTTGTGGCAAGTCAGGAGGGAGAAGCCTGTAGGAAAATCGCCAGGCAAGGGTGATTGTGCGGTGGGCGTGGTCAGGCATGGGTCCAGCAGGAGTTGTCAGGTATGAGGATGTCCAGGGGTGAGAAGGTCACAGGTAGGGTCCCTCCCTCCCACCCCCGACCTGCATCATCCAGGACCACCCCTGGGCAAGCCAGGACAAGGATCTGCAAGGCCAGGACAGGGACAGTCTGAAGGAGGGGAGCTGAGGACTGAGAGCTGGTGCAGGTGACAGCACAGACCAGACGTGACACACCGACAGAGGTCATGGTGGGGGGTGCCGTGCAGCACCTGTGCCCTCTGAGTCGGACACATGCACAGGATAGGGGAGACACCGTGTACCCTGACTGTCTGGGTAGCCCTGGAAGCCACTTCTTCCCACTGGCTTCAGCATCTGCTGACCACTCACGGGTGCCCTCTCAGGCTCAACTAGGAATGAACACCCAGGCTCAGAGGGGGCTTCATTGAGGTTCCTGTGGAGCAATGGATGAGGACCCCAAGCTCGGACCAGCTCGTAGGGACCCTCAGGCCAAACAGGGAATCATGTGCCCCAGGAGATGGGCACTGCCATGTTTGAGCATCACACACGTGCGGAGCCTTGGGCCCAGACGCCAGAACCAGAACATCACGATCCCCAAGGAAGCCCTGGGAACCAACCCCTTATTCTCGAAATGGTGAAAGGGGTTGACTCAGAAACCAGCACAGTCTTGATTGTCTCTAGTCCTGTGGGCCTGTCCCCTCACCCCACCCTGGAGACAAATGATCAGTGGGTTAATACACACACACACACACACACACACACACACACACACACACACTCAACTAGGGCACATTCTATGTGTGCACCACAAAGATGCTCAGACAATTAGGAATGATTGTAGGTCGCTGAGGCCTGGGGCCTGAGGGCCATGGACTAGAAAAGGGGCAGAGGATGAGTAGGGGCAGGAATCCCAGCCCAGAGAGCATCTACAGAAAGCTCCATCCCAGAGCGGCAGGCAGGGAACAGGAGCAGAGAGGGCGTACTGCAGGGTGCTGGTGGCTGAGGATGAGAGACTATCCGGGCAAGATGGCCCAGGCCTGGACCGGGTGGCCCTCGGTTGGGCTTTGGGGGCCTTGTCCTGAGTGGTGCATGATAGGGCAACATCTGGGCCCTGGAGAGGCTGCTCTGCCCCGTGGTTCATCTGTAGAGCAGAGGGCAGAGGATGGGAGGTCCTCCCGACAGGGAGGTCTGAATGTGGGGGCCTTGGAGTCAGGCTGCTTGGGAACAAGTGCTGCGGGGTTTAATGAGGTCTCCTGGGGATCTCCCTTGTGGAGAGTTCTGGAAGTGGGCTCTAGGTCTCAGACCTCTTGCTCAGGCCTGCGCTTGTGAGGCCTCAAGTGTTCTGTGGTGTCCCCAGGTGTGTGACTGACTTCCCTGTCCCTCCCCCAGCAGAGTTGAAGATACCCAGGTGTCTAAGCCCTGAGCACTTGCGAGGTGATAGGTCAAGGTCAAGCAGGGAGTTGGCTGGACCTTGATGGCAGGGAGGAGGGGAAGGAGGAAGCAGGGAGGGAAAGGAGGATGTAGCAGCCAAGAAATCAAACAAAGTATCACACTGGGCAAATGTGCTACAAAATAGTCTTGCAACGGTTTCTCTTTGAGGACCAAGGCGCACCTGGCCCATGCCATGGTCCGTTCAGCCACCTCCCACACCAGAGAAGGCCAGACCACGAATAAAGACGGTCATAATAAAAAATGCCTTTGGATGACAGTGTTCGTGGAGAACACCGAACCTGCCAAGGATTGCCAGAAGCCGGAACAAGTTTGTCTTGGAAGAAGAGCAGCCAGAATGCTCCTTGGAAGTGAGGGTGGTTAAACTGACCTATGTGTTCTCCAGGGGACCTGCTCCCTGAGAAGGACATGATGCTAGGGAGAAAGTCCATGAGGGGAGGAAGACCATCCGTGGACGGCTTGACACAGTGGCTGCAACAATGGGCTCAGAACAGCAAACAGCCATGGGAGACTGGGCAGTGTCTCACTGTGTTATCCGTGGGGTGGCTGAGTCAAACCAGCTTGTTGGGGCACCTACTTCCTGCAACCAAGGGGTGCTGATTCCTTTGACTGAATGTTTTGAATGGAAGTAGCCCCCCTCCCACCGGAAAGTGTGCTAACCCAGTTGGTTTAGCAGCTGAGCACTTAAGCACGGAATCACCAGGGTTAGACCCCCTGGGAAATGGTGTTGGGGCCAGAGGAGCATGCGGTCCCCCAGCCTCAGCAGATGACTGACTTGTCCCAAGAGTTGGAAAGTGCGCTGGCAGGGGAGATAGCTGGCCGCTGCTGTCTCCCCTCGAGGTCCCAACCAGCCTCTCCAGTGACGAGACTTCCCTACCTGCCCTGCCCTCTGATTGGGGGGGAGGGAGGGGCATGCTTAGGGTGCCCAAGTGGTGTATGCCACAAAGGCTCACCCTTCCTCTAACTGGGAAGAAAGGGTCAGACCACCCAGACTGGTGTGGACCCTCACACGCATCCACTTTTCGAGGGACACAAAGGGTGAAGTGGTGTCCACGCACCCATTTAAACACACACGCCATCACATGATGCCCTGCATAGCCTGTCCCTAACAGCAGCCCCCTGTATCTGAACAGTGTCACCCCCACATCTGTCACCCCCACTTTCTGCACTGGGCCCCAAGAAGCTCGCCACCAGCCCTTACTGAGTGAGACAAGCCCTCACCTCGGGTGGCGCCATGCATGGCTTCCCGGGACGGCAGCTACTCTGGCGTGTCAAACTCTGCAGGGACCGCACAGATGAAAACGGCCAGTTGGGCAGTATGTGTTCCATCCACGGTCTTGTCATAAGCCAGCGAGGAAAGTCGGAAATCTCCCGCGGAATCTGTCAGCGTTTGTTTTGTCTTTTTTCCAGATCTTGTGTTAAACCAGTATTCCGATCTGAGGCAGCTGTCTGAGTCCAACTAGCGCTCTGGAGCCATGGTGCTTTGTCTGGGGCTGACGACCCTGCAGCAGCGCCGGTGTCCCTCATCAGAGGCAAGGTCATGACATCAAGAGGAAACTTCTCATCGTACCCCATCTCCACGTCACCAGTGTGTTAATATGTTCATGATGTGCCCACTCTCCGCCGGCCTGGCACTGACTGTCCTCTGAGGCACCACAGGACAGGCAGACAGGCACGGGGCAGCTGACAAGAAGCAATCATGCCTGTCCCATCATGCACTCCTGTATATTCTTGCTGGTCCCTAAGAGTTTATCTCTCAAGACTTACTATGCTTGTCCCTCAATTTATGATGATGACACACGTAATATAATACCACCCATGGTGGCCTTGGCAAAGCCAGGCCAATTGATTTTGTGGGGCCTGTATGGCCGGAGGACCACACGTGCCCCAGCCCTGCTGTAGAGCGGAGTCCTCCTCCTTCTAGAACGATCAAAGCAAAACGATGTGGAGCCTTAGCATTCTCTTGCCCTGTTCCCACCCTCACACCAGCAAGCCCAACCCACGTATTGCTGAACGCTCTCCAGTGCCATCTTTTGCAAACTTCCAAGGGGGATGCCCAGTATGCCATGGTGTCTTTCGCTTGAGACCGCTGCTGGGAAAGGGCATTGTTCATGTGTGACGGTGTCTGTGAAACCATGTCCAATTGCTAATGAACTCTGCATCCTAAGCTGAAAGTCAGCTTTCATCACACGGGTCTCCTGACTCTGATTTAGGCTTTTATTTGTACCCATTGAGTTGCAGTGAGAAGACATCCTTCCGCTTTTTCTCGTTTCCCAATCACTTCTTACTCCACGCTTGTGGTGGTGAGTAATTCTCTTTCCTAATCTCAGGCGACTCACGAGATAAGTCCATGCGAGGAGTTATCTCGTTCTCGGGCGCTGGTTGTCTGGTCAGCCAGCCCTTGCTGTCTGCAGGGGTCAGTATTTTTAGCTGAACGTCTCTTTAGCCACATAAATGCGACTGTCAGCAAAGTGGGTGGGGTAGATGGATCATATGGATAGGAATCCTGTCTGTGTCTCAAGGTTTCTGCCTACTAGCTGTTCCTCCAAGACTCAGAGACTGGGAACAGACCTAGGATCCATGTGTACTCTTGCATTTTTCTCAAGACAGCAGCAGAAGCAATAACCAACCAACAAAACAAAACAAAATGAATAATATAGGTGGCAGAATTGAAAATGTGGGTCTCCCTCAGAAAAGGGAGACAACGATGGACAACCTATTTTCTTGACTCAGAACGGTGGTAAACCATCCGAAGAAAGTCCACGGGCAGTCTGGGAGGTGTGCAGACCAGTGCAGGGAGAATGTTCAGCCCTGGGAGAGAGGTTCTCAGTAACTCCTTGGTCACCATGCCCAAAAGAGGTTATCTCTGTAGGCAATTGTGGCTATGTGTTTTAGAAATAATTGACTTTAATTTTGCCTAATTATGGAAATGTAGGGGGAAAAAGGGGGAAACCGGTTACAAGGATCTACAAATAACC
>NW_022111321.1:19744557-19753915 GCF_000313985.2 Echinops telfairi
TTGCTTTTATTACATGAATATTTTCCTGTCGATCAGTTTTAATGACTGTTTTATGTTTTAAGGAGCCCTGGTGGCATCACAGGATTGAATTGGGCTGCTAATCGCAAGGTCAGCAGTTTGAAGCCACCAGCTTCTCCATGGGAGAGAGATGTCACCTTTTGCTCTTGCTGAGTTTACTGCTTCCGAAACCCAAAGGGGCAGTTCTACTCTGTTCCAACAAGTGGCCATGAGTCAGAACTGACTCGATGACAGTGAGCTAGGCTTCTTTGAGCCAGGCACTATGAATACATCACATAATGTGATTTTTTGAGTAATCCCCCAAGACGTAGGTTATTATTTATATTTTGTAGGTGAAAAAGGCACAGTAACCTACATAGTTATGAAGTGGCTTAATTGGGATGAAATACAGGTTAACCCGATTCTAAAATACACCTTCTTGCTGTAATATTTTCAGCATTCGTTATAGTTCCTTGCAAGTTGCTTCTCCGAAGGCTACACAATGAATAGTCCGATCAGCAATGGATAAGAGCACACGGCACCCCACTCACAGAGAAGCTCGGGGTCTGGGAGCTATTTCCTCTACATCGTTGGACTTATCTTTTTGTTGTTGTCTGTTGCCGTTGAGGCAGTTGCAACTTGAAGTGACCCTGTGTACCAGTGAACGAAACACTGCCCAGTCCTGCCCATCCACACCACTGTCCTTAGGTTGGAACCCAGTTTCACCACTGTGTCCGGCCATCTTGTCAAGGACCTGCCCCTCCATTTTGCCAAGCATGATGCCCATCTTGTCTTCCTATTAGTGACATTGAGGACAATGGGAATTTTGGAACACTTAGGGCACTAACACCTTTATTATTGAATGTACTGGCCTCCGTTTTGTCATCAGCAAAATGAGAAGAATGGACTAGAAGTGGTTGCCAACTCCTGTTGCAGGTTAGAATCACCTGCAACCCTTTTAAAATGCACACTTAATTGGAATTTACTCCGAATTTGTGGTTGCAATTAGGCTCTGCATGAATTGGGAATGACTTTTCCTCTCTTCTGGGCTTTCAGGCAGATTTGCGAATGCCTGGGCTACACAGCCAGGGCTCTAACATCCAGCTGAAGCATCAGTGACCCCATTGTTCCCTAGGTGGTCACCTGGGTCTGCTTCGTGGGGCTTAGACAAAGGGGGGAAGAGAGGAGAATGCAACACGGCTTCAGACATTTGTTGGAGAAACTCCATTATCTTTTCACTCCATCTGCCCATGAACTTTCTGAGGCCTACTGCTCTACCCACCCCTAGTATGCATCTTCTGAAGCCTTGTGCGTGGTCCATGATGACTCTGGCCCAGGTCACAGAGGGCAGCTCTGATCTCCTGCTCAGGCCTCCCAGGATAGAATTTGATGTAGCTTCAGACTCAGGGTTCTACAAAAATCTTTACCCCAAAGAAATCCCCAGTGGAGCAAAGCAGTACCTATTTCACTGGAGGAAGTCAGGCCCTTGTCAGTTTTTTTGTTGACTTCTGTTCCACTGACTGTCCGTACGCCTCTTTGTAATCTATGGATTGTCCTACAGCACAGCTTTCCTGTCATTCTTCCTCTCCATTCAAGCCACTGTCATGTCATGCCCCAGTGAAGTCGTTCTCAACCCTGGCTGCATGTTAGATCCTTTGGGGAGCAGGGAGCTTTTTAAAACACTGGTGCTTAGGCCCCAACTCTAGCAATCCGGATTGAATTTATCTTCAACCCCCACCGAAGCCAAAACAAACTTACTGCCATCGAGGCTATTCTGACTCGTAAGGAGCCCTGGTGGTGTAGTGGGTTATGAGTTAGGCTGCAAACTGTAAGGTCAGCAGTTTGAATCCACTAGCTGCTCCATGGGAGAAAGACGAGGCTTTCTACTCCTGTAGGGAGTTACAGTCTCAGTGACCCACAGGAGCAGTTCCACCCTGTCCTGTAGAGTCCCTAGAAGTCAACTTTCCTGGGTGAGTGTAAATACCTGTTTTTATAACCTTCCCTGGGGAAAGCAATATATTGCTAGTGTTCAGATTCACTTCCCTGAGAGATAGTGGTGTGGATTCAAGTTGCAGAGGGGGAGGGGGCTGCTGAGAAAGACAATCCTAGACACATGGAAGTGCCTTTCTGACAAGGAGATAGAGGGGAGAGGCCTATGAACTAGCATCACGGACCAGAACTCTTTCAATCAGGGCCCACGCAGTAAGCATACTGGGCTCACAGGCAGACACTAATGGGATAGAGATGGGGAACATGGGACTAGCTCAAAAGTGGCAATCAGTGGGCTGAAGGGTTTGGAAAACTCAGGGCAAGTTGGACTGGTCTTGGCACTCTAGAGATTAAACCCACCAGGTTGGCACTGGTTGGGTTGGAAGACAGGTGGGCAGTGGCAGCCTGGCTCTTGATAGCTAGTCAGTACCTAAGGCCTTGAGGTTCAGGATACAACCTCACAAATGGAGGCACAAGGCCACATGATAATGTGGTCACATGGAAAGGGTGGAATGGGCTGAGAAGGGGGACGGGGGCCAGATCCTTTCTGGGGACTTCCTTCTCCATGAGTCCCTCTCACCGGACTGTGAGTTCCATGAGAGTAGAGACCCAGTTGTATTTAATGCGGTCTCTCCAGCACTCAGTACAGTCACTGTTTCACCATCTAGGGTTCTGTTTGTGGTTGTGGGGAACTCTCTTAACACCCGCTACGCCTACCAGCAGCAAGACGAGTGTCCTGCCTTGTCTTGAGCACATGAGGAGGAATGCTAACGTCTTCGCCCCTCCAGCTACCACGGGGCCACTCCTAGGCTGCTGACTCAAAAACCTCCCAGCCATCAAGGCAATTCTGATGCACAGCGACCCTAGGGGAAAGGGCAGAACTGTCCTTTCTACGTGTCCAAGACTGTAACTCTTTGTGGGAGTAGAAAACCACATCGTTCTTCCACCAAGCGGTTGGTTGTTTTGAACTTCTGACCTTGTGATTAGCAGCCTGATGCACAACCCATTCCACTACCAGGATGCCCTAGGCTGATGGTGAAACCACAACAATAGCAGCAAAACTAGTTGTCTCCATAGAGCCTTCTGCGGCCGATTTCTTGGAAGGATATCACCAGTCCTTTCTTCCCGGGCACCTCTGGGTGGACTTGAACCTCCAACCTTCAGGCAGTAGCTGAGCACATCAACCCTTTGCCCCACCCAGGGACTCCAGGCTGCCTTAGCAGGCAATGCTTTTGTTTTGTTTGGGGGCTGACTGGGCAGGGGCTGCTGACAGATACGTTCCGAGGGGCAGGGTGGCTAAGTGGATGGACAACCTTCACTGCTCCCCCTCTCAGTGTTCAGGGTATGCCTGGGAGGCAAGGCCCCCGCGGAGGATTTCAGGGGCTCAGGGTGCCCAGGACTCCCTGTTCTGACATGCGAAAAGAAATCAGCAACCCCAAAGGGGCAGCCTTTCTCTTCAAACACTCAGCAAAAGCTTTCCCAGCACCCTTGTAATAGCTTGCATCTTAGCCAAACACTTCCAGGGTTGTTTTTCCAATGTGCAAGAGGATTTCCTCCACTTTAGCAAGGCTGGAATGAGCTATTGCCAAGGCAACCAGCAGAATCCACAATATTTGGCCTCAGCCACGTCAACTATGCCCAAGTCAACTGGAGGGGGCTCGTGGGAGGAGAGACTAAGCCCTTTAAGTAGCTAATCTCTGCTTCTATCCCAGCCTTTTCAGCTCTGCAGGTAAATGCAGTTATTAAATCTGACAGCTGGCTCTGCAGCTGCGGTACGAACGGGCCAGTCCGTCTTTCATCTCATGATCAGAGACTGCTCTCTTATTAAATACACTTACTGATTCGGAGAAGTAGAGTTTTAAAACAGGCTTTCAGAGAACTCGATGTTTCCCATCGCCTCTTCCCAGATAACTGCAATATCCTCTCAACCGGCTTCTCTGCTGCTGCTCTTCCTCTCCTACCGCTTAGCCCGAGCGATCGTTTTAAAATGACAGTCACATCATGTCATCCCTCTGCTTAATTTCCTCCAGTGGTTCCTCCTCCGCCTCCTCAAGCGGGACCTCAAAGTCCGATGATGTCAGGTGCGGGTGACCTTGACAACCCCCGTGCACAGCCCTCACCGCATCACTGGCGCGCTCGCTGTGCTCTGTGTATCCCACAAGTGCCCTGCTCTGACGACGGCGGCAGCCAGTCCCCCCAAGTCCCGTTGAGCTGCATCCTGGTGATGCTGTCACCGACTTTTATGTTTTAGCTCAGAAGGGTCACTCTTTAAGTAAGCTCTCAATTGCTGTATTACACAGGAAAACAAACCGACATCAGCAGACAGACTCCACACTCTAAAAATAGGATCAAAACGCCACCTTGCTGTAATCATTTGACATTGGGAAAGATGGGGAGAGGACATAGGAGGGTTGGGATTATGGATTGAAAATGTGTCTCCATCCACTTGGGTAGGCCATGCACTTATCCTGTTTTGTGATCTGGTATCATTATCCTACATGTTGTAAATCCGAATTTGAGAAGATGGACTATAGGAAGTAGAACCTGGTATCAGGATTGGAGGAAGACCCATGGACAGCTGTGATGTGCAGATGACACCTCGCTTGCTGAAAGCAAAGAGACGTGAAGCACTTCCTGATGAAGACTACATGCTTCAGGGTGGATGACACCTCAACACCAAGAGAACACAAATCTCACAACTGGACCAATAAGCAACATGATCATAAAAGGGGGACAGGATTGCATTTTACTTGGATCCACAATCAACGCTTTGAAAATAGCAGTCAATCAAATGGTGTCTTTTGCATTGGGAAAATGTTGCAAAATACCTCTTTTTTTTTCTTGCCGGGGGTGGGGGGAGTACCTCTGAAAAGTGTTTGAAATCAAAGCTGTTGCTTTGGGGGCTGAGGTGCCCCTGATATGAAAGCTGGATAATGAATAAGGGAGATCAAGGAAGAATTGCCGTCTTTGAATTATGGTCTTGGTAAAACATATTAAATACACCATCGACTACCAGAAGAAGGAACAAGTCTGTCTTGGAAAAAGTACAACCTTGAGAATGAGTATAGTGAGACACTGTCTTATGTCTTACATATTTTGGACCTGGTGTAAGGAGTGCCATATCCCTGGAGAAGGAAAACCACGCTTGGTAAAGTATAATAGCAGCCAAAAAGCAGAGCACCTTCAACCTGATGGATCGACACAATCACTGCATCGATGGCTTCTACCAGGACAATGACGATGAAACGGGTGTAGGGCCAACCAGTGTTTCGTTCTGTTGTGTATAAGGTCACTGTGAGTTGGACTGACTCATTGGTCCCTAACTGGAACAATAACTACAAGGGTATCAGCAAGGAAGGCTTAGAGGCCCTTATGTTAATGAACCCAGATACAATCTACAGGATTATGTACGTTGTCTCTTGAGTTAATCTCTTTCTTTAAAAAAAATATTATGTCAGATGTTAGATGAAATATGCTTTCTTTGGGGAAGAGGAGCAATATTAATTCAAGAATGAGAAGCATCAACGTATCTCTTGTATTTCAAAATACCTAACTTAAACATATATCCATAGATTTAGATTAATCCATTTTTTTCTTGATAATGACCACTGTGACCCACACTACTCCAAAGTAGGATTTAAAAGCCCCCTTCCAACTAGAAAAAGGAGCCCTGGTGGCATAGTGGTTACATGTCGGGCTGCACGCACTACAGTTTGAAATCACCAGCAACTCCTTGGAACACAGACCTTTCTACTCCCATAAAGAGTTACAGTCTCAGACACTCCCAGGAGCAGTTCTGCAGGGTCGCTATGAGTCAGCATCGACTTCATGGCAGAGAGTTTGGTTTGGGTTTTCCAACTGGATGGAAATAGGAAACAAACGAGCAGAGATCAATGGATGTGACTTCCACCAAGAAAGAAGGGCTGGGAGTGGACCCTGGGTACTGTGCTGAGAACATCCTAGAACCAGAGGAAGATTGACGTCGAGACCCATGTAGCCTTCCAAGCATCACCAGACCCACACAGACTGAAAGGAGGTGTGGACCATGCCTTCCCTCCAGCAGCCCTTCTGAAGTCAAACTTCCGGCCTCTGACACTGAAAGAACCGGTGTCTGTCTGTTACAGCCACCACTGGTAGTGTTTCTGCCACAGCAGAGGAAATGGTGTCAAAGATTGCATGAAAGATAAGACAGAGCTAATGAAGTAACACATGGCTGCTAAGTACTCTATATGACACAGTAGGCTACTGTATGTGATAATGAAATAGTATACTGTTGTAAGTAGTATATGTGATATGGTATAGTATTCATCTTAGTAGGATATAAAAGATTAAGGAGCTATATTGTTACTCCAAAGCAACCACTCAAACATATACAGGGATATACAGACAAAGAACCAACAGAAGGACTAAAATGGAATTCTAAAATTTATTCTATTAGAAGGTAAAAAGATAGGAAATAGGGAAAAGAAACAGAGAACAGGTGGTTAAAAATTATATGGTGATTCTACCTTACAAATCTGGCTAGACCAGAACATGTACATGGGTATAGATAAGAGCTGGAAACATGGGGAATCCAGGACAGGTAAACCCCTCAGGACTAATATTGAAAGTAGCGATACCAGGAGGGGAAGGGGAAGGTGGGGGAGGAAAGGGGAATTGATCACAATGATCTACCTATAACCCTCTCACAGGGGGATGGACAACAGAAAAATGGGTGAAGGGAGACAGAAGTTGATGTAAGACATGAAAAAATAATAATAATTTGTAAATTATCAAGGGTTCATGAGGGAGGGAAGGGGACAATGAGGAGCTGATACCAAGGGCTCAAGTAGAAAGAAAATGTTTTGAAAACAATGATGGCAACAAATGTACAAAAGTGCTTGACACAATGGATGGATGGATGGATTGTGATAAGAGTTATACGAGCCCCCAATAAAATGATACAAAAAAAACCCCAAACCAATTTAAATGCAGAAATTGTCAGGATTAAAAACAGCAATAATTAAAAAGTAAATGCAGCAAGACCTAATTATATGTTTGTATGAATTACAATTTATTTTTCAGTTTAAAAATATTTCAATTTTTTAAAACTTTTTCTTGTGAATTCATGGAGCCCTGGTGGTGTAGTGGTTAAGGGGTAGGCTGTTATCTGCATGGTTGGCAGTTCAAAAACACCAGCGGCTCTGTGGGACATTGACTGGGCTTTCTCTTCCGGTAAACACTTGCAATCTCTATGAGTCAGCATCGACTCGATAGCAGTGAGAGAGAAAGGTGCATCTAAATCACAACCTCTAGAATAAACAACCAAAATGGACAGAACTCGGAAAAACAAACAAGCCCATAATTATAGTTAGAGATTTGAACAAACCTCTCTCAGTAACTGATGGAAAAATTTGAAAAAATGTAGAAAATGTGAACAGTGGCATCAGCATTCTTCACTAGGGTCCTTATTGCCGACCTTATTGAAGAAGCCTAGAGTTCAGTCTTTACATCAAACCTTGCAAGGAGTCTGCAGAGGTAATAAAATCTTTAGGAGATTGGCATAAAACTCAGCTTGGATATATATTTCAAAATATTTCTTTATCCATAATTTGAAAAGCTCACTGAATTTAACAGCAAGAAATCACAGAAGTAAAGTCAAGACCACATCCATGCGGGTGTGGTACAAGGTTACAAGTCCTCAAGTCAGAAGCCAAGGGAGAGCTGGGGCTTCCGTAGAATGTCTAAGCCTATTGTTGCTATGGTTATTAGGTGCCATCTCGGTTCAGACTGACAGTGACCCTGTGCATACAGGATAAGACAGTGACCCTGTGCACACAAAACAAAACACTTCCTGGTCCTGTGCTACCCTCACAATTATTCCTATGTGTGAGCCCATCCATGCAGGTACTGTGTCAATCCATTTTGGCCAGGGACTTCCTCTTGTTTTGCTGCCCCTCTACCTTACCAAGCATGATGTCTGTCTGCAGGGACTGGTCTCGCCTGATAACATCTCCATACAGGAGATGAAGTCTCCCCATCCTTGCCTCTAAGGAGCATTCTGGCTGTACTTCTTCCAAGACAGAGTTGTTTGTTTTTTTGACAGTCCCTGGCACTTTCAATAGTCTTATCCAGCCCCATATTCAAATGTATGGCTTCATCTTCAGTTTTCTTTATTCAATGTCCAACTTTCATATGCATATGAGGGAATACCATGACTTGGGCCAGGTGTACCTTAGTCCTCAAAGTCACATCCTTGCTTTTCAGTACTTTAAAGTGGTCTTGTGCAACTGATTTACCCAATGCAGTGTGTTGTTCGATCTCTTGGCAGCTGTTTCCATGAGCAGTGATTGTGGATCCAAGTAAGATAAAATCCTTGAAAACTTCAACCTTTTATCTGTTTATCACATTACTTATTGGTCCAGCTGTGGGAAATTTGGTTTTCTTTACACTAAGTTGTGATCCATACTGAAGGCTTCAGTTCTTGATTTTCATCAGTAAGTGCTTCAAGTCCTCCTTCCTTTCATCAAGCAAGGTCACGTCACTCTACATATTAAAGGTTGTTAATAAGTCTTCATCCATTCCCGATGATGTGTCCTTCTTCATATAATCTAGCTTCTCTGAGTATTTACTGAACATACAGATTGAAAAAGTATGGTGAGAGAATACAACCCTAATGCACACCTTTCCTGATTTTGAACCATGCAGTGTTCCCTTGTTCTGTTCACACAACTACCTCTTGATCCATGTACAGGTTCCATGGCAGCACAATGATGAATTCTGGAATTCCCATTCTTCTCAAGGCTACCCATAGTTGATTATGATCCACATAAGTAAACATCTTTCTGGTATTCTTGCTTTCAGTCAAGATCCATCTGATATTGGCAATAGCCCTTGTTCCACATCGTCTTTTGAATCTGGCCTGACCGTCTGGTAGCTGCCTGTTAAAGTACGGCTGCAACTATTGTTTGATGACTTTCAGAAAAGTTTTACCTGCATATGATATCAATGATACTGTTCTATAATTTGTGTATTCTGCTGGGTCACCTTTTTTGGAAATGAGTACAGATATGGATCTCCTCCAATCAGTTGGCCAAGTAGCAGTCTTCCAATTTTTGGGGGGGTGGGTAGACGAGTGAGTGCTTCCAATGCTTCATCAGTTTGCCGAAATATGTAAACTGTTGTTCCATCAACTCCTGTCTAAGCACAGATTGGTCATAAATGATCTGAACTCCCGAGGGCTCCTCACTAGTGTTTCCCTTTTCCTCAGAGGAACAAGGATTGCAGCCTTCATTATGGATTACAACTCAATGTAAAGACAAAAATTCTCTCAAAGGCACCAGTCGACAACACCATAATCAATGGGGAAAAGATTGAAATTGTCAATGATTTC
>NW_022111321.1:19755118-19756574 GCF_000313985.2 Echinops telfairi
CAGCTCTTATCTGTAGCAGTGTATATGTTCTGGGCTAGCAGGATTTGTAAGGTAGAATTGGGGTCATGACAGTGGGGTGGGGTGGGGTGGAGCATTAAAGAAGTAGAGGGATTGGAATCATCTTGAAAGTATCTAACAACAACAACAACAAAAAGGGGATCATTTTGCCAGGCTCAACATAAAAACACACATGAGGGTAAGGACTTGAATGTACTTTTGACCATCCACTCTGCCTTTCCTATCGGCAGTGATAGGTTTGGATTGAACTGACTGAAATCCTGATTTAATATGTGGGTCTTGATTGGCCCAGACCGTTGGTGTAACCCCATCTCTTTTATCTCAGACATTAGCTCACGGGTAGGAAGGTGACCCAATTTGACTCACATGAAATAAAGCCCAGGATGCTGACTCAGTAGTTGGGGGACAGGCAGCTCTCTTCTGAATAGGGTGGGAATATTGGTATTTGGCGGGGCATGGATGCAGCTATTTTGCTAAATGAAGGAAGCAACCCTGAGGGTGAGGCCTGTACCCTGAGAGGGCAGAATTAAGAAAATAAGGAGCCAGAACCTAATCAAAGCACACCTGCAGACCACCTAGCTCTGGCATTGGCAGTTAGATGAGCCAAGATGTTCCTTTAAGCTGATTTACATTGTTTGTCCCACCTGCCAGGAAGCATTCACTCACCCAATCCCACTTTCCTTCTCAGAGTTAACAACTATCTGATTGATATATATCCCATCTGCCTCTTTTCTTTGCACTGACATTATTAAATATTACAAGTTAACCGAAAGAGAGGCAGAGGAGGGCCCAGAATTACTCGTTTTAAGATAGATTGCTTTTTTATTATATCATAACTCTTCATGCAGCACAGTATTTTAGTTACACAAATATTGAGACCCTAATAAGAGGGACTTTCAAAAAGTTCATGCATTTGATTATCTTTTAATTTTATTTGCCCATGAACTTTTTTGGAGACCCCTGGTCTATTTGGAGCAGAGTAATAGCCAATTGGGGAACAAATGTATATCCACTTAGCAGACATTCCAAATTATCTGCATCTGAGGTCTAGTCAATTCTAAGTCATAGTGGTCCTATAGAGGGTTTCCAAGGCTGTAAATCGTTACAGAAGCACAAAGCCTCCTCTTTATCCCAAGAAGCAGTTGGGATGAACTGATGACCTTTCTATTTAGAGGTTCTGAAAAGATTGCTAACAATGTGCGACAAAAAGGCCTGATTTGTGGCAGACGGGGGACTGGTTTTGCCACTTTGACAGTGCACCTGTTCACGCAGCCATCTCAGTGCGCCAGTTTTTGGCAAAAACCAGCAAGCCTCTCTTGTCCCACAGACCCTTACTAATCTGACCTCACTCCTTGTGACTTCTTTTTGTTTCTGCGAATGAAGAGGGATATGAAAGGACAGCAATTTGAAGACGTAGAAGAGGTGGGGGGAAAAAGAG
>NW_022111321.1:19758782-19761285 GCF_000313985.2 Echinops telfairi
CCATCTCCTCACACATGGTCTCCAGACTCACAATAGGCTGTTGACTCTTGTCATTCTGGTCCCCATCAGACACCCACTCAGGGGCCCACCCGCATAGCACCCTGTTTATTTTCCCTATAGAATGCGCTGGTTTCCTTCACATGCATTGGTTTTCATAGCTCTGTCCATCTTTGTTTCCTTTCAGGCTGTGAGCTTCCAGGGCAGGGAACATAGGGGTAATTTTGGTTCCCACCCAGCCCCAACACAGACCTGATCCAGGATGATAGCACGGACACAATTATTGAGTGAACAAATGAAAAGATCTGATCCGTTTCCCTTCTCTGACCACACCACATGGGACACGTGGCCATCAGATGTGACTGAAGAAGGTGTCACATCGAAGCTTTGTTTTTGAGAAATGTTGACTTTAATTTCAAACATCTTGAGACATTCAAACAGAGGTGTCCTGTAGGCATCTGGATACACAGAGTTATAAATTCAGGACATCTGGACTGGATGTCATTAACGTTTATAAAAATAGCATCTAAGACAAGAAAGTGTGGAGCGTCTTACATGCCTCACAGATGAACCAAAGCTGAATGATATAAGTGATCTGGAGCCCAGTTTGACTCCTGCTGCTGCTGTTGTTCTTGGGTGCCAGCAGTCAATTCTGTTTCTGGAGGGCAAGGGTAGAGAATGCCAGGCACGCACCCCCTGTAAGGCCTGTGAAATCATCAATACCAGCTAACATCAAAGGCCCCACAAAAGAACAGCCTTCCGGTCATCCTTTTAGGGGTGAGTTAATGAAACATTTGACCTGTAGTGACTCGAGAATGATGTTACAAATATCCAAATGGCCCTTTGCAAAAAACAAGGTTCCCCAGCCCGGCTGTTAAGAGGCAAAGTGGTGAGAACAGAACAAGGGGATAGTGCAGGGTTTACAAATCAAGAAAAGTGTGCATGAGGTTGTATCCTTTTACAATCTGGATGCGAAACAAAGAGTCCATGAAGCTGACCTCTATGAAGAAAATGACATCAGATTTAGAGGAAGGCTTATTAACGGCCCTCGTATGCAAATGATACAAACTTGCTTGCGTAAAGAAAGGTGGACTTGAAGCACTTGCTGATGAAGATCAAGGATTGCAGCCTCCAGTATGGATTGCAACTTCATACAAAGAAGACCAAAATCTTCACAACTGGGCCAATAGCTAACATAATAAATGGAGGAAAGATAGAAGTTGTCAGGATTTCATCTTGCTTGAATCCACAGTCAATGCTCATGGAAGCAGCAGTCGAGAGATCAAAAGACGCACTGCATTAGGTAAATCAGCTGTGCAAGATGTCTTTAAAGTGTTGAAGAGCCAAGGTGTTACTTTGAGGACTAAAGTCCACCTGACCCAAGCCCGGGTACGTTCAATTGCCTCACATGCTTGCGCAAGTTGAACATTGGATGAGGAAGACTGAAGAACACTTGATGTATTTGGATTTATGGTGCTGGCGAAACACATCGAAATGCCACGGACTGCCAAAAGAACAAACCAATCTGTTGTGGAACAAGTACAGCCAGAACACTCCTGGAAAGCAAGGACTGTGAGACTTCATCTTACACTTCATCGTCCACATGTGATCAGGGGAGATCAGTCCCTGGAGAAGGACAGCATGCTCGGTAAAGCAGAGGGGCAGCAAAAACGAGGAAGGCCCTCGATGAGATGGATTGATACAGCGGCTGCAACAGTGGGCTCAGATAAGATAGCAAATGGTGAGGCTGGTGCAGGACCGGGCAGTATTTTGTGCTGTTGTGCAAAGGGTCACGTGGAGTTGGAACGGAGCCAATGGCACCCAACAACAATAACCGCTCAGCTTGTCATTGAGATGATGTCATATCAAGACCCCTGTTTTACAGATTGGGGCCAACTCAATTCACCTACCCACGGTAATAATATATTTTCGAGGAAATACATCCAGCATTTAATGAAAGAAAGGTGACAGGGCCAGTTAGCTGTAAGCTGTCAGGTTGTAAAACACGAGCTTGTAAATGCTGCACTGTGCAGCTTCCTTGCCACCTGCCGCCCTGTTTTATTAAAGCCAAGGAGTAGTCAGCAAGGAACTTACCTAAGTTGGCCAAACACCACATTCTGTTTCGTAGGACAGTCAGCAGTATCCGTCTGAGGAAACCATGAACTATCTAGAAAACATCCAAGGCAGAGGTGTGTTAGTCCGGGTTGACTAGAGAAACAAATTCAGACACATCCATATGTGTATAAGAAAGAGCTTTATATACAAGAGCAACTGAATATTGAGAAAACAATCCAACCCAGCCCAGATCAAGTCCATAAGTCCAATATTAGCTCCTATGTCTGATACCAATCTATAAATTCCTCTTTAGACTCACACAGCTATGCAATAATGCTGGATGCAGGAAGAGCACAGGCCAGTGGGTGGAAAGTCTTGTGGATCCAGTGGCGGTAGAATAAGGGGAACAGATTTTTTGCACACATCAATTGTGTAAAGCGCATTTGTACAT
>NW_022111321.1:19766674-19775047 GCF_000313985.2 Echinops telfairi
TCTGTTCCTGTGTGCTCTGGTCAGATATATCCTTCTCCCGAAGCTGCAGATTCAGTGCCATTGTTTGAGATACACTCTTCTCAGGGGAGGGGCAGGCATCCACTTAGTATTTGGGGCTGGGACCAGCCCCTTAGACCTCTCCACTGACTGAGCACATTCTTACTGTGCTTCTCAGAGGGTAACCTGGGCACCAGGGCCAACCAGGACTGCTGGCTAACAGTTCATGGTACAAAAAGTCTAGAAAATGAGACCAATAGTGATAATAACCCAAACTCACTGCCATCCAGGCAATGTTGAGTCATGGCGACCCTGTACGGCAGGGCAGAACTGCCTCTGTGGGTTTCCGAGACTGTAACTCTGTATGGGAGTAGAAAGCCCCATCTTTCTCCCAGAAATGGAGAATAAGCATTAAAAATTTAAACAGCAACTTGACAATTTCCAAGCATGTGATCATTACTCTAGTGTTTAGTTTTTTATGAAACTTTACAAGAGTATGGATTCTAAATTAAAAAAAAAAATAGTCCTTTACTTTGGACACCTTGAGAAGTGCTGTCCTATACTATGAGTATCCCCAATTTAGAGATGAGAAAACAGAGGCTCCGAGGCTGGGGTTTGTACCCAGCCATGCACTCGGCAGTCAGTCAGACTGGACCCTGTCAATAGACACACGGCTTCTGGTTGTAGCTCCAGCAGCTTTGAGCTGAGAATGTCCCTTTAATGACTTGACAGCCCATTTAGAATCAGAGCTGACCAATATCATTGGGTAAGAGCAAAGCAGGGGGCGCCAGTAGGGCCTGGTCCCTAAGGTGCAAGGCTTGGGCATAGGTATTTGGGTTATTAATCACTTGTGGCTTGAAAACTGAGGGTTCCAGGCACAGAAATGGCGGTCTCAGCACATCGCATTAATTACCAGGGTTTCACAGCTGTGATCAATTCACGTTTTCTCACTTTGTGCTGTAGCCTGGTCCTTGGAGACTGATGGCGAAGAGGCATAAAAATAAGTTCTGCTTCCAGCCAGATTAATTACCGCTTCTGCCAGGGCCACAGCATGTGGACAGCCTGGCTTGCAAGATTGATTGGCACCGGCCCCAGGCCCAGCTGAAGGCAGGTCACACTGGCCTACACACAGCTGCCAAGGCGGGGTGGTTAGAAGCAGAGGGACAGCTGGGCCTGCCGGTGTAGCGTCCACTGAACGGCCTTCCTCCCTTTCCCCACCCACACATCTCCGCGATGTTCAGGGAAGGTTCAAATGAGAGGACCCAGCATGTAGGGGAGGCCCAGCAAAGGGTAAAACTCAAAAGCCCCGGCCCTCATGTCTATACTAATACTGCACAGCCCTCCACAGGGTTTCTGAGATGGCACATCCCTCTGGGAGCCGACGGACGTGCCGTGGAGTGGCGTGACCTTGGTTTAGCTGCGCAGTGCCCAACTGATAGCACCAGGTACAAGAAAGGGTTGTTCATATTCCTGCTACTGCTAGTAGTCAGGGGGTTGCTACCTCCTTATTAAACTCTTTATTGTGATTTAGGTGAGCGTTTACAGAGCAGCTCATCAGTGTCACGGGAAACGATTTTTTAAAAACTGAATTCAACAGATGTCTATTGATTACTTAGGTACTCTGGATACTTATAAAAATATCATTGGATATTTGGGAACTTGCAGGTGCTAACCGAAATACGCAATTTAGAATGCGATGAAATGCTAATTTATTCCAAATTAGCTGGCATAATTAAAATTAAATATAAGTTCTTACTATAGAGTTGTGGTGTTTGTTTTTTCTAAAACCATTTTATTGGGAGTTAATACAGATATCCTATCATTCCGTAGTTTAGTCACGTCAAACCGTGTTGGTATTGCACAATTGCTACCACAATCAGTTTCAAAACATTCTTTTCTTTCCTGGACTCCTTGAGGTCAGCTCCAATTTACACCCTGCCCCACTACCACCACCACTCTATCAGCCCAGCGACCCTTATTCTACTTGCTGTCCCTATATGTTCGTCAATCCTGGGTATCATATACTGAGAATCAGAAAAACATATAACACAACTTCATGAGTGTGACCCCCAGTGGCATAACACATCTGAGACAAACCCCAATATGAGCAAACAAACACAAATACTGAAAATCAGATCAGCCCTAGTGTGCACCCATGGTGGGGAAACAACGGACAAGGGACAAGGTTTTAACCGTTCAGGTCAGGTTTATCTCTTTGATCTTCTACACTCATCTCTCCAATGCACTCTGCTTAGTAACCACTTTCCTCCCATCCCTCGATTCTGGATAGAGGGAGATCACCAGAGGCTTATTTCCCATGTAGTTCCCACAAAGGTATCTTGGGCTCCCACTGTCAGCCATAGCCTTCTGCAAACTGGATTCTCACAATTTAGGCTCTGATACTATTCCCTCCTTTGACTTTACATTAAGATTATGTGATTTACAATCCTTTGGTGACTGATGTTGGTAGTGAGGTGCCAACTAAGTGCACATGGAAGGAGTACATTAAATAATTTATGCACATGTCGTTTCGACTCATCTATTTCCGTCCCCCTCCCCACCATGTACTATTTCTTATCCCTCTTCCTCCCAGTGTTTTCTGTTTTATTCTCCTTTCCCCCTAACCCTTAGTCCTTGGCTAAATGCTGTCCTTTTGATCTTAAATGTTGATTATTCTCACATTCAGTTCTAGATCTGAAGGGTAATTAAGGATCACAGTTTTGGGGCTCCATCATTGTCTTTCTGATTAGTAAACCTGGTCTCTCATGATTTTTGAGTTCTGCTCCACATTTACTCTCACTTTATCCAGGGCATTCTCATGTAATCCCTTTAGAGCAGTTGGTAGAGGTAGCTGGGCACCATCTAGTTCTTCTGGTCTCAGGGTGGTGGGGACCCATGTCTTTCTACATGGTCCATTCATCCTTCAGGGTAATTGTTTCCATGTGTATTTCAATTTTCATCACTCTTCTTTCCTCTGGATGGATAGAGACCACTATTTATCACTATTTGTTTTTTAAATTTTTAATGACTTTTACATATCTACCTCTTGCTACTTAATCACAAGTTCCTTGAGGGCAGGGGCATTTCTTATTTTCTTTCATGTCTGGGACCTAGTACAGTGATGGGCACAATAAACACAGAAATTTGGCTCAAACATGCCACTGGTTATGAGGATGTGGTCCAGGACCTGGCAACACTTCATTCTGTTATATATAAGGTACTATAGAATCAGAACCATCCCAACAGCAACCAGTAACAACCAGAACAACAACATGCATATCTAGGTGCTCTGTGTGTAAAGGCTTGCTGAATGAATACAGTCAAATAAATGGACTCCTGTTTGCTTTCTTTCATACTTATAACACATATATTTCACTTAACTACCAGATTGCTTCATTAAAATATCCATATCCTTATTCATAGGGCTTTAGAATCCAGACTGTTCTTTAAGTAGAGCATCTGTCCTGTCAGTTCAGCGCCACCCACCACTACCAATTTTATTCATTCACACACATTCATTCACTAAATAATTACTGAGAACCTGTTTGGATTAGACACTGATGTAACAGCTGAGATGCAGCTGAGGAGGAAACAGTCCCTGTCTTTCGATGTCTTCTGGGGACAATGCTTGAAGATGGGAAAAGAGGTCCTGAGCAAAGGACGGCTCAGCTGAGTCCTGCCAGGAACTGGAGAGGGTGAGAGAGGAGACTGAGGTTGTTAGGAAAATCCAGGTAAGCAAGACTTTTATAAGTCTTGACAAAGAATGTAAACTTCCTTGTGAGCCAACCAGGAGCCATTGGAGTCTTTTAAAAGGCAGAGGAGTTGGGTGGAGCATAACAGGGGAGTGGGGAATCAGGAGGAGCAGACCCAATGGATCTGTAATGTAGACTGATCATTCATGGCATAGGGGGCGTGGGGCGGGGTGGAGTAAGGGGCAGGGAAAATGGCTGGAAGACAAAAACAAATCTTGGGAGGTCAGAGAATTGAAGATATGAAAAAGCCCCCAAATCCAGCGTCCTCTTTGTTGCCATGGTCAGAATCACCATGAGCTCCGCTTACCATGCGGGGACAGCTGCACAAACACCGGTGCAGGCCACAAACGGCTGAGATAAATTACGTAGGTCAGTGCTCCAAAGGCAAGCGCTCTGGCACTGTGTATTTCACGCGGTGGTGAGTGAAGGGGGAATGGGACACGGGGTCTCATGGTGCGCGCGCCCACGCGTGCATATCTAGAGGCCCTAGGGAGGTCTCCTTTTAATGTAGGGGAATATAAACTCCTTGGAAGCAGGAGAGTTTGTTTTTTAAGATTAGGTGGGGAAACAGGCATGGGGAGTCGGCTAGAGGGACCTAGGTGAAAATAAACACAAAAAGGACAGCATTCAGGAGTCTGGTGATTTTAAGTACCAAATCTTTGTCAGACAAAGAGAAATGGCTTGTAGATGGAAGTACTGGGAGTAATCAGGCATGGTGGCGTGTGTGTGTGTGTGTGTACTGGGGGCAGATTACAAGTCAATGTGTACCTCTTGGATGAGTGATTTCCAAGCTGCTAAATGAAGTATGAAGCTAGGAAACGGCACCTCGGAGACCCAGCTAAAGAGATTTGCTTACTTGGTGTGGAGACAGCAGAAGTCACGGGGGCTGAGGCTGCTCTCAAGTACGCGAAGAGGGAGATTCTGGGTGATGGATGTAAATCCTGTTCTCTTTTCCTGCTGACAAGAAGGGATCAGCGCACTTGAAATACAATGGTCGGGACCGAATGTTCTGGCAAACATACGGGTTGTCCAAAGGAATTCGTGAGGTCCTCTTAAGGGCCTCCAGAGGGAACGTGAAAGGGTGGAGAGAATGGCTTTGTGTGAACAAGCCTCCTGCACTGACTGGGAAGGGACCTGGTAAGAAGTGATGACCACAGAGGGCCTGCTCACAATTGTTAGAATGAGCCAGGGCCACCCTGAAAAACATGCCCCTCCAGCAGCCTCAGCCAGGCACAGATGGGGGCGGGGAAGGGGGGCAGGCATCACTGACCAAACCAGTCCTCGGTGCTGCTAGTAACAAAAGCCACTGCTGTGGAGTTGAACCCTACTCCTTGTGATCTGTAACCGCTCCATGGAGTTTTGGAAGTTGTAGATCTTTACAGGAGCATATAGCCTCATCTTTCTCCCACACGGAGACTGATGGATTTGAGCCAGTCACCTGGTGATTAGTAACCCAACACATAACCTACTTCCTTGCCTGGATTCTTAACAACAGCAGCCAGTATGCACTGAAGAGTCCTGGTGGGGGCGTAAGTGAGGCTATGACTGCAAGGTCGGTGGTGCCAACGCCCCAGCTGCTCCACAAGAGTGAGGAGGCTGCCTGCTCCTGTGCAGATGGACAGTTTCAGAGACCCCAGGGAGCCGTTTGACTCTGTGTCATAAAGTCATTATGAATAGGGATCCACTTGATCGTAGTGGGGTTGGGTTTAATATGGATGGAACACTGTATTCCAAGCACATTCCTAAAGGTGATTTGATAGCGTTCTGACAGTAGCTGTCAGTGGGCCTCCTGAGCTCCATGCAGAGTCCCTTGGTCCCACACTGAGGGCTCCACAGCGACTCTGTGGCTGCGCTGTGGCCTGGCGGGAAGCGTTTGAGAGGGCGCTCCTTGGAGTCCAGCTGTCTGCCGTCCATTTGAATACGTCAGCTGCTCTTGAGTTGATTCTGACCCTGAAAAGCCCCACGTGTGGCAGAGTGGAACGGGGCTTCACGGGGTTTTCAGTCATTGGTTTCTCAGAGGTGCATCGTCAGGCTCTCTTCCAAGGCACCTCTGGGGATGCAGAGGCACAGCACGCTTGACTGCTACTGACCCAAACGTTGGCCGGTCAAGTCTACTCAGAAGACCCTTAAAGAAAAGTCTGGTGATCGATTTCAAAAAATCAGCCATTGAAAAGTGGACAGCCCGGTTCGACTGTGATACACAGAGGTAGTTCTTGAGTCAGAGTGGGCTTGACAACAGCTGGCTTTCAGTACGACTACTGTCCCCATTTTACGTCTGCAGAAACGGAGACTTAAGCTTGGGAGCTTGCTCGAGGTCATTAAAGTAAAACGTTATTTTGGGATTCTTGCAGGGCTCAGCTTCAATCCCTTCTTCTTCACCCAAACCCACAGCCGTCAAGTCAATGCCCCCCACCCCCACCATGACTGCGTGTGGGGTGTCTAAGACTGCAAATCGTATGGTGAGCGGAGAGATAGCCTCATCTTTCTCTGCTGGAGCAGGGTGGAGTTGAACCACCAACCTCGAGGTTAACACTCTGATGCCCAACCCACAATGGCAATGTGGCTCCAGGCACATGCATTTTCTATTTTTCCTTTTGCAGGGACATTACCTCCCCCCTACTGTGGATAGCTTTGTGGGACTGTGAGTCACGGTGCTTGCCCTCTCTGAGCCTCGTGGCCAGCTAGTGGGCCCTCCTGGGGAGCTTCTGCTGGATGGACAACAGGTGCCATCTTGACTCCTGTCCTGGCTCACCGGACGCGATCCAGTGACCATTCGGGAAAGGGGTCCGAAGTTTGTCAGAACTGTTTCTGTAAACTATCGAGCCATGACTGACATCACCACAGGCCGGAGAACAGAAACAGCGAGATTTGGATTCAGACAGCCACTTCTAGAGAGTGCTCTCAAATAGTTCACACCAGGTGACAGGCAGCCACTGGGACACCCTGGAGCCTTCTGCGTGGGACTAAGGGACCCCGAAAGAGCCAAAGAGGCCCACTGAAATCTGACTGACAGGAGCCACTGCTTTTGTGCCCCCCAATGTGGGTTAAGAACTAAGATTCCCAATTTACCACAGTCCTGCTGTGGTCTTGCCTTCTAACAAAAGCACCAAGATGGCGACCTTGGTCGGATCTCCTACTTTCTGAAGGCTTGCTCAGGCCAAGACGTCGGCTCCAGCCACCGCCACAGCCCACTCCCTCCCCACCTTCCCAGGCCTCTGCTCTGACTTGCCCTCCCCCCAGGCTCCTTCCCCATCTTTCTCTCATCCTCCTGCTCCTAGAAAGGCCCGACCCCAGCTACGGCAGCCATGGTACCCTGCATGGTCAGCAACTTCCTCTGTGCCATCAGCCCAGAAGCAGCAACGGCTTAATGCCACGATCAAGAAACTGCTGTGGTTGGTGGCGGAACTCACATCGATCTGTCTGTGAGGGGCTGGCCTCACCCTGCTCACAGTGGTTGCTGTCACATAATTGTTGTCCAGTTCCATGGGCTTCTTGAGCTCTCTTGATTGTTCTGCCTGGTTGGCAGATCAACTGCACAGGCAAGGGAAACTGATCAGAAACTTCCGTTTTCCGGAATGATGTGTTTCTTTGTCCAACTTGTGTTCTTCCGTTGGAATCAGTTTGCCATTCACCCCTCACCCCCTCTTTCTGTTACACAGCCCTCTGGCCCATCTCTCAAGCACCAGGCTTCCAACATTACATGCCCTGAGTAGCCAGTGAGGAGGCCCAGTTTGGAGATGGGGCTTTATAAAAGCCTTGCTCACTTAGAAAAAAGGCAGAGAACTTGTGATTGGGCAAACACATCCAGCAATATGGAAGATATTAATTCTCAATTATGTGCAACTGAAAAGGCAAAATACATGCTAATGAACTGAAACAATCAATTCATTAATCTTATGATTCCATTTCTTCTCATTTGATACAGATTATCGTTGATTGCTGTGACGAAGCTTGGATAAAATAGGTGCGTGGCATTCGGAGAGACTGGCCAAAGACGCAGGCCAGACTCCAGATTCCCCCTGCTCCCATTTACTGCTTATTCTGAGCAGACTTGCAAACGTCAGCAAGCCTGCAGGCATCCTCTGCTGCCTTCCTCCCTCTCCCTCTCCCAGCAGGCTCCCAGGAAGAACATGGACAGGAAGAGCGGTCACCCAGGCTGGCCTTCAAAACGGCACACACTGAGCTGTCCAGTGACTCAGGCTGTTAAAGATCAGCAAGGTCAGGTTTGAGGGGTCTTACCATTATGTGTCTGGTAAATCACTCGTTTGTGGATGTCAACCAGTGGGGTGGGGGGAGGTTTCTTTTAAGCGGAAAAATTCCTTTTGCTGTCATACTTTGGTAAATCCTCTGAGTGCTGTCTGATTCTGGACCGTTCTGTTCCTTCAACAAACTCATTTCATTTTATCAAACGCTCTAGCTTGCTCTTTGACATTATGTTCCATTCTTTAAAAAATATTTTATTTGATTTTTTAAACCATGAGAGTAGAGGCAGTTAGTTAAGTTCCCACTGGAAATTTTTATTCAGGTTGTTCAGTGATATTGGTTATACTTTTTGCATTGTGTCAACATTCTCATGATTTCCATTCTGGGTGTTCTGCTTGCAGGGGTCTGGCTTCTCTTTCTC
>NW_022111321.1:19775995-19777444 GCF_000313985.2 Echinops telfairi
AAGAAAAAAATAAGAGAGGTGCTGTCAGCCATCCAAACAGATGAGTTTGAAAAATGTTTCCAAGAATGGAATCTCAGATTTGACAAATGTCTTAAGTGTAATGGAGAATACTTTGAAGGTGATAAGGTTGTTTTGTAAAAAAAATTAAATACATGAATTTGTGGGGGAAAAAATCCGTTGTTTTTTTTTTTTAGTACCCCTTTCTTTGGGTTACATTGTTTGTTTTGTAATCCAACCTATTGTAGTGGGTTATGCATTAGGCTGCCAACTGCAAGGTCAACAGTTCAAAAACAGCAGCTGCTCTGAGGGAGAGAGATGATGCTTTCTGCTTCTGTAAAGATCACAGCCTTGGAAACCCAAAGGAGGAGCAAGTCTACTCTAACCAACAAGAATCCAGGTGATGAAAATGAGTTGAGTGGTCTCGGGTTTAGGTTAAAAGGGTATGTTAGGGCATTAGTCTTGGAGATTTATCAGGTTTCTATGAGCCCAGTAAGTCTTGTCTTTTTTGTGAATTTGATTTTTGTTCTGCTTGTCTCCTATTCTAAGGAGGACTCGTGTCCCTGGTCAGAATGATCTCCGGTTAGATCTACTTATTTGGGCTGTTAGCTCTCTGGACCAATGGCTTCCTTGAGTCTTTGATTACCTTCATTCTATTTTACTCCAGAAAAGTAGAGAACATTAGTTATGTCTGCTCTAGGGTGGGTCACTAAGGTGACCAGATTTTAACATTGGTAAAGTGGGACAAAAGCGGGACACCATTGATCAAACTCATATCCTGGCGAAATAGCCACATGGCAGCCAAAAACCGTATACCCTAGCTTCTTGTGCATTCTTTCCAAAAATCGGGACTTTTTAAAAATGCTGTGGGATGCGGGAAAAATTGTTAAAAATCAGGACTGTCCTGCCAAAAGCAGGACATCTGGTAACCTTAGCAAGACCCCAATTTCAAGTATATTTTATAGAGACACCTTTATTAAGTCTTAAACAGGACACAAACAAGACAGACACAAATTGTCAGCACGAGGGTGTTGAAGATGGTGCACCACATACAGAGGAAATACTGGCTGCGAACATGAAATTCATCCAGGGAGCAGACAATATATGGAGAAACCAATCACAGGTTTTGGAAACAATGCCTGAAGGGGAACAGAACAAACAATGGGACATTGTAAAATAACTCAAGAATCCTGTAAGTTCTATACCACAATTATCTCTCTGATCACATACTTCCTCCTGGATAAGACTGGGTTCAACTGGTTTAAGAGGCATGCAAGCAAGGACACCTGTGACCACTAAGTGACCTACAATGGCATTGCCAGCACGAATCTGGGACTTAACCTAAGAATCAAGGAGTTCACTGAATCTGCAGCTTCGGGAGAAGGATATATCTGACCAGAGCACACAGGAGCAGATGACGGGGGAGGAGGAGAGACTGGAGCACATCCTGGC
>NW_022111321.1:19779337-19781461 GCF_000313985.2 Echinops telfairi
AGTTGTATGAGCCCCTAATAAAAGGTTTAAAAAAAAAAGAATCAAGGAGTTGTGCACATTCCCAACTACTTATGCTAAGTATCTCAGACAACCTTCCTACAGGTGCCATTTATTTCGAAATTTCAAACTTGATTCGGTCCAACCCTGTGTGCAAACCTACTGAAAAGAGGGGCCAGGATGGTGGTAAAAGCCATATGATCATGCAAACCACCCAACCAGAAACCTTGCTCCAAGAAACACAAATGACTCATGACTAAGATAACCATTTACTTTGTGAACTTGAAGGGACCTTGCTTTCTGTGGCATCCCCCCTGAAGTTCTCTCCTGCAGGTATCTAGTCTTTGACTTACTGCCACTTAGACTTTCCAGTCTTTTGTCCACATCCATTCCAAATACAAAGGGTACCTTTCGGCTGAGGCCACATTGATGTTCAAAGGATCCTGGCCACGTGACTAACAGACCGCAGAAAACAAAGTGTCACACAGTCACTGTTAGTGGCAAACTGACACTGTTTGCAGTAGGTACCATGAAAGTAGGAGACGGGCCCAAATGGGGATTATGTGCACTACGTAGTGCAGATTAGAAGATTGGTTTGGGGGCCCTCGGTCCACCTTGATGGCATATGACCATTCAGCCATGGTACCCCAGTTTCCTTTAAGGATACATCTAGGCAAATCCCTGAAGTGAGACTGCCCCTCAGATTAGGAGATTCCTAATCTGCTTTCAAACATATTCTGCTTTTTACATTGCCAGTCATTGATCAGAATGAACTTGAATGGAAACTGAATTTATGTCAAGACTCAAGATGAAGTTAGGACTCCTACGGGAAATGATGGCATTCTGTAAACCAAATGCTTAGAATTTAAACTCTAATACAATCTTAGGTGGTTATTTACAAGTGTTTAACAACTCTAGATGTTACTCATCCAACTGGAGTGCCGAACTTTAACGTTATGAACTACGTTATGCCAATTGACTAACTCATCCCATGAGGTAGGGTGCTAGTCAGGACCCTTTAACCTCACTAATGGGTTTTTTTTTTTCTTCACAATGTCTAGGAAATCTTTAACTGTCCCCTATGTGCTTTATTATATCTATGAATATATGTGCAGCACACACAAACATGTATTTGCATAGGCCTACAGAGAGATCTGTAGGCACTTTGGTGGTATAATGGGCTACATGTTGTGTTGCAAACTGCAAGGTCAGCAGTTCCAAACCCCCAGGCACTCTGGGAGAAAGCGGAGGCTTTCTACTTCTGTAGAGACTGCCAGTCTCAGAAATGCACAGGGGCTGTTCTATCCTGTCCGATAGGGTCACTATGAGTCGGAATCCCCTTGATAGCAGTGGTCTCAGAATTTGAGCTTTATAGCTATCTATATAGTTTTATAGCTACTCCTCAGGGTTCCTGCTGATGGTTACAAGGGTTACCAGGAGGGCTCAAAGATCAAGCTATCTGCTTCCATAAAGATCGACTGTCTCGGAAATCCTATACTGTGTAGCTATTAGTCAAAATCAACGTAATGGATATAGGTTTTTTTGTTTGTTTGCACCTTATATGGCTGCTCACAAGCTTTTAAGACCTCAGTGGCTGTACAAATTAGGATGTAGAACATTGTATTTGTGAATTACATTATGCCAATTGACCCAGGTGCTTCCTGAGACTACGGTCCTAACCTTCTAGGCCGAGGGACTTGCTCCCTCAAGTTGTGTGGTTATGTCTGAGAAGTTTTCAAAACTTTTTCCCCCTGTATGCTCTACCACATTCATGAATGTATTTACGGCAAACGTATACATATACAAAGATCCTCTGTCACATGTGTGTATTCGTGGGCATATTCTCACTCTCACACCTGTTCAACCTACATATCTTTCCATGCATCCAATCATAGCTCCCCACCGTTGAAGAGTTTTGTATCTAATGCTGCTTGCTTATGTTCCTGCAATGAATATTAATGTGTTTGTATTTCTTGTGTCATTGATTATATCTCTTGGATATATAGCCAGGAGTGGGATTGCTGGATCATACGGTGTTTATAATTCTAGTGTTTGAAGAAAACACCAGGCCACTTTACAAAATGATTTGTGCCATTTCACCGCCCTACCAGCAGAGTGTGTAAGACA
>NW_022111321.1:19781644-19786698 GCF_000313985.2 Echinops telfairi
ATGCTCTCTTTGGTCGAGTGGCTGCTCATATCCTTTGCCTATTTATTGTTTGATTGGATCACTTATATTGTTGTTGTTGAGCCATCCAAATTTTATAGGTTTCGGGCCCTCATCCGAGAGAGCATTGACAAAGATTTCTAGCCCTTCCGCACCCCCTCACCCAGTTTGCAGGTCTTCACTTGACTCTTAAAGCGGCCACACCTGGAAGCGAATGTTGCCCTGTTCTTTTTCTAATCCATTTCAGTATGTGATTTGTCTGTGAGTTGTTTTACAAAAACAACAACGACACTTAGAAGATAATCAGTTGAGTCAAATTTGGGCCTCCACACATGTACAGAGCATTTTAGTGTGTTGGATCAACTTATTATGCTACCAGGGCTCTTTGGAAACAAGACTAGGGAACCTAATTTCAAGCATAAGTAGCCTATTAAGCACAGCTAATAATTCATGTACAACAGGTAATTTGGATAGTAGGACCTCCTAAAAACGAAATACTTATCAAAGACATCAAATAAGTGTAAATGAACCCAAACCTGCAAAACCCTTAATGTTTTCTGTATCCCTGCACAGTCAATTAAAAATTGAGTAATCCTTTAAATCAAAGTGTAACCCATTGCCGTCAAATAAATTCTGACTCAGAGTGACCCTGTGTAGGACTTTCGAGGCTGTATATCCTACTGAAGCAGATAGCCTCAAATTCTTTCCTGTGGAGTGGTTAGTGGACGTGGACTGCCCAACCTGTGGTTAGCAGTCCAATGGTTACCCCACTGTGCCATGAATTTAACCAGTCCCTTGTCTAACCCTACCCCCTTTGTGATTAAGTATAGCTTACTTATTCATCACCCTATAAATCTGAAACAAAGAAACAAACAAAGAAACAAACAAAAACTCTAGCTATTTGGAGAGTCAGATCTGAGGAATCATCTTCCTGACTACTTGCTCAGCACTTTACAATAAAGCTATTTTGTTCTTTCTCAAAGATTGAAGTCTAGAAATTGGATTTCTGTATGCACCAGGCAGGAACCCTTTTGGGTTCATTTACACTTATCTGATGTCTTTGATAAGTATTTAGTTTTTAGGAGGTCCTACTATCCAAATTACCTGTTGTACATGAATTATTAGCTGTGCTTAATAGGCTACTTATGCTTGAAATTAGGTTCCCTAGTCTTGTTTCCAAAGAGCCCTGGTAGCATAGTGGTTATGCATTGGGCTGCAATCCACAAGGTCAGCAGTTTGAAACCATCAGCTGCTCCATGAGAGAAAGATGGGGCTTTCTACCCCTGTAAAGCTTTACAGTCTCAGAAACTCACAAAGGGGTAGTTCTACCCTGTGCTATATAGGTTTGCGATGAGTCTATATTGATTCGATAGCAGTGAGTAAGTCTTGTTTCCTATATTACCTTTCAGGAATTTCATAGTTTTCGCTTTGATCCATTTTAAGTTAGCTTTTGTGCATGGTGTGAAAATGGATCTTGTTTATTTTTTCTGCAAATGGATAACTGGTAATGCCATTACCACTTATTAAAGAAACTGTTTTCCCCCACCGAATGGATTTTAATCTTTTGTCAAACATCATCTGTCAGTCGATGGATGGATTTACTTCTGGGTTCTCGATTCTATCCCACCGGTCAATCCAAGTCTCCTTCATTGAACCTGTGCCAGCTTGCTTTTGTTGTCACAGTTGCATTGAAAGTGTTGAGACTGGGAAATGTGAGGCCTCCTATGTGGCTTTCCTTCCTCAATATTGTTTGTTAGCTATTTAGGACCACTTTCTTTTACATATACAACTTGAAATTCGTTTTTCCATTTCAAGGAAGAAAATTGTTAGAATTTGGATTGGGATGGCATTACATCTATAGATTACTTTTGGTAGTATTGAGAGTTTTACAATGCAAAGCCTTTCAGTCCATGGGGATGAAATGTTCCCATTTCCTCATTCTTTTGTTTTCTAGCAGCAGCACTGTATTGTTTTCCTTACATACGTGGTGGTTTTGTTTGTTTGTTTTGTCTCTCCTTAAGCTTGCTGCCAGATCTTTTATCTCTTTGTGGCTATTGTAAGTGGTTTGAGACCCTGATTTCTTTTCAAAGGCCTCTTGGTGTAGAGAAACCAAGCAACTGCTTTGTGTGTGTTGGAACTATACCCTTTCACCATGTGCATCCTTCTGTTAGTTCTAGTAAAGTGTTTGGTCAAGTCTCTGGAATTTTCTTTATCTTTTGAATTAAAAGATCATTTTATTGGGGGTTCTTATAACGATCCATACATCAATTGCATGAAGCATATTTGTACATTATTTTCTAAACATTTACTTTCTTTTGAGCCCTTGGTATCAGCTCCTCTCCCTCTTCCCCCCATGACCTCTTGATAAAATTCTAAATTATTATTATTTTCATATCTTACACAGACCGCTGTCTCCCTTCCCCCATGGTTTCTGTTGTTTGTCCCCCTGGAAGGGTGTGTGTGTGTGTGGTTATGTATTGATCGTTGAGATCAAGTTCCCCCTTCCTGCCCTTCTACAGCCCCCCCCCACCCACTTTCTCCCCCACCCCACATTTCTCCAACTTTCCTCCCTCATGGTATTGTTACTTCCATTCTCTGGAATTTTCTTTGTATATGATCATATCATCTGTGAAAAAGAACGCTTCTTCCTTTCCAATCTGATGTCCTTTATTTTCCTTTCTTGCCGCATGACTCCAGCTAGGACTTCCAGTACCAATGGAAAGGAATGGTCACTACTGGCATCCTTGTTCAGTGCCCATTCTTAAGAGGAGTACTCTCAATCTCTCTCCATTGGGAAGAATCTCCATTGGCCATTGGTTTTGCACATGTGCTGCTGATTGTGTTGAGGAATTTTCTTTCTGTTTCCATTTTGCTGAAAGTTTTTACCCAAAAAAGATGCTGTGTTTTATCAACTACCTTTTCACATCAATCGAGATGATCCTGTGATTTCCCACCCTTTGTTATGTAGTGAATTATATTGGTTTCCTAATGTTGAGCCATCCTATATCCCTGACATGAATCCCATTTGATCATGGTGCATTATTATTATTTTATATCCAGTTGGATTCTGTTGGTTAGAATTTTACAGAGAATATTTGAGTCTCTCTTTGCCAGGAGTCCGTACTTTTCTCTTTGTGATGTCTTCGGCTGGCTTTGGTATGCCATGCTATGTTGGCCTCACAGAAAGAATTAGGTGGTATTCTTTATTCTCCATGCTTGTGAGTCATCCGAGGCGGCATGGTGGCATAGGGCTAGAGGCTGGGCTACAGTCGGAAAGGTCAGCAGCTGGGGACTCCCGTGGTTTCTCAGAGAAAGACAGAGCATTCTGCTCCCGTACAGCGTGACCATCTCTGACACCCACAGGGCAGCTCTTCCTTCTCCGACCTGTACGGCCTCTAGGCGGTGGCATCCACTCGATGGTGGTCAGCTGCGTTTTCAATCGTCTGAGGAACCATAGTGCCAACTCCTCTCGTGGAGGGTTTGGTAGAGTTCTCAGTGACATTATCTGGGCTGGGGTAGACTTTCTTTGGTTGAGAGGTTGTTTTTTTTTATGATTACCTCTTTGATTTCTTCTTTTATGATAGGTCTATTCAAATTTTCTGTATCTTCTGTTTTAGTTTAGGTATGTACTGTGCTTCTAGAAATTTATCCATTTTCCCTAGGTTTTCAATTGTTTGGGGCCATTTCTTAATTTAATTTTTGAATGGGTGATATATGGCCATGGTTCCCAAGCCAATAAGTAAACACACTTATACAGAAGTAAGCTCCTCTCCCCACCTTGACCCTCATCTCCCTTGCCTTAAAGTGACTGAAATCTATCTTTTACCAAGACTTTTCCTCCTCTAGGCTTAGTTTTCACTTAGTTTTATTTCTCAAATTGAAAACTGGAAACTATTTCCGGACACTGTCTTTTGTGATGATCATTGCTTTAAAATAGTTTGTAAAAAGCACATGTTACATAACCGCGGTGGTTCTGCTAACTCTGGAATCCTTGTCCCTGGTGTTTGATGAGACAGTCTCCATTCATTGAGGATGGCTTGGTCAACAATTTTTGGAGATCATTTTATTGGGGGTTCTTCCAGCTCTTACAACATTCCATACATCAATTGTATTAAGCATCTTTGTACATATGTTGCCATCATCCTTTTCTAAACATCTACTTTCTATTTGAGCCCTTGGCATCAGTTCCTCTTTTTCCCCCTCCCTGCCCCCACTCCCACCCTCATGATTCCTTGATAAATTCTAAATTGTTTTTATTTTCATATCTTACACCAACTGCTGTCTCCCTTCACCCATGTTTCTGTTGTTCGTCCCCCTGGTGTGGGTGGGTGGGGGAGGGGCAGGGGCAGGTTATGTGTCCATCATTGCGATCAGTTCCCCCTTTCTTCCCTCCTCCCACTTTCCCCCTACACTCTTATTATCACTACTCCCATTTCTGTTCCTGAGGGACCCGGAGTCCGTGTGTTGTGAGCTCTTATCTGTACCAGTGTACATGCTCCGGTCTAGTCGGAACTCTAAGGCAGAACTGGATCATAATGGTGGGGAGTGAGGAAGCCTCAAGGAATCAGAGGAATAGTGTGTGTTTCATTGGTGCTATACTGCACCCTGGTTGACTCATCCCTTCCTTATGGCCCTTCTGTGAGGGGATGTCCTATTGTCTACAGATGGGTTTGGGGTCTCTGCTCTGACCCCGCTCATTCTCAAGAATATATTTTTTGCTTGTTTGTTTTGGGTCTTCTGGTGTCTGTTACCCGATTCCCTTGATACCTCATGATCAAACAAGCTGGCGTGCTTCATCCGTGTGGGCTTGTTGCTTCTCTGCTATATGGCCACTCGTTTAACTTCAAGCCTTTAAGACCCCACATGCTGTATCTTTTGATAGCTGGGCACCATCAGCTTTCTTCACCACATTTGCTTATGCACCCATTTTGTCTTCAGTGACCATGTCGGGAGGGTGAACATCACAGAATGCCAGGTGGTTAGAACTAAGTGTTCTTGCATTGAGGGAAGGCTTGAGCAGGGGCCCAAAGTCAATCCACTTCCTCAATGTATTGCCA
>NW_022111321.1:19786919-19794599 GCF_000313985.2 Echinops telfairi
CATTGTTGCTTTTAATTCCCTAGTTGTTCCCCTGTCTATGGTGTTGCTTGCGCACCACTCATTTTCCTTGCCACCTCCTTCTCCCAAGTCCCTCCAGAACCTTTGGCCCTGTTGCTTTCTTCTAGAGATTGCTTCCCATGCCTATATATACGTAGGCAAACCAACAATAATGGAGATAAAACAAAAAGAAAAACAAAAGATTGAGTAAAAGGAGAAAAACACACACAAAAAAAACATAATTCCAGGTCTGTCCACTTGATCAACAATTTTTGTGTCTCAAAACACTCAAAGAAATTTTGTTGAGAATCAATTTGAACCTTAAAGTGAATGTTGCTAGTTGATATCTAGTTGATTCCAACTCATGATGACCGGGTGTGTGTCAGAGTACATCCGTGCTCCATAAAGTTTTCAGTAGCTGATCTTTTAGATTGCCAGATCTTTCTTCCGAGATGCCTCTGGGTAAACTCAAACCTCCAATCTTTCACGTAGTCAGCGAAAGACAGCATATAAAAATGCATTCATAAGGACAATCAGTTGCTAAAATGTTCTCTTAGACCACAGCAGGGAGACGTCAGGGGACAGTGGTCCTACTTGGGAAATACCTTCAACTCAGAACAACAGATGTGGCCTGAGTCCCACATGTGGCACCGTGCCAGGTCCTGTGAAGAGTACAAATGAGAAAGAATGGTTTTAAGGTAGTTCAAAATTTGGATGTTTGGGTTAGGGACTTAGATATATAGATAAAACAGAAGCAATAGAAAAGACAGTCTCCAATCCTGGCCACACATTAGAATCACCTAGAGCACTTTAGAAAACGACTAGTTCCAATGCTCACCTCTTCGAGATTCTGATTTAGATGTTCTGGAGGGGAGCCCAGGACTGGGTATATTCTTAATGTCTCTCTAGGTGATTCTCATGAAGAGTCAGGGTGAGGAACTCTAAGGTCATTAGAGTTCAAAATACTTACCTCGAATTGCACTGACATTCCAAAGCGTACTGTTAAAATGTGCAAATGCAGGTTTCATATTACAGCCATCCATTTACCTTGCTGTTGGACAGTAACGTGAACAATAAAAATGCTTTCCCCCTGATATGTCTGCATGAAAACATTGAGGGAATTGACTACATGTACTGGAGCTGAGTTGAAAACTGAAACATGCAGCATGGCCCGCATAACTTGGGCAGTCTCCAGCTCTATGGCTTAGGGTCTGTCATGATCTGTTCTGCAGGGCAAAGAAATGATTACTTTCTTCTCCGACCTCCAAATACGTCTTTGTTTCAGAGATCTTGATCATACAGGAAACTACATTCCTTCCGAAATTGCTCCTAAGGCCTCCTCAGTCTATTCTCAGAGAAACCACAGTGCATGGTTCTGAGAAATAAACTTTGTTAAATCCAGTGTTTTCCAAGCTCCTTCGATTGCAGAACACTCCCTCTACAGAAGTGGAGACATTCCATACACCCAAACATCTTGAACAAACCATTCACTAAGTAGGTATGGCAGCCAGTCTACGAGATGGAACCCTGGGATTCTCATGTCATGCTATTTATGACCTTGCATGATCTCCTTATGTGACCAGTGTAATATTGCATATGTCAACATGTGTGACTGTGTGACTGCAAGGCTAGGTACTATAGAAAGTTGTAGCTTCTGTTTTATTTTCTTGGCTTGCTCACTCTGGGTGAAGGCAGTGACCAAGAAGCCTTGGTGACTCAAGAAGCCTTGTGAATGGATCCACGTGGGAATCAAGTCTCCAGATTCCTTCAGTCCAGCTCACACCTTGACACAGAAGCAAGCACCAATGAGGGAAGACAGATGCTGCATGGTAATGGCCAAGGAACTCAGGAATACAGGGGCCAAGATGCTGAGTCAGACGCACTTGGCTCGGCTGCTTTTCCATTGTTTGCTAGTCGTCAAGTGACCCCATGTGTGTGGAGTAGAATTGTCCCGTGGGGTTTTCACGGCTGTGATCTTGTGGAAGCAGGTGGTCAGGACTGTCTTCAAGATGCCTCTGAATGGGTCTAGAACCGACAGCTTTTAGGCTCCTAGTTAAACACTTCACCATTTGCAACCCACCACCGAGGGTACTGAATTTACTGACTCACAAACATTGTGGGAGAGAATTCATGTTTGTTGTTTTTAAGGCACAGAGTTTGAGATAATTTGCTATTCATCAATTGATATGTTGAGAGATTTTACCTTTTACCCATTAGCCAGCTGCTTTATTGGAGAAAGATGAGTTTTTTGCTGTAAAAGTTGACAACCTTAGAAACCCACAGGGACAGTTCTACTCTTTCCTATAGGGTGGGGGTTGGGAATGCCACAGATACCAGCTAGCATCACACTTCATCCAAGAGAAACAGCTCCAGCTATCACATCAGGGATGAGTTAATTAAATGTCCGACCAAACCTAACAAGCTAATTTTAAATGGATGGTTTTATATGGCCTGTGAATGATGTTATAAAAGTCCAGATGCCCTTGGCAGAAAAAGGTTTCCTGCCCCTGCTAGCGTGTCACTCACCATGAGTCAGAATTGACTCAATGGTAATGTTGTTGTTATTTTGTGTGTGAGTATACCAATACTGTTATGGTCTGCATTGCCCCCAAATAAATGTTGGAATCTTAAGCCCTACACTTGGGGATAAAACCTATTTGGAAATAGGGTTTTCGTTGGTATGTTAATGAGGCCCTGCCAGGGTAGGCTTCCTCCTAAACCTAATCACTTCTAGGTGATGAACAGAGCAGATTGGACGCAGAGGTGAACGCCAATGAGGGAGGGTAGGTGGTGCATGAAGATTGCCAAGGAGCCGTGGAGCATCAGGAATAAAGGAGCTGAAGGAGACAAGGGTCTTTCCCTTGAGTTGACACACACAGCCTTCTCCGGCAGCTGGTGCCCTGGATTCAGACTACCTGACTCCTCAACTGAGAGAACATAGATTTCTGTTCTTTAAAACCACGCGCTTTGGGGATTTGCCTTACAGTAGTTTTAGGAAACTAACTCAAAGGGTAATTGTGACCATTTAAAGAAGGCAAGCCAACTCACCCATCACTGTTTGTGATCAAGCACAAGCATCTATTTTTATCAGCTCCTCCTCCCGATCCTATATTTGCTGTTCCAAATAGATGAAAAGATGTCTTTTATTTCTGTTGTTTCTGCTGACAACACTTAGAACATGGCTTCAAGATTCACATTATGAGCCATAAGAAGGGTACTCTTTAAAGGCTTGCTTTGCTGTGTTCTGCATGTGTCTTGCTAATCGACTAGTCCACTGCCATCTATCCTATAGCCAAACATGTGGACTGGTAACCTGTATATGAACTTGCTTCAGAGCCGAGGGCAAGTTAGGTCTTGTCACCACCTTTGGTGATCCCCATCTTGCCAGGTGTTCTCTAGAGAAACACAACCAGTCAGTGATGCATGTATATGTATAAACATAGAATGAGACTTGTATCAAGAAATGGCTCACACCATTGTAGAAGTGGGTCAGTCCAGTCCAGTTCAAGTTGTTGGGTCAGATGTCAGCTGAAGGCTTCCCCCGGCTCCCATGGCCGCAGGGACAGGTGAACAGGAAGCAGGAAGACCACAGGCTGTTGGACACTGAGCTGAATGAATCTGAGATGGACTAATCAATCCAAGATCAGCTACTGATGGCTCCTGGGATTTGCAGGTGATATAACAGGAGGTGGATGAACCAGATGCGGGATTCAAATTGAGCAGTGACTCTCCCATAGGTTCCACACACTGTCAGCTTATGCTAAGAATAGGTGACATCTTGCGTGGAACCTTCCTCAATCATTTCAAGCATCACCAGATTACAGATGTCTATTCTCCCCATCATGGGGTTGACCACTCTATGTTAGATCGTATCATGGGAGAAGCCTGGTTTTATGTTAGGTGACATATAATCTCCCTATCATCCCAGGTAAACATGGGTGGGAATTACAGGTGACACTGATGCCTGGAAGCTTTAGGAGCCTTACCACTTGGATAAGGAGCCCTAGTGATGCAGAGAGTGAAAGGCTCAGCTACTAACTCAAGGATTAGTGATTCCAGTCACACCCATTCACTGTGTGTGAAAAAGGCCTGGCACCCTGCTCCTGTGGAGATTCAAAAAAACAGACAAAACAAAGCAAAAACCCAAACTCACTGCCCTCCAGTCCATGCCGACTCATAGTGATCCCACAGGACAGGTAAAACTCCCTCCATGGGTTCCTGAGACTGTACCTCTATAGGAGTAGGAAGCCCAACCTTTCTACTGGTAGTTTCGAACTGCTGTTGTTAGCGACCCAGTGCATTACCATATACCACGAGGGCTCCTTGCTGTCCCATAGTAGTAACTACAACCAAGTAGTAACTACAACCCTTGGGACAGTTCTCCTCCACCACGTGGTATCGCTGTGAATTAAAATTGAATCAATAACAACTACTATTCCAATACTACACCATCTCCTGCTTTTCCCCATCACCACATCCAGCCCTCTAGTCCAGGCCCTTGCCATCTTTCACCTAAGCTATTGGAGTGGCTTGTAGAATTGCCTCACTCCCACAATCCCACCTTGTGATTGCAGCCAGAGTAAGTGTTCTAATGATTAAATTTGATTGCGGAACTTTGCTGCTCCAAACTCTACCAGGATTTACAAAACCATGTACAATCTGATCCTCGTCCGTTCTTCACACAGATCTATTTGCAGTTCCCTAATGTGCTAATCTCCATATAGTCTCTGGAGCTTTGTTTCAGGCCTTATAATATAAGATGTTCCAGTGGGTTCCCCTCTCCCCCCACCGCCACCCAAATACCACCACCATGAAAAGCGAAAACCAAACATGGCACGCTCATTCCCAGATATGCGGTGACCTCATAAAATCACTCACTGGTGGAGGCACGGAAGACTTGAAGAGGCATTTTATCCTCTGAGATTACATGTAGCTGGTATAGAGTGAGTATGAGGGGTTTGGACAGGCAATCAATCACAAGGTGGTTTCTAGGCATTAAAGACTACATTGTCCATGTGGGTCTCCAAGCTACTCAAACTGGCTAGAACCTAGGACAGACTAGAGTCAGCTGATGAAAGCAGTGAAGGGAGAAAGGACAGAGGGCCAGGTTAGTTTTGAGGTCTTGGCAGTTACATAATTGACAAACGTCAACTTGAGAAATAGAGTGAAGGTGTGAAGTCTAGCCTGTCAATCAGGTCACACAACCTGGTGATCCCTCCTTGGGGACCTGGCCTTGTCGTGAGGATTCTAGGACTTCCTCTCCTCCTCTCTGGAGGCTGGACACTCTCTATGGTAGACTTCCCTGTTGATAAGCCACATGGGCCCAACCTGATGGCAGTCAGAGCCCTGGAGATGCATCCAGTGCCATTGGATCCACAGGACTTTCCACCCACCAGCCTGTGATCTTCTTGCATTTAGTATCATTGCATGTGCTTTGTGAGTCTAAAGAGGAATTCATAGGCTAATATTGGACTTATGGGTTAATATCAAACTCATGGCCATGATCTGGACCTGGTGGGATGTTTTATTGATGCATAATGACTTCTTGATATAAAGTTTTCTCGTACATATATATGAATGTCTCTGGATTTGTTTCCTTAGTCAACCTGGACTAACACAGAGTCTAAAGGCCAATATATGAAAGATCACTCAGCCCAGACCCTTCTTCTGAACTCCAGACCTGAAAAGCCAACGCCAACTGGACATTTCCACTTGTATGTGCTGCAGAGACCTCCAACTCCACTTGACCATGGTTGGACCCAGTATGGCGTGTCCCAAGCCTTCTCCTCCTCTGAATTACCTATTGCAGTGAATTTATGGAGCCATTAACCACCTGCTGCCTAAGACTGAAAACTGGGCATTACCCTGTACACACCTGTAAATTTAGACTGCCTGTTACCAAATCTCACACATTCTGCAAGTAAACTATCTCTCCTAGGTCATTCTTTTCCTTTCTATCCTCACAGATCCTCTGGTGAGTCTAGGATCAGCCTCTTTCCTGAGCTATTATTACACATTTCCCAAGAGTTTCTCGGCACCCAATTGGCATCTTTCTCCATCAGCTCTATCATCATCAGTTGCTATAAAGTTAAGAGGAACTCCTGGCAACCCCATGTGTGTCCTATTAGAACTGTAATCCATAGGGTTTTAAATGGCTGGTTTGGGGGGGATGTAGATCACCAGGCCTCTTATGAGGACCCTCTTCGTAGACTCAAACCTACAACCTTTCCATAAGCAGCCTGGCATATCAACTGTTCGCCCCACCTAGGGACTCCAATGATCATTGGAAATCACAAAATTTTTCATCTTACAATTCCTTAATCACTCCTGTGGTAGTTATATAATCTGTTGTCAATTTGAGAGGATTAAGAGTGAAGGTGTAGAGTTTAGCCTGTCAATCAGGTCACAGCTTGATGACCTCATTTGGAGGCAAGACATACGCTTACTCCCTTGGAGACAATCTAGCTGACAAGACACAAGGAACTATGCTAATGCCCTGAGCTGGAGGAGCCATGTGGAGACCCCTGCCAGTGCTGAGATGCTTACAATGCCACTGGATCCAAAAGACTTCCCACCCACTGGGCTGTGATCTTCCTGCATTCAATGTCATTGCATGTGTTCTGTTAGTCTGAACAGAAATTTATAGATTGGTATCAGACATATAGGCTAAGATCAGACTTATGGATTTGATCTGGACCGGGCTGGGATGTTTTCTCAACATTCAATTGCTCTTGTATATAAACCTCTTTCTTATACACACATAAGTGTCCATGATTTGTTTCTCTAGTCTACCCGGGCTAACACAACTCTGTTAGTCTGTAAGATAGATCCCACATCCTTCTAATGCACACAGGCAATTGGACGGTGGGCATCTATCTTCCCCTGCAGCCTCACCTTTGTCCTGAATCCCGCATCCTACAATCAGGGCATGATAAACCCCACACTATTTCATTGTTCTTGAATCAGGCCATGAGGTTTCACCTTTCTCACACTACTCTTTCTGCCTGGAAAGCCCCTTCTTCATAGTGTTCCACCCCCACCCTACTTATATACCCTCAATGGCATCTTCAACTCTTAAAAGAAAGTCTTAAAAGATCATTTAAGACTCAGCTCAAGCATCAGAGGCTTGCTGAAGCATTTCGAGACCACCATGCCTCCTTTTAGATGATGTGTGAGACAGTGCTGTTCGGATCTGCTGGGCAGTCAGTGGTATGCAAAATTTGTTCAGCAGAAATCATCAATGGGCATAGAGCTGGCCCCACTATGAGACACAATGTCCCTCACTGAACCATAGCACTATGGGAGACAACACTGGAGACATCGTGCAGGAATTGTGCACAATCTGACCCCATCATGCTGGGGTGAAACACCAAGGGCATGCAACAGAGCAGCAAAGGGAGCAAAGTGATGAAGTCCTTGGGGAATTCCAAAAATAGACGTTGGAGACAGAGTGTAGCACCCTATCAGACTCGACTGGAAAACATTCCTAAAGATCAAAAAACAGACCTGGAACTATTTATAGGCTTTTCTTTTTTTGTCATTGGCTTTCTTTTTGTTTTGTTTTTTGTTGTTGTTGTTTTTATTGTTTTGTTGGTTTTGTCTTCCTTTGTTGTTTTGTTTGGCTTTGCCTGGTTTTTGTGCTTATTAATGTCTCTGCATGTCTATCTAGATAAAATAGGTGGG
>NW_022111321.1:19794699-19796408 GCF_000313985.2 Echinops telfairi
ACCTCGTGGTTGCATAGGCTGGTGTGCTTCTTCCATGTGGGCTTTGTTGCTTCTGAGCTTGATGGCCGCTTGATTACCTTCAAGCCTTTAAGACCCCAGAGGCTATACTTTTTGATAGCCGTCAGCTTTCTTCGCCACATTTGCATTTCTTTCGAATTACTCTAAACCGCAACATTTCTGTAAGCAACCAAGCACCAAGCATGCTAACTGGTTACTCTAGAGAAAAAGGGAGGCAGTGGCCCTGCTGGAGGAGGGAATGGACCAGGTGTGGGGAGGTGTCACTCCAATTTAACATGTGCTTAGCAGGCTCCCTGGCATAACCCTTGCACCTCCTTGCATGCCCAGTCGAGAATCCTATTTCTGGATTGTGTTGGAAAAGCAAAGGTGTATTTGTTGGAGGAGGGGTACATTTACCTTTCTTGCCTAGCATTACATACTTAAAATATACACCCTTATCTTGCTCGCAAATGGGAGAAAATTGAGCATAAAACCCCCAAACCTGAAGTAAGTGATCCTGCTGTGGGTTTGGAGGGGCTCCAGTCTCTCCTTGGGCCTGGCTGCTCCTCCCTTCATTCCTCAGGGCTGCCTGCCCCTCCCCCATGCGGGGGTGGGGGGTGGCGGCGGGTGCTTCTCCCAAACCTACATTTTTATTTTACCAATTCAAAAAGCGTTAACTTCTCTTGAAGAGTTCCACATAATTGGAAACATGCATCCCGGCAAGCCTGGACGGAGACATTCTTGATACATGTCCAGCTCAAAGGCCCATCTATCAACTGCTCTGTGGATAACGGGGGCACGTCCACTGGACCCTGGTGAACTGAGACCCAGATGAAACGCAAAGGCTGGCCCACCCACAGGCAGGTAACTGTGTGATTAGTACGTGGGTCCAAACAGAAGACTGAGAGAAGCAGTTTGAAAACCATAAAACAAATGTATAAATAAGGACTATGTATTTATATCTACAATCTCTAGATCGAGTTGTCTACAGGAGCCCCTGGTTAGCTCACATCAGGAAAGGTGTGCACCAGGGTTTCATTCTTTCCTCAGAGTTCGTCTGTCTGCTGAGTAAATAATCCGAAAAACCTGCATGCTCGGAAGAAGAAGATGGCTCAGGGTTGGCGGAGGGCTGACTAACACTCTGCAGATGACACAGCCCTGCTTGCTCTAGGAGGAGAGGACTTGAACTTTTTAAAAAAAATCATTTTATTGGGGGCTCTTACAGCTGTCATCACAACCCATCCATCCATTGTGTCAAACACCTTTGTGTATATGTTGTCATCATCATTTTCAAAACACTTTCTTTCCACTTGAGCCCTTGGCATCAGCTCCTCATTTTTTACCTCCCCCATGAACCCTTGATAATTTATACATTACTGTTGGGTTTTTTTCATGTCTTACACTGATCGTTATCTTCCTTCAGCCACTTCTCGTTGTTCGTCCCCCTGAGGGTGGTGGTGGTTACAAGTCCATCGGTTTCTCCTCCCCCCACTCCTTCCCACTACCCTCAGGGTATCACTACTCTCATTATTGGTCATGAGGGGTTTTCCTGTCCTGGATTCCATGTGTTGAGACCTCTTATCTGTACCTGTGTACATGCTCTGGTCTAGCCGGATATGTAAGGTAGAATTGGGGTCATGATAGTGTGGGGGAGGAAGCATTAAAGAACTAGAGGAAAGTTGTATGTTTCATTAGTGCTATACTTACTCTGA
>NW_022111321.1:19797212-19814037 GCF_000313985.2 Echinops telfairi
TGTACAGTAGGGATCAACAAAAAAGAAATGGATTGACACAAATGAGTGCAGGCAGTGGCTACCACAATTGGCTCAAACAGAGGACCAGTTGTGAGGACGCTGCAGCATACAGCAGTGTTTTCTTCTGTTTTATTCAGAGTTGCTATGCTTTGGAATGGACTCAATGCCACCTGAAAACAACATGTAGCTACAGTAATCAAAACAGCCATGTACTTACTGACAATAGACCAATGGAATTGAATTGAACATCCAGAAATAAGCCCACACATCTATGGGCAACTGCTTTCGACAAGAGTGCAAACAGCCCATCTAATGGGGAAAAGAGTCTCTTTGACAATGGGCACTGGGAAAATTAAATTTCCACATGCAGAAAAATAATAGGATCCATGCCTTACGCCATGCCACCAAACAAATGAAAAAATGTGTTAAATTTATAACATCCTTAAAAGAAAAACCAGTATTATCAGGCCTAGCCTTTGATATTGAATTGTCTAATTTAATAACAAGCATACACAGCAAGGATAAATGAAATAATGGGACAAATAAAAAAATTATATTTCATTCTTTGAATGCCTTTGCAAAAAAAGTGAAAAGATGTGACACTAACTGGGAAAATATCTTCAGAAATCATATGCCTGACAGGAAACAAATACCCAAGTCAAGACTGCTTGGTACAATCCCAAATCTCATGGAATTTAGTTTCTTGATTTGGAGGTATAGTGTTATGGTTTCATGAAACATCCTAGTATACAGGCCTAGTAGCATGTCCATTACTTCTGTCTTACTTCCTCGTTTGTTGTATAGTCCCTGGGGTCTTCAAAGCTTGCAAATAGCCATTCAAGGCATGCCAACTGGTCTCTATCTTCCTGGAACAACAAACCCTCCATGCCTAAGGACTGTCTATAAATTCCTGTGGCCATTGCACCAAATGATCAGACCCAGCAAAAATAAAGGGTGCTGTGAGGGAGACAGCAGGTTTCAGAATTGGTACAAGGAATGGAGAGTGGATGTATGCTTGACTTCTGCCTCAAAGGAATTGGCCTGGGGCTGATGCTGATGGCGACTTTCTCCCTTGTGAAGTTAGAGGAGATCAGACACCATCCCACATCATTGTTATTATAGTTTCTGACCAAAAGGGGGGACATGTAGAGCAGATTTTCAGATTCTCATAGACTATAGACTTCTCAGTGCCCTGAATGTTAGATGAAGCCCTGAAAGTACTACCCTGAGATAATCTTTAATCTTTTAATAGAAAATATCCCCTAAAGACTTCTTACAAGCCAAAATAGTTTAGCTTGAGTGGTTAAAAATAAAAGTTTTCTTAAAAAGAATCCTTATGGGGTCAAATTGACTAGAGAGACTCAAAAGATGAGGTGGGAATTTTAAGGGGCAGGACGTCTCTGTTGCTGGGGGAGGGACAACTCAGAAGAGAGATTGGTTACACATGTGCAGAATGTCATCAATGTCACCATGCGGTGCATGCAGAAACCATGGAATGGGTGCATGTGTTTGCTGAATATATTCTCAACAACAAAAGAAAGAAAGAAAGCTTGTCTTTTCAAACCTCATGCAGCTGTTCTATCTGGGGCACTATGAATCCTACTCCAGAGCTATAGCAATATTTACATATTGCATTTATAAAACAAAGCAAAATATATTGATTAGAAAAGAAACATGTAAATATAAATGAATGGGGGAAGAGAGAGGGGAAATGGAATTATTTTCTCTAAATCAATGTGGTTTGTTGTTTTAAAACCAGGATTGTCACTCAGACGTCAACATCAACAGGCTGCTGAATATCTGCCTCATGTTTGTAAAGACAATTATTTGGCCAAACTTTGTGGTATGAGGGAAAGAAGGTAGTTCCCTCTGCCACTTAATAACAGTGATGCCTTCCCACAGTGCAGCCATTGAAAGGGGGGAGAAGACTAATAAATATGCTTAATATAGTCACTGGCACTGCATACTAATAACCTTGGAAGCAACTTTGATGACTTGAATTCTTCTTTGGTGGCTAGCTAATGAAGAGAGAGGAGGCAGCATTCAAGATCCCAGGTCATTGTGTACAGGTGTGTACAGGTGCCTATGTGGCTTCAGCTAATGATGTTGCTTCCTCAGCTTCTGCTTCTGGCACCATCCTTCTGGAGACACCTCCTGTGCCCCTGCTCGGCTTTTGCTCTTTCCTCTTCTCACCCTTCGATCTCACAATGGTGAGACAATGGCCTCTCTTCACCTGGGCCTTCTGTGTTTCTCACTGGATACTCATGTGATCATTCTTTGCTCCTAAGGCTTGGGTTTCTGCATTCACCCACTTCTCCAACTGTGTCAACTGCACTGCTAACTGAAAGGTTAGCAGTTCAAACCCACTAGCTGCTCCAAGGAAGAAAGTTGAGGCTTTCAGCTCCCCTAGATATTTAAAGCCTCAGAAACCCTACCTGGAGAGTTACTGTGAGTCAGAATAGACTTGAGGGTGGTTTGGTGTGGTTGCTATACTGGGGAGCAGGGGCTGGGTGGTGAGAACAAGGGATTCTCACAGAGTGTCGCACCGATCAAGAATGAGCTGTGGAAATGGGTGAAGAGGGATGCCATGCCCTCTCTGACCCTAGGTCTTTTCCTCTGGGCTCTGCCCTAGACATTGTGTTGGCCACAGCACCCTCAGGACTGCAGGAAAAAGGCCCCAGCAAGCCTGCCACAACCCTTTCCCTCTTTGAGCCCTGGGGCTGCTGCCAAGTAGAAGCCAATCATTTCTCCGAGCCCCTGCCCACTTGGCAGTGACCTCTCAGTGAAGAGCAAGGTTTCTGCTTACTCTGGTAGCCCCCCATGTGCTATGAAGGGACTTGACTCAGACCAGACGTTGTGGCTACAGTAGTTCTGGTTTTTGAGTCGGCTACAGGAACACAGACAGAGCAATGGAAATCCAGGTTCCAGAAGACCAAGAATAAAAATGGAGATGCAGGGACACTGACGCCCAGAGAAACATGAACTAAGCGAGTGGGAGGGGAAGTAGTGATAGGGGAGATTCTCACTAAACAGTTGCCTTGGACTCTGACTCATGACGACCCCATGTGTGTCTGAGTTGGCATGCGTTCCATCGGGTTTTCAAGGGATATTTTGTTTTAAAACAGATGACCAGGCTTCTCTCACAAGGTATCTCTGGGTACCTCTGGGTGGATTCAAACCTCTAACCCTTCTCTTAACAGCTGAGCATGTGAACCATTTTCCCTATCCAAAAATTCCAGAAGAAAGGGAACCAAACTACTGCCATCACATTGACTCTGACACGTAATGGCTCAGGCTGGGTTTCAACTGCTGATATGGGGGCTAGCAACCGAGTGCCTCACCTCCAGCTCCACTAACACTCCGTAAAGAGAGGGAGAACTGGCTTTTATCAATGCCCTGTACACACATTCCTATCGAGGTTCTACAACCCTAGGAAGTAAGCAGTCCTGTTTTGGAGGTGAAGAAAGTAAGACAGAGCTTTAAAGCCTTGCTCAAAGCCACCCAACTCGTAAATCCCAATATCAAGATTTGCATCCAGGTCTTTCTGACCTCACAGCAAAAGCGTGAACTATCAGACCCCATTTTACTTTCAAGAGACATCCAATTTTCTAAACAGTCCTGTAAAGTGAAGGAATTATTAATCTCATTTTACTATTGTGAGAACTAAGAACCTAGATTTTCAGAGATTCTCAAGAGAACTTTGAACCCAGTTCCAGCTAATATCAAGGAGCCCTGGTGGCACAATGGGTTAAGCCTTGGACTCCTGACTGCAAGGTTGTCAGTTTAAGCCCACCAGCTGCTCTCTGGGAGAAAGATGAGGTTGTCTGCTCCTTAACTATTTACAGCCTCTCAAATCCTGTGGAGCAGTTCGGTTTGTCCTATAGAGTCTCTGTGAGTCAGAGAGGGTGGTGGGGTGTTTCTATCTCTTGACAGTATCTGTGCGACAACAGGACCCTTCTCTCCAATGGACAGGGCAGAATGCATTTTGTGACTTCTGCATTACTGAGGAATTTTAATCATTTTCAGTAACACAGCCCACTTCTGCCCATTTAGTAAAAGATATTTTAACAACAAGAGGAAACATAAAATTTAGAAGGGATTTGTTCAACTCCCTGAAAGTATGCAAAGCATTTTGCATGTAAGCAAATAAAAAGTCTTATGAGCCCACTGATAATTAATCAACCCCGAATAGAAATAGGATTCCTTGGTCTTACTGGATGCGATGTGAAATATAACAATGCACTTGTTAGAATCTGACACGTTCGAAGAGGAATGTGGACTATTTATTAAAGCAACAGGCAATAAAGAAATAGCTTGGCACCCAGTGCTGGAGGATGAGAATAAAAGTTCTGAGCAAACACTGGTTTAACTTTCTGCTCTTTTGCAATATTCATTAACATCTGCCGTGAAAAGATCTAGGGACCCAGAACTTTTGTATAATATATTATCACCAACCAGGGTGCAGTGAATGGGGAACCAAGGTGAGAAGAGAGGTGGAACACCTTTAGGATGTCAGGGAGTCTCCCTTCGCAGTAGGCGAGGGTCAGGAGCTCAGCATCCACGTAGGGCTCTTCCCAGACCCCCCTCGCAATATCTCACTATAGGCCCTGAAAAGATGCATTTTGAGGGTGGTGGTGAATAAAATCCTTTTCAAGGCTCTGTAGTTCCTGCAATTGTACACCCTTGCCATTTCAGAAGTGTGATTTTGGATCGTTTCTTAACATAAACAGCCACCATCTGGTTTAAGTATTCATATATAAACACTTTTGAATGACCTGGGCTCATCTAGACTAATCCTGGGGATGTAGGTGGTAGGATTACTCTAGGAAGTGCCCTGAGCTCTTCATGTCAGCCAGCCATTTGTCTTCCTTGCTGAGAAGCCCTGCTGGCTTGGTTCTGAGCTGGGCTACCAACCCCCAGGTCAGCAGTTCAAACCACCAGCATCTTTTTGGGAGAAAGATAAAGCTTTTCACTGCTAGGAGTCAGAATTTAACTCAATGACAGTGAGTTTGGGTTGCATTTTAGACAGAGGCCCCAGATGTCAGGAAGCAGAGATGATCTACTGAAGCTGTTCCAAATTGTTGACTCGTTCCAGTGCAACAAAGTGGCACCTGTGTCCAATGTCACCCGGGTTGGATAGTTGGCTATCGAGCAACAGGTAACTAGAACATTATGGCATCCCCTGGTTTTAAAATATAGCACCTTTGAAGACTTAAAAGCTATGTTGGCCAATCCTGTGCAGGCTGAACAAAACTGGCCAAATCTGCTCATAGGACATTAATGTGAGACTTCAAAGGAATTCTATGTGGTAGGTGGTGATGACAAATTGGACCAAGAGAACCAGCAGGGAAGGCAGACGGGTGGCAGGCACAGTGCTTTGTGGGTTTCCTGGACTTATAATAGGTTTTCAAAACTGAATATGAAATGGGTGAGGGCTCTCACCGAGAGCCCAGAGAACACGGATCACTCTGAAGTACATTGATGTCTCATCCATCAATTATTTAGGCCTTTCAGGATCACTCACACGAACCTCCAATGTTGATGGTGCCATTTGGCCTATTCCGACTCAGAGTGACCCCATCCTCCAGAGTTTCCTTGACTATCCTCTTCACTGAAGTAGTCCACCAGCTTGCTCGCCCGGGGAATTCCTAGCTGCATTCAACTGCCAAGCTTTCAGTTCGCAGCGAAACGCTTTTTAATCTAAAAGTTCCAAACATTTGCTCTCTGCCGGAGCACTGGTGATATAGTGAGTTATGCTTTGGACTCTCCACTGGAACATCAGTAGTTTGAAAGCTCAAGCTGCTCCAAGGGAGGAAGATGAGGCTTATTACTCTGGCAAAGATTGGCAGGCTGAAAACCCCCAAGGGAGAGTTCTACCCTCCATTTTTCTCGCAAAGGGCTGCTGGTGGGTTGAAATCATTGCTGTTGTTCAGAATCAACTCAATGGCAGTGAGGGAGTGAGGATCAGGAAGCCTCGAGCTAGTGCATTTTCTTGGTTTAATCCTTGCCTGGAAGCCACCACACACTGAGCTTCCCCAAACCCGGCCGCCATTGCTGACCGAGGAGGGCTCATGTGGTCACGTTGTTCCACGAGCACCTCTTTCATTCTCACAGCTTGTTTCTCCCAGGGGAGTCCCTCTCTCGGCTGGGCAGCAGCCAAATAGCATTTCTTTCCAAAATTGGCCCCGGGAGACTCAGAACTCATGGCGAAAGGCTAATGGGAACGTGAATGAAGAGATTATGTAGAGTACTAGTTACTCTTTTTCTTGCTGTGTGCAAACTGAAGGATAATCAGTTGGGTTAGAGAAGTCCACCTTGAAAAGCAGGGGTCAGGAGGGGCAGCACAGAAAGAAGCAGAGGCAGAGGCCAGGGGGCCCAGAGTGAGTGTTAAGCACAGCTCTCTGGAGCCTTGGTCTTCCCAGTGCCAATTCTGTGCGCAAGAGATCGGTCTGATCTCCTCTCTGAACCAACGTGATGGGCTTATGTTCCTTACAACCAACAGACCCGTATGACATAGCATCTTCTCTCCAAAGAGCAATACCTGTAGATATGAATTTGGCAGCTCTGGAAAGGGTGGTATATTTTTAAAACCATAAATTAGATACGGGTTTACATTTCAAATAATCAATTTTGTATTCAAGTTTAAATCACTTATCAACCCCCTAAAATAGGTTCTCCTCAACCGCTCCCTAATTTCACTTCTTCCTTGTGGACGCCGTCTTCCCTTTTCACGCAAGCTAGCTCCCATCAACAGTCGAGCCCATCGGATGGTGTATTTTTTTAAAGGAGCTCACTGGAGAAATCTGAAGATCAACAAATACTTTAAAAATGTGAGAAATTAGGTCTTAACCCCTCCTGGTTACAGATGGCCTGCTACGCTTTAATCCTTGCCTATCTCTTGACTCTCAAGAAACCCCTGGCGGTGCCGTGGTTACCAGTTGGGCTGCAATCTGCACGGTTGGCAGTTTGAAACCACCAGCAGCTCCATGGGAGAAAGACTGGGCTTTCCACTCCTGTCAGCAGTTACACTCTTGGAAACCCACAGGGGGCGCTATGAATCAGCATCGACTCCATGACCATGAGTTTGGTTTTGGGTTTAAAAAATTTTTTTGGTTCTTCACTCTTGCCTCTTGAGTTCTGCCTGGATAATGTTTACACACTTGTAACCCATATATTGCTGCCAACCCCATCCCCACCCCTTTTCAGAGGACTCTTTCATCCACACACAGCTATAAGCAGGATGGTGTGTTTCTTGTGTTAGTCTGGGTGGACTAGAGAAACAAATTCATAGACACTCATTTGTATATAAGAAAGAGCTTTATATCAAAGAGTAATTGTATATTAGGAAAGCATCCCAGCTCCATCAGTTTAAGTCTATAAGCCCAATATTAGCCTGTATGTTTGATACCAGTCTATAGATTCTTTTTCAGACTCACGCAACACATGCAATGACGCCAGATGCAGGAAGATCACAGGTCAGTGGGTGGAAAATCTTTTGGATCCAGTGGCATTGGAGGCTGGCAGGGGTCTCCACGTGGCTCCTTTAGCTCCAGGACTTTAGCGTAGCTCCTCGTGCCTTGTCCACAAGCATGTCTTGCAGGAAGTGAGTGTGTGTCCCGCCTCCAGCAAGCTATGTATCTCCTTAGTGCCTCCAAATGAGGTCATTCAACAGAGACCTGATTGACAGGCTAAACTCCACCCCTTCACTCTTAAGTCTCAACTTGTCAGCAGATTATCTGACTACCACATTTCTTTCCTGGTTTTTTATTTTGAAAAAGTTAAACCCTTAGGAAAATCACCAAATTAAAAAACTGAAACTCACTACCATTGAGTCAATGGCTTGCTCATATCCGGCAAGAAAAATGAGCATCCAAATCCCTTTCAACCAGGTTTCAACATGCAGGCAAGCTTTCTCTACGTGTGTGCGTACATGAATGAGTGAATGATGATGTGCATGTATGTGAGGACAAAGAAAAAAAAGTTTTGCTAGTAGGGCTCCACTTCATACTGGCGTGAGTTCATCCCAAACAAAACTCATCTCTGCTACCGGTGGAAGGCTGCGGACAAGTTCCCTCACTAATACACTTGCCTTAGTCTTTGTGTGCGTACCTTCAAAAAACATCCAATCAAAGCATTAGCTTCTGAGGGGACTCTATGGGGCCAGTTAAATTTAAGGCAGGGAGGCCAGCTCAGGAAGTTATGGTGACTGTTTTTTGATTGGGGCTCAAAAGGAGTGGAGTACTCTTGATAGATTTTATAAAGGACGTAGGATGATAATGGAAGAAGAAAGAATATAGGATGATCACAGGGACCTTTTGTAAAGAAATACTAAGGAAATTAAAGCTGCATTGTGAGAAAAAAATCTAGGAACATTGCTCCAACAGAGGAATTTTTTTCCATTAGGATAATGAAGCAGCTCATTCTTTGAGAGCAGCAAGGGCTATCCTAGCAGAATTTTGTTTGGAAGCCTCACCCCATCCATCCGACAGCCTGGATCTTGGCCCTTCAGGCTTCCTTTTGTTCCCCAAATGGAGTCTCTCAAGGATACAAAAGCTGCTATTCTGATATGATAGAAATCAAACAGCACAGAATTCTTGGCAAAGGGTTAGTAAAATGCAAACCTCACTTTTAGAAGTACACGGCCCTACATGGAAGATTTGTTGGGAAACAAGAACTTGACGTTTTCCTGTTTTTTTAATAAAGGTTTCTAGGATTTTGTGGCCATCCTTTTTTGACTTCTCCTGGTATAATTTATTTTAAGCCTTGGACTTGAAGTTAGAACATTCTGCAGGCATAGGAAATTGTTTTCGATAGCAACAAAAGGATGAATAGTTAATGCCTGACATAGTGCTCTCCTTTGCCAGGGCCACTGGATGATTTAATATTTAATATGATTGTGGTCAAACCAAGTCTGAACGGAGCAAGCCTGAAGCACTTTCAGCACCATAACCAAGTGGCTAGGATCCCAAAGTGATATAACTTCGACTGATTCACCAGTCCGGAGAGTTAGCTTTAGGGTAGGTTGACCGTTCGAACAACACTTGGCATTTCCTAGCAATGATCAGTAAGTAGTGTGTTTGGGAAGCCCACTTAAATCACAGTTGAACATGCTTCCTAAGGGGCCTTAATTTAGACATGGTACTGATGGCTTTAGCAGAGCCAAGTTGTGTCTTTTTCATGTTATAAGGTGCCCTACTGTGTTAGTCTGGGTACTTTAGAGAAACAAATCCACAGAAACCCATATGTATAAGAGAGAGTTTTATATAAAGGGTAAGTGCACATCAAGAAAACATTCCAACCCAGTGCTGCCCAAGGCCACAAGTCCAACATTAGCCCATATGTCCAACACCAATCCACAAAGCCTCCTCCATCTCACAAAACACATGCAATGACACCAACTGCAGGAGGAAAGCCGAGTCAGTGAATGTGTAAACATCTCAGCGCTGGCTGAGCTACCCAGGGCTGCATCGGGGTAGGTCCATGTGGCTTCTCCTCAGGGATGTCTTGTAGTAAATGAGCCTTGCCAGCTGAAGCAGGGAACTGGCTAAGGCAGCTGCACCCTGGTCTGACCATCAGAAAGCAAGAGACCCAAGAACTAGAAAGGCAAGGCTCGCCGAGCCATTTATCTCTCCGCCCTTCAATTAACCCCACATGTGTTTATTGGCCAGGTTGGCACAATAAACCTTAACTATCTCACCTACACTCCCAGTCTCTCATTCTGATCTTACAACCACCCAGTGAGGTCGATGCGACTAGTACCAACTGCGGTCCAGTTGATGGCATGCCTCGTGGCCAGCCATGCGTGTCCGAGTAGAATGCTGCTCCAGAGGGTTTCCTCTTTTATAGAAGCAGATTGTGAGGGGTGAAAGCAGTTGAATGGACTCCCTGATTTTCTAATCAGTGCTCTCCCTGCCCTGGTTTGCAAGTTAAGCGGAACTTGTCAGGTTTTCATTGGATGGGAAATACCCCTGAACTATTGCTGCTTTGAGAAGGAGTTCTGGTGGCATCGTGGTTATGAGCAGGGCTGTGATTCACAGGGTCAGCACTTTGAAACCACCAGCTGCTCCTTGGGAGAAAGACGGGGCTTTCTAATCCCATAAAGAGCTAGTCTTGAAAACTCACAGGGACATTCCTGTTTTGTCCCACAGGGTCAGTATGAGTTGGAATTGACTCAAAGGCAGTCAGTGTTTCTTGCATTGCCAGTTTGTGTGTCCATGCTGGACGCTGCGGTGCTTGTCAGATCGGAGATGGAAGTGATGTGGTCAGAATGGGTCTGAATGCACCCACTGCTACTGCTCCCCTAAAGCTTTCTTATGACTTTCCCCAAGACCAGGAGGTGGGGAGGGGGCACAGGGAGGCTTACCCCACATGCTCACTTGTTCACTGGGGTGCGACGATCACAGGATTTAGACTGAGACGTAGATTGGAAGCCAAGCTCTGCTCCTTACTGGTTGTGTGACCCTGAGCAGCTTGTTTCGTCTTGCTTAGTGTACATGTTCTCATCTTTAAAATGTAGATTGAGATCCGGGTCTTTTGGTAAAGACTGAATTATTAAATGTAAAATACTGAGAACAATATTGAGCATTAACTGCTATTTAACATGTGCTTATAAGGACTCAATAAGTAGGTCTTTTGATGGTGATGGGGCATTTTTATAAATAGCAGTTGCTATAGTCCAGTGTGTATCTGAGAATTAGGAGCCCTGGGTGGCCTCAGGAGCCCTGGTGGAGCAGTCATAGTGGGTTATGTGTTGCGCTGCTAATCTGAGCAAGGTCAGCACTTTGAGCCCACTGACCACTGAAAGGGAGACAGATGAGACTGTCTGCTCCCATCAAGAGTCACAGCCTCAGAGACTCACAGGGATGGGTCCACCCGGTCCTCTAGGGTCACTATGAGCCAAATGGACTCAATGGCAGTGAGTTTGGTCCCGAGTGAGCTGAGAACTGGACATATTTAGAGATAGTGCCTTGAGGAGGGTAAAATAACTTCTACACATCTAGAGGCTCACAATTCATTTTCACTTATGTGCTTTTCCCAGAAGATCACTTCCCATCCTGCTATCTGCATGTATTGAAAACAATGCTGGGGAAACAGAGACATCGGTGTATACTTCTAGCTGGGGCTTTCAGGTTGAGGTAGGGGCAAACATTATAGGCATAAAGTATAAAAACCAGGGAAGGTACCATCAACCACATGGAGAGGTTTGGGCCCCTCCGAACTCCAGAGAATAGAGAAGGAGGGACAAGAATGAGGGCAGTTGAGCAAATAGTGACAGTGCCCAGGGAAGTAGGCTTGAGCAATGGTGCTCAGTTTGCATCAAACTGTTTCTGCCCCACCCTTGGCTGACCAGATATGTGAGAGCCAGGTGGCAGATTGATAGGACTTTACAGGCCTCTCTACCCTCAAAGGGACCTATAAGTTTGGGGTCAGCTTTCCTTCTATCAGTGGGCATGGCATTGGCCACTGTTATGCTATACATGAGTCAGAGAGCAAATCTGTCTATCTGTCTGTTCATCATTCAACACCCCATTTGTTTCTCCATCTGCCTATCTCTCCATATGCCAGTTGATTTCTTCATCTACCTGTCCGTTCACCTATTATCCATCTATCCATCCATAAAACCAGTCATCCAACTCTCTCCCAATGACGTGGGGGCTTCAAAAAGTGTGTGAAGTGGCCGTGAGACAAAATGAATTACTTTTCACAAACGTTTTGTACCTTGTGTCTATCTTTCCATGTTGCTATTTCCTGTCTCATTCTCCAGAAGATTTTCAGTGAATTACAGGAAAGATATCAGATCCAAACAAATAAATAAACCAACTAAGCCTGGATGAGCAAGATGTCAGAAAGCGTAACTTGAGTGTGGTTCAGAAGACAAGAACATTCAGAAGACGTGAGGCAGCCCGAACGGCTTGCTTCTATCGTTGAGTTGTCTCTAGTTATTTGTACAGTGAACGGGCCATCTCTCAGTTGCTAAAGGAATAAAAATGTGTTCTTGTTCTTAAGCATGAGGGAAGTGTCTTTCAGTTCTCGGGGAAAAGTGGCAGAGCCTGCAGTTGTGTCTACACCAGATAGCCCTGAGTTCAAATCTAGAGTCCGTGCCCAGCTGCTGCTGTTTAGTGGGAATCCTAAAGCTTTCCGGACCTGGGTGCCTTCAAGTAGGCCTGTAACCTTTGGTCAACTGATGGAGTGTCTCTGAGCCCTACCTGCCTCATCTGTGAAAATGGGACCAGCTTAGTACCTGGCCTCCAAAAGATTGAACAAGATTGTGTATGCAACATGTGGTACACATAGCTGGCTTTCAATCCTGGACTCACTTTTTGTGTTTTATAAAATGTTAACACTTCGATTGGCAAATCATTCACAAATCAATTTCATTGTTCACTCATGTGTCGATGAAGAGTTGTGCAATCATTACGTGGCTCATTTTGGACAAGTCATTCAGAAAGACGAGTCACTAGCAAAGGGAATCACGTTTAGTAAAGTGATGGTCATCGACCATGAAGGACATCCACAGTGAGATGGGTTAATGCTGTAGCTGCTAAGGATGGACAAAGGCACACCAAGGTGGTACAGGATTGGGTAATGTTTTATTCTGTTGTACGTGAAGCCTCCCTGAGTCAGCGTCAATGCAAAGCTAGCTAACAACATTCCCAATTATTGTAGCAATCCTTAGGACTGAACTTTATAAGGTTTTGCAAGTCATCTATTTACTATGGCTGGGTGTTTAAATTCCCCCAGTTTTTGCATTTAGAAACCCTGGGAAGGAGTCAGGGCCAGAGTAGTCCACGTGCCCAGGGAAGCTGGCTATCCCTGGGTGAGTAAGGAGAATTGCTCATTCTCCACAGTCCCTCCTGGAGATTTAATAGTTTTTCTTCTTCCCTAAGGTGCAGTCAGGGGACAGATTTGGTGAAACCATGGTGGCCTTCTGGCTCCCGCTAGAAACAGAAACCAAGCAAGCTGCGGAGACTCGCCGAACCTTCTCAAAAGCCAGCACTTAACGATGATTCATTGCACAGGAGAACAAATACATATTGCTCTCCTTGGCTGGGATTCCCTCTATCCCTTAAGCCCCTTGTAGCTGACAGTATTTCACTCTTAACCCTGCAACCTGCCTGGGTCTGATTTGCATTCACCAAGGCTGTATGCCCCCAATGTGAGTTGAACTAGCTTGTCTTAGGGATCAAGGGGTGGGAGAGACAGGGCAGCCGGGGGTGGAGGTGTGCATCATCCCATCCAGCTCCTGATCCTGTGGCTTGATTGTAAGTTTGCATATTTGGTGTGTGAGGGAGGGTGAGATGAATACCGAACCGCTCCATTTCGTTTTCACTTTCAAGTCTCATACAAATGAAATGGGCTTTGCGATCCCCCGGCAGCTGGCGGACTTTTGATTCAGCATGCAATGAGTTAGATCCTCCAGTTGCAAGTACAATTACAAATATCTTCAAGATGTTCAGAGTGCTGGGGAAGGGCAGCCAACTCATGCTGCCTTTGCAGGCTGCTTCCTCTTCGAGGCAGGGCCCAGCACCTCTCTCTCCAGGGAGTACTGGGGAAAGGGGGAGAAATAGGACGCACCCACAACAGAGGGCCAGGGGGGAGCATGATTTAGGGACCCAGTCTGAACCACACAGGGCAAGGATGGGAAAGCAGAATGAAGCAACAGAGGCTCCTCTTTAGGCTCTGCTGGTGAATTAGTGTGTGGGGAGCAACTTTGTGTTCATGAGCTCTTGGTAGAATGAATGCTGCCTAACAAAGTCTCCTTCATCTCAAAACAAATATTTACCCCGAATCCCCGAGGAGACAGATAGATAGCCAAGCACGAAGGTACGGCCAAACCTATAGAGGTTCTCAAAAGATCTGATGATTTTTTTTATGCCTCCATCCCTTCAAACATTCAAGAAAAACATGCTAAAAATAAGACGCTGAAAGATATGCTAACATCAAACAATGCTTCCAATTTCTATTATTTGAATACTAGCAAAGTTGAGGAAAATGAGGGGGCGTCAACATAAATAAATAAATAAATCTATTATCTTTCATTCCATTTTTCCTACAGACTTTTAGCAATGTTGGTTGACTGAGTGAGATGAGATTAACTTTTCCTGGTCTCTATTGCTGGCATCAAGACATTTTTTTGGATCTCTACTCGTAAAGACACATATTTTAAAAGCAGTTTAACTTCACAGAAAAATTGAGCTGTTTTAGAGAGTTTCCCTATTTCCAATTACTAACTTGTTGCCTTAGCATGATCCACTTGTTACGACTGATGAACTGATGGGGTGAGCTGCCATTCCAACTCACATACTGACTCAGCACTGATGGGGTGAGTTGCCATTCCAACTCACATACTGACTCAGCGCGTGTTGACTAGAACTGCTTCATAGGGTTTTCCAGACCTGTCTGAGGGACCTCTGCATGGGTTTGAATCATCACCAACTTGTTGGTTAGTGGTTGAGTGCTTAACTATTTGAGCCATTTGGATACTTCGTAACACATTGTTAACTAACGCCCACTGTGTGCATTCAGGCTCACTCTGTGCTGTACAGTTTTTTTTTTTAATTTTGACAAATGTTTTGTCTCCTCCATAATAGTACCCTATAGAACAGGTTCGCTGCCCTAAACATCCCCTGGGCTCCACCTATTCAGCCCTTCCTCCCTCCCTCCCCCACGTCGCTGGCAACCACTGACCTCGTCACTGTCTCTAGGGTTTTGTCTTTTCAGAGTCTTGAAAGTTCTTCTTTGCCTTTTTTTTTTTTTTAAACATTTTATTAGGGGCTCATACAACTGTTATCCCAACTTCTTTGCCTTTTTGTGGCTCCATAGATCATGCATTTTGTCAGTGACTAATCCATTGTATAGAAGTACCGGAGTTTGTTTATTCACTTAGCCTATTGAAAGTCATTTGGGTTGTTTTTAATGGTCAGTATTTATGAATAAACTGCTATAAACATTTGTGTGGACTGACATATTCAGCCCGTTTGGGTGGATTGCTTTGAAGCAGACTACCAGATGGTCTTCCAAATGGCTGGATCCTTTTCCATCCCCACCAGCAATGCAGGAGAGTGGCCATCGCTCTACATCCTTGCCAACATGTGGGGGTCTCAGTGCTTGGGGTTTGAGTCAATCTACGAAAGGATTGGGCGAGCTCTGGTCCTATAGTGGTCGCCACCAGCCCCTCTGTATGAGAAAAACCAGACTTTTTACTCCCATCAAGAGTTACACTCTCAACTCATGGTACAGCTCTTTTAGAAGCAATTCGCTATGGAAGTGTGTGATACGTGAATATTATATCAAGAAAACTACTGGAAAAAACAGAAACCAAGCTTGAGCAAAGGTTACCACAGGTGAAGGAGGAAGGGTGTTTGTTTAGGAGCCTTTGAGTTTGTCTAATGGTGGGGACCAGTTTGGAAAAGGCTGCACAACTTGAAGAGTGTAATCAATGCCCTGAACGGCACATGCAGACATGCTGCATCGGAGACTGTCTGGTAGGCCGATATTTTGCCACAATTAAAAAATTATTCCATGAATAACAATGAGTATAAGGAAGAAGAAAATGCTCTAAAATGTGATAATGATTATACAACGCTTCTTGATATGACCGACTTATTGAATTGTAAGGCATGTGGATGAAGTGCCAATAAAACTGTTACAAAAAAGAGTTACAGTCTCAGAAACCCACAGGGCCAGTTCAACCTGGCCTGTAGGGTCACTGTGAGTCAGAGTCAACTCGACGGCAGTGATTTCGACTGAGTATAAAGGATGCTACCTTAATACCAGGTATTGTTTCACAGGTTACAGCAGTGCGTCTTCAACAGGGGCCTATAAACTATTAACAGTAATGTTGATGATAGCTATAACAGATTGGAATGCACACTCTACTTCTTTAACTGTAATAAGCTTATAATTCAGAGTCCTTTGCCATAAGATTTCTCAGTGACTCTTCCTGAGTGCCAGGAGCCCCGGTGGTAAAGTGGTTACGCACCGGGCTGCAGTCCAAAAGTCAGTAATTCAAACCGGCAGCCACTCCCCTGGAGACGGACACGGCTTCCATAAGGAGTCACCATCTCAGAACCCACAGGGCAGTGCTACCCTCTCCTGTAGAGTCGCTGTGAGTGGATGGCAGTGAGTTCCTCACTGAGGGCGGAGTTTACCTCCCTCACTGTAGATGCTGAGTCAGGCCACTTGACTGGACACAGAACAAGCTTGAAAAGCGCTTATGTGCACTTATGTGCGTCTAATTGGTCTTACTTCTCTTACTTGTAAATTAACTTTTAGTTTTGTCCCGAAGACTAAAGATGTCGATGTTACCCAAACAGAAATATCACAAGTAGGAAGCCTTAAAGCACCTGCGTTCTCTCACAGTTCTTGATGTTCAAAGTCTAAGCCAGGGCTATCCTATGTCAGCCCCTTCAGTGTGCCGCTCTTCAGCTTTGGGGAACTTCAGCTGAGCCTCCGTGTCCCTTGGCGTGCAGATGCCCCTCCTCTGCTGCCTGTCTGCACCGTGTGTGCCTTTCTGTCCTCTTTATAACTTGGATTCCCTGTGCTCTGACACAATCTCATTAGCATAACAAAGACACGCCTCTTTCCAAAGAGGATCGCATCCATAGGTGCAGGAAGCCTGGATTTCCATCCATAGCTTCTGAATGCCCTGTGGTAGCCAGCTGCCTTTGCAGGCTGCTTCCTCTTCGAGGCAGGGCCCAGCACCTCTCTCTCCAGGGAGTACTGGGGAAAGGGGGAGAAATAGGACGCACCCACAACAGAGGGCCAGGGGGGAGCATGATTTAGGGACCCAGTCTGAACCACACAGGGCAAGGATGGGAAAGCA
>NW_022111321.1:19816454-19822419 GCF_000313985.2 Echinops telfairi
AAGCTTTTAAGACCCCAGACGCTATATCTTTTGATAGCCGGGCACCATCAGCTTTCTTCACCACATTTGCTTATTCACCCGCTTTGTCTTCAGCGGTTAAATAGAGCATTCCAGTTCATCAAAGTACTTACTTATTGCTGCCAATGGCCTTTGGGTTCATACTGACCTTGGGGAAACGTTGGCTTCAAGCTCTGCAAGTCATTAAATTCCCTGAGTACCATCAGTTTCTCATCTGCCAAATGGGAGCAACCCATTTTGCAGGGTTGCTTTGAGGGTCAAATTATAGTAGGCCTGTATATTGTTTGCACCATGGCTGACCTCTACAAATTGTTGAATAAGCCCGGAATGTTTGTTTTCTCTCTTGCTCAGGCTAATGAGGGATAACTGAAAAGGGGGGGGGGTTGGGCAGGATTAGGAAACAGTCAGGTGAGGAGCGACATTGAGGAAGGCTGCATTTACAGGTGGGGGCGGGAGAAGCCGCAGCGGGAAGAAAGGCACTACAGGGAGAAGGTGCACACAGCAGAAGGCGGGGAGGAGACAGCTGGAAGTGTTCAGGGAAAAACCCCGGCTCAGCAGGTAACTCAATCCAGTGGAATGAGCTGGGAACCGTGGCAGCGCAGTGACCAGAGATGAAACCACTTTTACACCCTTGGAAGGAAATCGAAATGGAAAACCAAAGCCCCAGACTCACGCTAAGCCGGCTGGTCAGGCCTCCTGGCCTCATCCCCGCTGAGCTTCCCAGCCCCAGGGGGCTGCCTTTCTTAATTCCCTCCAGCTCTATTGCCTTCCAGCTACAGCCCGATGGGATGGGCTTCAGACAGATACACACATCCACACACACAATCCCACCACATTCACTACCACCCACTCATGTGACCCTAGAACAGTGGTTCTCAACCTTCCTAATGCCACGACCCTTTCATACAGTTCCTCATATTGTGGTGACCCCCCCAACCACAAAATTATTTTCATTGCTACTTCATAATTGTAATTTTGCTACTGTTATGAATCGGGTGACCCCTGTGAAAGGGGTTTTCAGCCCCCAAAGGGATCACGACCCACAGGTGGAGAACTGCTGCCCCAGGGGACAGAGAAGAACTGCCCCTGTGGATTTCAGAAGCTGCAAATCTTTAGGGGAGCAGAAAGCCTCACCTTTTTCCTTCAGAGCTGCTGGTGGTTTCAAACTGCTGACCTTGTAATTAGCAGCCCAACGTATAACTCACAAGGCCACCAGGGTTCTGGGATGGCCCATACACCTCTTGACATCACCCACCCCTCTGTGCTTTCAGAAATAATGCATGCTGTAATGACCCCATGGAATCGTGTACCCATACATACCTCAAAGGATGATGCGCAAACTTCCAGCTACTTCTCAGGTAGAGATGTTGATAGCCGATTTTGCAGCTCCAATCTTATCCCATCTACATCACACCTCAGCCCATCTCTCTTATCAAGCCAACAGGCTGTGGGAGGGGGATGTTCCTTTTCAGCAAAGCAGTTCTACCCCAAAGAACTCAAAACAGGTGTTCAAACAAAAACGTTGGCAGTGTGGATAGCAAGCAGCGCTAGTCGCAGTAGCCAAAGAGTAGAAGCTACCCATAAGCCCATCAGCTGATTTATGGAAACACAGAATGTTATCCGTACAATGGAACACTCTTCAGCCAACACAAAGGAATCAAGTGCTTGTGGAACACAGATGAACTGGAAAAATTATGCTAAGTGAAAGAAGCAGGCACAAAAAGCTACATATTGCAGGATTCCGCCTATATGGAATGTCCAGAATGGGCAACTCCACCGGGAAGCAGATTAGTGGTTGTTAGGGGGTGGGGGCAGGGGAGGGCAAGGCGTGACTATGTAATGGGTACATCCTGGTGGTGATGTTTGCACGCAGTCGAGGGACTAAATACCATTGATGTGTTCATTTTAAATGGTTGAACTAGTGGTTACGAGTGGCTGCTAACTGCAAGGTCAGCAGATCAAAGCCACCACTCCTCCACAGAAAGACGAGGCTTTCTCCTCGAGGAGTTATTGTCTCCGAAATGCACAGGGGCAGTTCTACCCTGTCCTCTGTGCCTACTTATCTTTATGATGCTCCTTCTGTGACCCGGCAGTGTAGAATTTCCCTCTTAGTGACTCTCCTGGGCTGATTTCCTGGGAGTCCCTCTGGTATGTGTTACTCAGTGGCCATCTTGCCGGAAGCCCTTCAGGCTTCTCCTTAAGATGTCCCACCAGTTTCTTCCTTTATCTAGAATGCTCTACAAGGCTCTTTGTGGTTCTAAGATATTAGTTTAAAAATTTACTACTTGGTGCAAACGTTCCTGACCCATCTAACCCATATCAGCTATCCAACCACCGTGGTAGCTACCTTTGGCGTTTTTTCCTGTTTGGATTTTTATCGTGCTCCTCAACTGCTGTGTCTACATCCAGAGGTTCTGCCATGTTCTTCACAGTGCAGCTCCAAGGCCAGGCTTGGTGCTCAGTAAATGTTTGTGAATGAATGGGACGATTTCACAGACCAGTCGACAGTAGAAATTCATGAACAGGGAAGGGTATTTTGAGTAAAGGGAAGAGCGTGATGAGTGCTCAATTAGATCGTTTTCCGTATTTCCCGGTCATGATACTTGATTCACTTCATTTGAACGGTTTGTCTCATCGCTTTTCCTATTGCCTGTGAGTTTACAACTGCAGAGATCTTTTCTCTCTTCTTCTTCACTGGGTTTTCAGTGGCCCAGCCCACCGTACAACCAAAGAAGGCCCACCTCACTGCCATCCAGTCGATGTCGACTCACAGCGACCCTGTAGAACCCGGTAGAACTGCCCCTGGGCGTTGCTGAAACTGTGACTCTTCATGAGAGTAGAAAGGCCCATCTTGCTTCAAAGGAAAAACTGGAGTTTTTGAACTGCTGACCTTGCATTATCAGCTCAACTCATAACCAGTATACCACCAGACAGACCCCCTAGTCCATTGTTCAGTAGCTATTAAATGAACAAATGGAAGGTTTGAAAAGAGGAGCTATGTTATAAGAGGCTAAAAGACAGCACCAACCTGTCTGTAACAAGCCTTTAAAAATGAGCAAAGGATTTTATATTTTGTCCTGTAAACAATGGCAAGCCATTGAAGGTTTCTCTTTCTTCTTTTTATTTTTCTATCAAATTATGTATTTATTTTTTCTCAAGTTTAAATTTTCAAACGGTTATAGATTCCCAGGAGCTTGCAAAGAAAAACAAAGAGAAATTTCACATGAGTATAGTCTTTCCCCAACGTCTCCCAGTGTAACATCTTACACAACTAGAGCACAATAGCCAAACCAAGAAAGCGACATGGGTTCAATTGGTAGAGTTTGTGCAGATTTCGAGGAGCCCTGATGGCACTTTGGGATAAGCCTTGGGGAGTCAACCACAAAGCAGGTGATTCAAACTCACCAGTGGCTTCAGCAGAGAAGGATCAGGCTGTCTGCTCCCATAAAGACTGAGAGTCTTTGAAATCCTATGTAGGGTCAGAGTTGATCTGATGGCAGTGGGTTTGGCTTCTTGGTTATTCAGATTTCACCAGTTGTGCTCACACTGATGTGTGTGTGTGTGTGTGTGTGTGTAGCTCTATGTACTGAATAGACTTGCATTATCACCACCACCATCAAATTACCTTCAACTGTACTTTGATAAAGGTACTCAACTGGACCTTTATAAGATTACCCCTATACGAGACGTCGGACAGGGCAAGAGATGACAAAATAATCATTTATAAGTTATCAAAGGCTCATGAGGGAGGAGTGGGGAGGGAGGGGAAAATGAGGAGCTGATGCCAGGGGCTTAAGGGGAGAGCAAATGTTTTGAGAATGATGAGGGCAATGAATGTACAAATGTGCTTCACACAATTGATGTATGTATTGATTGTGATAAGAGTTGTATGAAGCTCTAATAAAATGATTTAAAAAACCCAAAACAAACAAACAAAAAAGATTACCCCTTTACAGTCACACATGTTTCATCTTCCATCTCTAGCCCTTGACAACCATGAATTTATTCTCCATCTATTTATTTATTTATTTTCCCCATACCAAGACACTTTATTTGTGAGTATAAAACGGTATAATTTGCATGTCCATGAGACCAACATGCATCATAAGTAGAAATATTTTTAAATGATCAAAGACACTTTTTTCTTTTTAATCTGCTTTTATGGGCTTTTTTTTTCTTGCCAAAAATGCTCTGGCATCTGCTACCGATTGATCCAAATTAGTCCTCAACTGATACCTACGTGAGAACTTGGAGTTAGCAACAACAACAAAAAGTTGTTGGTGTGGTCGGCTAGATTCCGACTCAAGGCGATCCCATGCATGCAGAGTAGCGCTGCTCCAGAGAGTTTTCAAGGCCGTTCAGAATTAGATCACCTGCTCCGTCTTCTGAGGTGTATCTAGGTTTCAGCTCCTAGTCTTTCTGCTCGAACTTAACCTTCTGTGCCACCTACCCAGTAAGAAAAGTGAAGAAGTTGGTGACTGAAGAGAAGCTGCTGAAGAAGGTGGGAGGTAGAAGACACAAGGAGAGAGGCTAGTCTACGAAGAAGACTCCCCTTCCCTCTGCCTAAGACACTCACTGGTTAAAGGTGATGGTGGTTGGGATGTGCAAGGGGGGGGAGGCTGAGGTCTCAGTGTTCTCAGGGAACTAGGAGGCCCTTGCCATTGAATAGAAGGTAGTGCTGGCTTGATTGTTTGAAGTGAGGGATCAGCACTCTGAGCAACCAAGTGTTACTGTTTTAGGGTACCAAGGAGACCCCAAATCTCAAGTACAATTTATGAAGAACATAAATTAGGTTATATATATAACTTTATTGGGGGCTTGTACAATTCTTATCACAATTCATCCATCCATCCATTGTGTCAAGCACATTTGTACATATGTTGCCATCATCATTTTCAAAGCATTTTCTTTCTACTTGAGCCTTTGATATCAGCTCCTCATTTCCCCCCTTTTTCCCCCTCCCTCCCTCCTTCTCTCATGAACCCTTGATAATTTATAATTTTTTTTTTCATGTCCTGCACTGTCCGAGATTAGGTTTTAAGCAGAATGAAGACAAGACAAAGACGTGTCATTGGACCAAGGGTGATCATTAGCAAAAGTTCACAATGGCATCCAAGAGTTTGCTGATATGTGGACTTTTGCTGAGATACAGAACTTTAAAAAGAACACGGGAGGGCAAAGGAAATCAGCACAGAAGTATGATTGGCAGCAAATCAATGCAGTGTAGCTACAAGTGGGAACATCAGAAGCAGGGATAGCACCATGATTGTGACCTGTGCATTATATTAGACAGAAGAGTTTCCAAGACTGGTCCAGGGCCTTCTGACCAAGGCCATCAGGGCATGAGTGACAGGGCATGACTCATGACTATATGACCCCTAGTAAGGTGATCTCCACAAAGGATAGGCTCTGGCAAGGCCCCAAGGGAGACTGTCCCTCCCTGGGGAAGGAGTGGAAGTAATCAACTTTCTATTGCACTCTACCTGAGGGCAAGATTATTCACATTCCTGGCTAATCGGCAAAAGACATTCACTGAATGCTTACTTCCAAAAGGGACGGCAAATGGGTTTTGGGCTTTCACTGCCATCCATACATAGCCTTCTGTAAAGTGGGTGCTCAGAATTTAAAGTCCCGTACAGTGGCCATCACTACCAGACATAACTGCTTCTTGCCTGTCTTTTGCCTCATAGGATATAAGCTCTGTGCAGACCACGGTTTGTTTGTCTTACGCAGTAGTACATCCTCCGCATGTAGAAGTGCCTGAGACCTAGGAGAACGCAATGAATAGTCACGGAACACATGTCCACGATGAATGAGGAGGAACACAATGACTGACGAGCAACCTGGAGATCCCTCCCAGGACCTGACACTTGACCCTTTTCTGTACATCCATCTAAGTTACTTGCAGTCATTCAGTACTTCAGGACAATGTCTGAAATGGATCCAT
>NW_022111321.1:19822997-19824767 GCF_000313985.2 Echinops telfairi
ATGTTTCCTCCCCGCTCCCACTACCATGTTTAACATTTTTTATGTTGCACCAAACTCCAGTTTCTTGTGACTTCCATATAGTGGTTGACCTTTTTTTGCAGTTTGTTTTCTCTTCCCTTACAGCCCACGGAGTAGTTAAGGGGTGTGGTGTCTCCCAGCAACTGCTGCTCCCCCTTGATTCCAGTGACTGCCTCTCTTGGAAATGGTTTCTGAGCCCCCAGAGGTCCCAGTCTCTCTGGGAAGAAAGCTCACTGGCCCCCAGAGACTGAATAGCACACATTGTACATCACGAGGAACCAGATGTCTCTAGTCTAGAAACTTATGGGTATGGCCCGAGGCCCTGTTTGGATACATTTATTTCCAAAGTTTTAAAGTAAATCTTTGTGTGAGGTCCAAGGAATCCTAAAACCAGGAGCAATTCTGTCATGGGAGCTGACTTCTATGCCATCAGTGAGGTACATTCTGTCCATGGTGCCCGGGCACCATGGGCCGTTAAACAAGCTGCACTCAGCAGAGAGCCTGCTTTGTTCCTTTTTGGGCAACTGTGAGAGGTGACTGGCAAGCACCTCTCGTATTCCCCTCAGACTATGGACAGATGAATACAATAAGTCTCCTTGGTCTGGGGACAGAGCGAAGCAGCCTTTTTAGCACCATTCTGTTACACTTTGTCCATTTGTCATCCTGTGGTGGTTTGTGTTGCTCTGATGTTGAAGGTGATGTCACCGGTATTTCAAATACCAGCAGGTCACCCAAAGTGAACAATTTCAGCAGTCCTTCTAGACTAAGAACAGACTACGACGAAGGAAGAATTTTGGCTGACCCCCTTCAGTGGCATTCGCCACTGACCACTTTATGGATGGTGTTGCAACCTTGTCAGTTACCGAACATCTGGTGAACAGAGACAGAACATGGTCAGAGAGCGGCAGGTGCGCTCCCCAGATGGGAGCCCCGCAAGTGAACACTGAAGAAGAGCTGCTTTCTGAAAGTAGAGTCGGCCGACCGTCATGCTGTGGACGGTGTCCAACCTGCAGCAGTAAAGCCTTCAGGACCTTCGTTTGCTGATGGCCCAACTCAAAATGAGATGCAGCCACTGCAAACATCCATTAACAGTTGGAATGCAGAACGTATGGATTATGAATCTGTGAAAATTGGACGTTGTTAAAAATGATGTGGATCCTGCCTTTCTCCCATTGGAGCACTGGTGGTTTTGAACTGCTGACCTTATGGTTAGCAGCCCAATGTGTAACCACTACACCAACAGGGCTCTATTCTAGCCCTTTAGTGAGCTGAAATGGACTGGTTTGGGCTGTTTTGAACCAGAAACTCATATGCTGGGAATGAAATAATCGAAAGGACCGTCCTTTCATTCATCATCAAAAAGGAATGTCAAGACCCATCTTGAAGTTCAGTGCTGTCAGTGATAGGACAATGTCTGTCCACCTACAAGGACATTCAAGCAATAGATTCAAGTTTATGCACCAACCACCAGAACAAGTGATGCAGAAATTGAAGAATTCTACAATATTTTCAGTCTGAAAGTGATCAGGCATGCAGTCAAAATGCATCTATAATTATTGGCAATTGTCATGTAAAAGTTGGAAACAAATAGGAAGGAACAGTTGTTGGAAAATGAGGACTTGGTGACAGAAATGAAGCTGGAGATAGCATGCTAGAAATTTGCAAGACCAATGACTTGTTCATAGAAAATACATACCGGACTCACACTCACTCACTGTCTCACTCACTCACTGTCTCACTCACTCACTGACT
>NW_022111321.1:19826193-19829787 GCF_000313985.2 Echinops telfairi
CATCTCCCAGGGAGAGGGTTATATGTAGATCATTGTAATCGGTTCTCTCTTCCTCCCCCACCTTCTCCTTACCTCCCTGGTATTGCTACTCTCATTATTGGTTCTGAGGGGTTTTTCTGTTCCTGTGTTGTGAGCTCCTATCTGTGCCAGTGTACATGCTCTGGTCCAGCCAGATTTTTAAAGTTGAGTTAGGGTCATGACAGTTTGTGGGGAGGAAGCACTAAAGAGCTTGAGGAAAGTTATATGTTTCATTGGTACTGTACTGCTCTCTGACTGGCTCATATCTTCTTTGTGACCCTTCAGTGATGGGATTTCCAATTGTCTACAGATGGGCTTTGGGTCTCCCCTCTCCCCTCCCCCTCATTTGCATCGATGTGATTTTTTGTTCTGAGTCTTTGATGCAACCATTTCAAGAGATAGCATAAGCGCAAGAACCAGTGGTACTGAAAACATTAGCCAAAAGCAAGGCTTGAGAAATTGATGGGATACTAATTGAAATGTTTCAACAAGTTTATAAAGAACTGGAAGCACTCTCTTGTCTATGCCAGGAAATTTGGAAGACAGCTACTTAGCTAACTGGAAGAGATCCATATTTGTACCCATTACAAAGAAAAAATTATTCGCTAGAATGCTCAAGTGATAGAAAATGATTGATACCACATGCAAGGAAATTTTTTCTGAAGAACATCCAAAACTGGTTGCTTAGTATATTGACAGGGTGCTTCCAGAGGTTGAAGACCAGATTCAGAAGAGAATGTGGAACAAGAGATGTGCTTGCTGATGTCCAAATGGATCTTGGCTGAAAGCAAGAAATACTAGAAAAAGGTTTGCTTGTATTTCGTTGGCTATGCAAACGCATTTGACTGTGTGGATCATAGCAAACTATGGATAACATTGAGAAGAATGGGAATTCCAGAGCACTTCATTGTGCTCATGCGGAACCAGTACATGGATGCAGAGGCAGTTGTGTGAAGAGAACAAGGGGCTACTGGATGGTTTAAAATCAGGAAAGGTGTGGCTTGTATCCTGTCACCATACTTAGGCAATGTGTATATTGAGCAGGTAATCAGAGGATCTAGATTATATGAAGAAGACTATGGCATCAGTATTGGAGGAAGGCTTGTCAACAACCTTAGATATGCAGAGGACACAACCGTGGTCTCTGAAAGTGAGGAGGACTTGAAACACTTGCTGATGAAGATCAAGGATGGCAGCCTTCAGTTTGAAGTACAACTCAAGGTACAGAAAACCGCACCAATGGGAAATAAAATGGTAAAAAAGAAAAGACTTGAGTTTTAACTGATTTTGTGAAATACTCAAACCATGATATTTTCAATGGCCTCATATGCCTGTGAAGGTCGGACGTTGAATAAAGAAGAACGAAGAAAAATGGGAGCGTTTGCACTGTGGGGCCGGTGAAGACTATTGAAAGTACCATGGACTGCCGAGAAACAAAACAATCTGTTTTCGAAGAAGTACAGCCAGATTGCACCTGAGAGGCAAGAATGGCGAGGCTTTGTCTAGGATAAGGAGAGAGTAGTCCCTGGAGAGGGGCATCCTGCTCGGTGAAGTGGAGGGGCAGTGAAAACGAGAAAGGCCCTCAATGAGACGTCTGACCCAGTGGCTGCAACAATGGGCCCAAACATCAGCACAATTGTGAGGCTGGAGCAGGTCCAGGTGGTATTTGGTTCTATTGTACATAGGGTTGCTCTGAATTGGAACTCACTCTATAGCACGTAACAACAACAACTGTGGAAACATATTTTGGTTGTAGTTGCTTTGCTGAAACTTTTCATTGCCTTCACCCCTTGAGCCCAACTATTTGGGGAGTCCATTAGCTCAAATATCCTTTTTAAGTGAGAGGGGTCAGAACTGACCTTCAAGGGGTAAGCCCTTATAATTAACAGGACCCATTATTTTTTAGATGAGTTATAATTGGCATACAATGAAATACATTGATCTTAAGTGTTCGGTTCAAAGGGTGTTAACAATTGTTGATGGCTGTTAGCCAGACAGAACTGGGCAAAAGGGTAAAAGAGGGTGATCATGAAAAGCATCCGAATGCAAAAGGGAGGTGAGGTACATTTCCCCCATGCCTCCCAGTAAAAAGGAAGGTGAAGGGCAGGTAAGACACCTTTCCTTAGAGCTGAAGAGACGGAGACAGTAAAAGATGGTGGGGAGAAAAAGACAGGATGTTCACATTATCTCCACGATGACTTAATTGACCCTTGGTTTGGGGGTCTGCTAAGAAGGACACAACATGAGCTCTGTGCATACTGGACCATACTGGAAAAGGGAGGGATACTTTCAAAAGCCAGTCAAAAGCAGGAGACCCAGCAGAAAGCCAGCCAACAGTGGAAGATCTTCCATTAGCAAGATTAAAAACCCACCTCTTCATTCTATGCGGTCCTCAGATTAGCTAGGGGTCCTTTGGTGTCTTACACCTAAGTTCCTCCTCAACAATCTCATTCCTCCCTTTCAGACTTTTTTCTCTGATCCTGGTCTGAGTGGTGTCCTTTATCTGCATTATGATTTGTGTGTGTGTGTGTGTGTGTTTGTCAGATAAGAACCAAGAGAGGAGAGTCACTTTCCTGTAATACTGCCTAGGTAACAACTACCCTAAAGAAGATATGACAAGAACATTCTCATCATCCCCAAAAAGTTTCTTTTAACCCTTTTCTAATAAATTCCATTCCCTAACCACTTTCTGAGTTCTATTGCAGTTGTCTTTTTCGGTTCTTGGACCCCAGATAAATTGAATCACACAGTATGTGCTTGTCTATGTCTCTCTTTGTTCATTTAACATAATGAGTTTGAGATTGCCATGTTGTTGTATCTCTCAGTAGTTTATTCCTTTTTACTGTTGAGTGTTATTCTATTTCCTGATAACATCATCATCCATTCTCTTATTGGTTAACGTCTGGGATGTTTACAGGTTTTGCTAACTGGGTAGTTGCATAATATCATGTCAACTTCAAGGTGTAAGAGTGAAGGCGTGGGCTATGATAGTTTTTTTGTGTGCCAACATGGCTACTGTAGGAACATGTGGGTGGAGTTTAGCCTGTCAAACAGGCTGCAGCTTGATTGGAGGGCGAATGAGATACCTGGTCCTTCGAGGCCGGCCTCTCTATGTTTTTCCCTGGTGGCAGATCACAGTCTCTCTCTTGTTGTTGTGCCACTCAGCTGCCAAAGCCACTTTGAGCCACGCAGATGGCAGCCAGAGCCCTGGAGATGCATTGACCACCATTAGATCTACAATACATTGCACCGACTGGCCTGTGATCTTCCTGCATTCTGCATCATTGTGCGTGGCTGCATGGGTCTGAAGAGGGATTTATGGACTAGTATCAGACTTTGGAGCAGTGTCAGACTTATAGATGTGATCTGAACTGGGCTGGGTTGTTTGCTTGATATATAATTACTTCTTGTTATAAAACTCCCTTTTACACATATGTGAGTGTCCCTGGATTTGTTTCTCTAGTCAACCCAGGTTAACACACCTACTAGGAATAAATGGCAATGAATATTTGTGTACAAGTCTTTGTATGGACATGTATTTTTCACTTGTTTGTACCTAGGGTGACTATAGAGGTG
>NW_022111321.1:19831290-19832554 GCF_000313985.2 Echinops telfairi
TTTCTTCACCACATTTGCTTATTCACCCACTTTGTCTTCAGTGGTTGGAGACAGCCATTCTTACAGAGTTCAAACAAATGAAAGGTACATTGCTATGATTGGGCAATCAGAGCTAAAGGTAGACTACTTGGAGATGAGAAATTAGTGGGGATTTGTGGATAATGTGGATACATATGGGACTTCACAATTGGTTAAGGATATAGAATTGCTTGCATATTAGCTTTTTCATGTCTGCAGGATGGTCTCAAGACAATTACAGATCATACTTTACTGGGAGCAATCTATTAAAACTGCTTTCACAAACATGTCTGTTCCTAGTGGTACACTGTAAACAGATTTGTCAATGATGTTGTGTCCAGATTCCCACGATCCAATGGACATCGGCTATCTACATCCTGCATCTGCAAGACCACAGAGGAAACACCCTTGGGAACAGGCTGTCACATCCTGCATCAGCCTGACTGCAGAGAAAAATATATTTCCTTTGGTATATATGGTTGAAATAATAAGGTTAACATCTGCAGCAGTTAAAGTAGCCAAGAAAAGTAAATTCAGTCTTTAGCGTTAGCTCAGAATTTTCTTTAGGTCCAAAGCCTCAGATATTTAGAACACTAACCCCAACCTTATGAGAAATTACTAAAACATTTTCCCAAAATATTTATACCCACCAATGTTAGAGGAGCATTCCAGTTGCCGCACATGCTTTAGTGACATCAACCTTTTTGGTATCAAGTGCTCTGGTATACATGTAGGTGTAGGTTACACTTTGGGCTGAGATCTGCATGGTCGGCAGTTCAAAGCCACCAGCAGCTCCATGAGAAAACCCACAGTGGGTTGCTGTAAGTCAGCATTGACTCGATTGTAGTGAGTTTGTTTGTTTGTTTGCTATATATGCAGTTTTCACTCTCATTTTCCAAATGGCTAAAGATGTTCAGAGCTGTCTTATGTCCCTGTTGGCCATTTGTACATCTTTGATAAAGCATCTTTTCAAATCTTTTACCTATTTAAAAAAATTAGTCTTTTTCTTCTTAATCTGGAACATGCCTTTACAGATTATGGATGGGTCATAGTTGTGCTGTGAATATTTTTTCATTTGTGACTTCGCTGTTCACTTTCTTAATGCAAACTGTGAGGAAGCATGTTTAATTTCTATAATATCCAATTTATCAACTGTTTTTTTCTTTTATGATTAGTCCTGAGGGCTTATTTTTCATAGAGAGACGATTTTTAGCTGTGAGATTGAGTAAGCCTGAGACCCCAGTAA
>NW_022111321.1:19834089-19835460 GCF_000313985.2 Echinops telfairi
GCATGGTGGTAGAGTTGGTGGTGGACAGAGGCAGCAAAGATAAGGAGGCAGTGGCTGGGTGTTAGATTACAAAGCTCAAAGGAGGAAGTGGAGAAATGCAGAAGATACTAAAGAAAGATCAGAGAGAGTTGTTATTATGTAATATGCCTACTGCAGACAGACAGGCGGCTCTAGCCCTTCATCTTTCTTAACCTCAGATTCAGTGAAAGCTTTTGTGTCGCCGGGGCAGTCAAAGGCAGACATGCATGAACACCAGGGTCCCCAGCACAGCGCATTTTGGATAACAGGATGAACTCAGGAACGTCTGAGACGTCCCTAGGTTGGGGAACTGATATCCCCCAGCCTTGTCAGAATTACTAATTCCCAGACTTAAACTCTTCCACTGATCCCATCTCCCAAACCTCAGACCACTAAAGAACAGTGGGAAAGTCGGGTCGTTGCCACACTGCAAACATCCAGCCACATGTGCAGGGCCCCAACCAGCCACAAGGTTGGCGATCGACACCGCAGGTAGATGCCAACTTGAGCTGGGTAGGGATGAAAGGCCCAATCCTTCACACCGTTGTTTTGTCTACAGGACACCAACCCAACCCCTGTTTAAACTGGTGCCACAGGTACTGACAACTGTCCTGCCTGAAACCAGCTCCTCTGGCCTTGCACATTGTATGGGAGAGAGGGAACCCACAGGTAAGAATTTCTCAGAGCCAGGCCGAGTCAGACACAAATGCCTGAGACCTGGGCATCCTTTCTGTGTGCCCCAGTCATAACAGGACCAAGTGTTTTTGCCCACTGTCACAGCTCTGAGGGTACAGACGACATCTGTCAATGTCTCTGAGTTGCAGAGAGAAGGAAATGGGAGGAACGAACAGGAGAAGAAAGTAGAGTTGAGCAGAAGCAACTTCTTGGCTAAGAAAGTGTGTGGCTTTTGAGCAATGTCTTTGGGCAGTCCATTTCTGGTCACATCCTGTCTGTATTGTCTTAGAAGCCAGTGGCGGACGCTAAGACAGCCTTTAGGTAGGCAAATGGCCCTGGGAAGGATGTGGTCCTGGACAGACCACCAAGAGCTGTGCTGCCTCATCCTACCTGTGGGGTCTTTAGCCAGGTGTGGCTCCTCTGGGGGTTATTTGAGGGTTTTCTCTGGGGGCGGGGGAGAGGGTGATGTCTAAGGGAACATCAAATGTCTGATTCTACATAATACATTTTTGACAAGCACTAAAGGCAAACAGAAGAAAAATTACGCATCAAAATACCGAAAATATGAAATGAATTCTCCCTGCCCCCTACATGCACACAGCGCTTTGAAGTTGTTGACAGTTTTCACATTCATCAAATTGCCAGGAATGTTCTCGCCCGTGTTGGCCAGCGTTCCCC
>NW_022111321.1:19835991-19837960 GCF_000313985.2 Echinops telfairi
GTTATGGATTTTTATCTAACTCATTTGAGATTTGTTGTTAGTTGGTGTCTTTTATTAATACTGAAAATCTCTCAACCACTAATTTCTCAATAATTGCTTCTTCTTTCTCTTTTTCCTTTCCTTTTGGTAATTGAATCGAAGCTGTGCCAGATCTTTCCATTCTCTCTGTCTCTTAACCTTTAAAAAATGTCTTTTATACAATATCTACCATAAAATTGTACTGTATCAAGTGCATACGAAATTGTCAATTGACCTACAAAGGGCAACTTAATAGAGGAACACTCGATTTCACATAAAACTATTATACTAAAGATAATAGTGTACAATGTAAATTGGAGCCCTGGTGGCGTAGGAGGTTATGTGTTGGGCTGCTACCCACAGATTGGCAGTTCAAATTATCACCCACCAGAGCAAGATGAGGCTTCCTATTCCCGTAAAGATTTATAGTCTTGGAAACCCATAGGGGTAATTCTACTCTGTCCTATAGGGTCGCTATGAGACAGAATCGACTCAGTGGCAGTGAGTTTAGATTTTCTATAATGTAGACAGTGACTAGGTATGATATGGACATTGTTGAATTGAAACTCTTCTAGAGGATTTGGGGAAGAAGCTGGAATCCTTGTCACACAAAGTTTGTCTCTCAAGGTACTAAGGAAATATGGTATAAAAGATCAGCCAGTTAAAAAGGCATGTAACCTCCAACATTTGAAGGCCCATCACCTGAAAGAAATGATGATGTATTAAATGGCTCCAGAGGATAGCATCAGGATTAAGGAGTAGAAATCAAAGAAAAGGTAGGTTTTAGTTTGTCGGAAGGTAACTTTCATGGGCTCCAAGGCTATCAGCAAATTATCACTTAGTATTCAGTGAGGAAGGTAAGAAACGCTAATGACAGATAACAAGGGCTCTTGCTTGCCTTTCTATGGGGTGGGGATCTGTGGGCATTCTGATCAGAGCTTCCGTGGTGCCTGTAAAGAAGGGCCATTGGCTGTGCTTAAAAAAAAAGAAACTCAGACGATGAGTTGAAATTAGAGAGAGGGTTCTTTTGACAAAGCACAGGAGAAAGCTGACTAACTTATTTTGTTAAATGGAAATTCTACCTTTCTAAAAATAAAGCACAGGAGGAATATGACTAACTTATTTTGTTAAATGGGAATTCTACCTTTCTGAAAATAAAGACAATGATGTAATGGAAGCAAGCGAAATGGAAGCTACCTAGTCTCTGACAAATTTCCCTCATCACAAGAGTTGTGGTCCATACAAAGTTATCACTTTTCTCTCTCTGGGCAGTACTTACCCCATTGGTTCAGGGTGATGCTGATGAGAGCTCTTGAGAGAGGCTCCTTAAGATCGGGTCAATTCAAGTATTTTATTATTTTATTTTATTTTTTGAGGGAGGGAGGTTAATGATTGGTTGTTCTTAAATGTGACAAACATAAAACTCCTCTATAATCAGGGACATTTATCCTGCTGGGAGTCCTGGTGGTATAGTGGTTACAATTCGGGCTAAAAACCACCAGGTCAGTAGTTCAAAACAACCAGTTGCTCCACTGGGGGGAAGATGGGGCTTTCAACTCCCATAAACAGTTACAGTCTCCGAAACCCTCTGGGGGAAGTTCTACTCTGTCCTCTAAGACCACCAGGAGTGGGACTGGAATCAACCCAATGGCGGTGAGTGACTACCTTCTGTTGCCTGCCAGCATTGACAATGAATTAGAACTCTTGCTCTGTCAATGATTCCTTTGTCTGGGAAGTAGATATATTGGGGAAAGGGGGAGGGGAAGGTGGTGTCCACGGAATAAATGATCCTAAATCATAAAGGTTGTTTCCCCCGCCCCCCACCAGAGATAGTATCTGGAATTTCCTTGCAAAAGAACATTCCATAGCCTGTAGCTAGCCTTTTTCATATGGTATTGCAATTTGTCTGTTGGCCTTCTTTCATGGACTCACATGTACCATGCTTGATATA
>NW_022111321.1:19838751-19840736 GCF_000313985.2 Echinops telfairi
AGGTCCTCATTTTTCCCCTCCCTCCCCGCTCCCCCCTCCCGCATGAGCCCTAGATAGTTTATAAATGGGTATTTTGTCATATCTTGCCCTGTCCGACGTCTCCCTTCATCCCCCAATCATTATATTTTTGAGGCCATTGTTGCAGTCTTGATGTCAATCCATCTTCTTGAGAGCCTTCCTCTTTTTTCCACTGCCCTTCTGCTACACCAATCATGTTCTCCTTTTCCAGGGACTGGTCTTTGCTGACAACTTTTCCAACGTCCCTGAGACAACATCTTGCTGTCCTTACTTGTAAGGAGCATTCTGACTGCACTTCGTCCAAGATAGATTTGTTTGTTCTTTTGGCAGTCCACGGTTATTTCAATATTCTTTGCCAGAACCATTATTCAAAAGCATTCATTCAGTCTTCCCTATTCCATGGCCAATGTTTGCATGCTCTCAGGTGACTGAAAGTACCATGGCTAGGGTCAGGAGCACCTTAGTCCTCAAAATGACATCCTTGCACTTCAACACTTTACAGAAGTCTGTGGAGCAGACTTATCCAGTGCAATGCATCATTTTATTTCTCGATTGCTGCTTCCATGAGCTTTGAATATGGATCCTTGCAAGAGGAAATCCTTGATAACTTCAATCTTTTCTCTTTATCACGATGTCACCTATTGGTCTAGTTATGATGATGTTGGCTTTCTTTATCTTGATTGTAATCCATACTGAAGGTTGTAATCCTTTTTTGTTAAAAATACACACACACAATTTGATTAACATATCAAACAATTCAATAGTTCGATCACATCAAGAAGAGTTGTGCGATCATTATGATAATCAGTTTTAGAATATATTTTTCATTCTTGGGGATTGCAGCCCAGTGTGTAACCACTACACCACCAAGAGGACATTTTTCATTCTTATAGTCCTTGTTATAAGCTCCCTATTTCCCACCAACCTCTCTTGAAGGCTGCAATCCCTGGTCTTCATCAGCAAGTCCTTCAAGTCCTCCTCACTTTAGCAAGTAAGGTGGTGACATCTCCTATTGTGGGTTGTTACGACGCCTTCCTCCAATCCTGAACCACATTCTTTTTCATATAATCCAGCTTCTCTGATTATTTGTTCAGCATACAGATTGAATAAGTATGGCAAAGGATACAACCTAGACAGACACCTTTCTTAATCTTAAACCATACAGTATTCTCTTGTTCTGTCCGAAGACTGTCTCTTTATCCAAGAACAGATTTCGCATGAGCACAATGAAGCATCCTTAAATTCTCATTCTTTCAATGCTGTCTATACTTTGTTATGATCCACACAGTGAAATGCCTGGACATAGTCAATAAAGCACAAATAAACATCATTCCAGGATTCTCTGCTTTCAGCCAAGCTCTGTCTGACATCAGCTGTGCTATCACTTCTCTCGTGTCCTCTGTGATCCAGCATGAGTTTCAGGTACCAGCCTATTGATATGTTGCTGGAACTGTTGTTAAATTATCTTTTTACTTGCATGCGGTATTAATTTTTACTTGCATGTGACATTAATGATATTGTTCTATAACTGGCATGTTCTGTGGGGTCACCTTTCTTAGGAATGGGTCAGGTAGAGCTGTATTCCATTTTCCTCCAAAAGCCTTATCAGTTTGCTGAAACTTTTCTATTGATGTTCCACCAATTCCTGGTCTTGCCTTTTGCTAATGCTTTCAGTGCAGCTTAGATTTCATCCTTCAGTGCTTGCATGTCAACTGGTTCTATTTGTACATTGATTTTTGTGTATTCCTTCCATCTCATTCTGATGCTTCCTGCATCGTTGAATATTTACTTATAGAATCCTTCAATATTGCAACATGAGGCTTTAATGTTTTTCTTTGGTTCTTTCAATTTGAAATGTGTTGAGTTATTCTTCCTTTTTGGTTTTCTAGGTCCAGGTCTTTTTATTAGAACTTTATAATAATAATAAAATTTAATTAAAATACTTTGTCTTCTTGCACAGGCCTTTG
>NW_022111321.1:19842114-19865228 GCF_000313985.2 Echinops telfairi
TTCCATGTGGGCTTTGTTGCTTCTGAGCTAGATGGCCGCTTGTTTACCTTCAAGCTTTTAAGACCCCAGACACTATATCCTTTGATAGCCGAGCACCATCAGCTTTCTTCACCCCTTTTGTTTATTCATCCGCTTTGTCTTTAGTGGTTGTGTTGTTAAGGTGCGCATCATAGAATGCCAATTTAATAGAACAAAGTATTCTTGCATTGAGGGAGTACTTGAGTGGAGGCCCAATGTCTTTCTGCTACCTTAATACTAACCCTATAAATATATGCACATAGATCTATTTCCCCATCCTCATATATTTTCATATTTACCAGAATGAGGTTCTTAACCTGTATCTTAAGCTGAGTTTTCTAGAAACAAAACCATCAAAGCTTACACATATATCAGATGCAGACCACACCCTGAGGAAACGCCCTTCCAACTGATTGGCTGCTCATAGGTGATCTCATTATGGAAGTGATTATATTAGATCTCATTGTGGAGGATAACACTATTGAAACTGCCAAACCAGAGAATTATGGCCCAGTCCAGTTGATGCGCCTTATGCATCACAGAGACATGGTGAGCATTAAATGATACAAGTGAAATGCTTTTATTAGCAGTGCATATAGACACAGAGTTACTATTCTTCTTCTGGCATATGTTCCTAGTGATTCCCTCAGTTGTTTAAAGTTCTTAAGGACAAAAAAAATCCTTCCCAATCTGTCACTAGGTTCCAGAACTGTACCTGGGAATAACAATTAACTGCCTGAATAGCATATATACAAGGGGGCTGTCTTTAAAAAGTTCATGGAAAATTTATATTCTGGAGATTATTCATAGAATTCATAAAATAATGCAAAAAAATTGGTACCAAAATGAACTGATACTACCTTGTTACAATATGCATATGAACAAGATCTGGTTTCAGGTACTAAGAAAAAAAGCCCCACCAACATTTTTTTAAAAGCCCCAATCAGAGAACCATGAATTCCGCTTAGATTGAAGGAACAAATATAAAATTTGGTGAACTCATGGATACTATAAAAGTCTATGAAGGAAAATACCCCAAGGCAATCATCAGTTTACAAATGGGGAACCCGATTTAAGAAGGCACTAGCTGATGTTGAGGATGAAGTCCACAGCAGTGGGCGTTACTCTGTGATGAACCCAGTTTGTTCATGCTCCAGTTGAAGAGGAGCAATGTTTAGCAGCAGAAGCAACAGCCAATACGACAGATGTCTTCGTTCAGATTACACAACTCCAGCTAAAACATGAAAGGTAAGCAAACTTTCTGCTTGGCATGTAGGTACCAATGTTGTTGCATCCAGGTCAGGGGCAGACAATAGAATTTTGCATGGAAGATTTTGACGAGTTGGGGATCAAGATCCTGAAGCATTTCTTGGAAGAACTGTTAACAGGAGATGAAACATGCCTTTACCAGGATAATCCTGAAGACAAGAACCAACAAAACCATGGCTGTCAAGAGGTGGAAGTGACATAGGCAAAGAAAAAGTGGGCTGGTCAAGAAGAAAGGTCGTGGTAATACCTTTTTAATGCTCAAGGCATTTTGCTTGTTGACTTTCCGGTGAGCAAAGAACCTTCATATCTACTTTGTACGAGTGTTCTGAATGTTTTTGCATGTAAGAGAGATCCCAAATCTCGAATATAATTTAAGGAGGGTATTTATTCAGTCCTAAACAGGAAAAGACAAGACAAAGACACACACAGAAGTGATATGATTTCTTAAATCCAATGTTTGGGAGAAAAAGACTTTTTTAAAAGCAAAGTTATCTCTGGACTGCCGTACATTTTTGGGAGAAGTATCAGCATGTGTACACTACCCACATTTCCTGATCAATGACATTTCTGGCAGTGTAGTTGTAGCAAATGATTTTGTCTGGACTAAAGTAGCATTCTGTTTCTGAACCTCTTTGAAATGGTGGTTAAACAAGTAGTGGGAGCCTCAATGAACTTTGAGAAAGTACAGATGTAGGCAATCATGAGAAACTATTGCTATTTAATACATTTATACCACATTAAAAGTTCTGATGTCTTGGCTTGTCTAAGGTCAACATGCCAGAATAGTCCAAAAATCCATTGCAGTCAATTGATCTGAGCTGGTGGTTCTTTTTGACATTAGAATTGTTTGATTTTAGAAGTGTAATTAAAAAGAATGCCAAAGAAAATGATTTTTGTGTCTAAAACAATGAGGTTTGATAAATAGGGTGAAAATACAAAAGGGAAAGACAACGTTTTCAGGAGAGGATGGACATGGCTTATGCCTAAAGACTCAAAAATTCCAATTCTGTGTTAATGGCCCCACTTGAAATTTCCAACAGGAAGCACAAATGGGGCTCAACAACCACTAACACAACTCTACAAAGGGCAATCTTGCTCTGGTGGGCTCCACTCTGCAGAATGATGTTTTATTTAATAGCATGGACATCATCATATCCATCATCAGTGCCTTGGAAACAAAACAAAACAAACAAAACAAAAACTTTTAAAAGTTAGCAGCAGTTTCTGCAAGTACAAAAATACACATTTATTACATAACATATGGTAGTAAAATTTGTCAAGATATATTATACAAACTCAAAGCATTTTAGATAAAGCATCAGTCTAATATATTATAGGTTGACAGAGTATAATAAAATGACATGTAGTTTGTCTTCAAATTGTACAATATAATACTTTACAGCAATATTAACAAACTATTCACATTTAAGTAATACAGGAGTATCTAAAGGGATCCAGGGAGGAGGAATGGTTATTGAAGAACCTCAGCACGTATCTTGTTCTATGCTTCAAATTGGGTGGTGGTTTTCTACCCACTAATATGAAAATAAAAAGACTAGAACTATTAATTTGATAAGTAGAAAAGTCATTTCTTCCAGAAAGACACTCCAAAGCCTTGGGAGCTTCCTTCACATCGTGCAGTTCTGACAGTAGTATGCCCCAAGGGGAAGGGAGCAGTGCCTGCGGACGCTATACATTAAACCACAAAAATGCACACGGACACATAGAGGTCTTTCTGTGGGGGTGTCCAGCTATTGGGTGAAATCAACTTCACATCTGCGACTGAGATGGCCAGTGTCGTGAAGGTGCTCTTTGGACAGAGTTCTAAAAGTTCATTCTAGTGCTTAGGGCAAAGAGGGTCATGTCCCCGAGAGGTAGGTAGCACCTATAACTAATACTGAAAAACGTCTTCATCTTAGAGGAAACATTATTATTTATGTAAAGGAAAAACAAAACCCAAAACAAACCCCTCAACCTTCAGGGCAAGAGGGAATGAACATCTGAAATGACAGATTCCTAGGGAGTGATAAGGAAAGTTAGTTTGGAATAAGCTACTTCGTGGGTAACACATTCATGTGATGCTAAGAGTCTGGTGGTCGACCAGAGACCAAGTGAATGGGCTCTGAGCCACTCTGTATGGGCAAATCATTAGAAAGAAGATGCAAATCCAGTCCTGGTGCAATCCCTTTAGCATGCTCTGATCCCCAGTAAGGAGATGTCCCAGTGGAGCCTTACAGGGAGAGGAAGTGTCCATGGTTATGAAATCACACAAGGGGGCCCAAACCATCCATAAACCATGAATTATTTGGAGCAAAAGGATGGAAACCCTTTTGTGAGTGAAAAGGCCCAAAGCCAACGACTGTCAAAGAACTGGCAGCCACTTTGGTGTGTGTTCTATTGTGACTGTGTATCACCTGCCGATCTCTACATGGGCTTTCTCAGCGGCCCAAGCCCAGCAGTGAGGAATGCTGGTCACATTTTTCCCCCGCAGCTGACTCTCCTCTAAGGGGCAGAGCGGGAGGGAAGCAGTTCAGCCGGAAGGCGGATCAAATGTTGGTACCGGCAGGCGCGTAACTGTCAGGAGGTCTCCTTGTAAATGGAAAAAGGTGTCCTGGATGTTCCCAGCAAAAGGCACCTTTGGAAAGGGCCAGTTCCTGGAGCCTTTGCAGAGCATTACAACACACCAGTGGAAAAGCAAATCAGCAACAACAAAACCCCAAGATGGTATTATAGGGCCAATGGTCCTTGAACCATTCTACTCCTTTCTAGCTTCACTGCATCACGTGACAGCTCCTGGAAGGGTGCTATGAGGACATGCTACTGAGATGCCCGGAACTACGCTCTCTGGAGATAGATCTACAGAGAGGGAAATGTTTCACATGATTCCCTTCATCACTAGACAAAAGCTTCTCATTGCTTTGATTCATGGTATTTTTCTAGGCTATTTCTTAAAAAGACTTCATGGATTGTGGATAATTTTTTACACCCTTTCCCTCTCTTCCCTGTCCCTCATCTTTAATTCCATGATATCCCGGTCTTCTCAAGTAACTTAATTTCACAGAAATGTTCACGTGAGACCCAGTTCGACAGAAAGATTGCTTTCTCTAGCCCTCCTCCGTAAAATCTCTAGAGTTGGACCACAGGGCTAAGCCTAGGCTCAGTGAAGAGAAGCCGCCCAAATACTAGGCTGACCAAATCATTGAGAATGAGCTTTCTGCCAAGTAATCGCATGTCAGGAGAATCTTCCTGTTCTAAATATTAGCCACGATGGTCCGCATGCTACCTCTCCCAGGTGTCTTATACAGAGGGGTCATAATAATTATTGTCTCTGTGTTACAAGGAAGCCCAGCTCCTCCTCCTGGAGAGATCGGATTCTCCCCTTGGCTAAATGTCTTTGGTGAAATGCCGGTCCGCATCATCACTCCCTACTACTGCAGGCCCAGGGTCTGGCCTGCACCCATCGCCCACAGTCAGAGAGCTGGGTGAGGAGGGCCTTTCACAGGGTAGAGCACCAGGGGAGCACTGACCACCAACCTCAGCTTCCTTGTGGGACTTCTTACAGAACGCGAGCCTGTCTTCTGTGGGGCTGAAGGGAGTGCTACAGTGTCTGTCTGAGTCCTGGCAGGGGTACGGACTTAACCACGGGGTGGTTTGCCCAACTCCGAGTCCTTTGGTGGCCCTCAGGGGCACATCAGTCTGTCTCTCTTGCAACTCAGAAGCATAGGGGGAGGTGGGCTCTGCAGGCCCTTTCCGAGAGCTGGCTTTCTTTTCCTCTGGCTGAGATGCCTTGGCCTTCTTCTTGAGGGTCCAGTTCTTCAGACTGGCCACGCCGTTCCTCAGCCACGTGCTGGGGTGCAGAGTGACAGAATGCATTTGTGAATGCCACTCGGGAGTGCCCTTCTTTGGGTAAGCCAGGCGGCCGCTGGCCTGAGCACCGGAGCAGCTAGGTGTGCTCACGGAGACAAGGCTGGAGCTGCTGCAGTCCGAGGAGAGCTCTCCCTGTTTCCTCTGCGCCTGGAAAGTGCAGTCGACGGGAGAGGAGGTTTCAGTGGGTGTAAACACAGAGTGCTCAGAAATCTGGGAGAAAGCACTGTCCTGGGAGCTCACAGAGGAGCCCGACGGGGACGTGCCTGGGGAGGACAAGCTGGAATAACTAGTCCTGGGGCACAGGTTCAGTCCTGGGGGCAAGACCTTCTCAGTGCTCTGGTGGGAGGCGCTACTCTTGCCTACCTCGATGCCCATGACCAAACTCTGGTTCATGAGTTTTTGCCCTTCCATTTGCAAAGACTTGTGCCGCTTGAGATAGTCCTCCTGCCCCTGCAGGGGGCCGGCGTCGCAGCCGGCTTTATGCTGTTTCTTTGAGTGCCCCCCCCTGAGATAGGTCAGCATGCAGTGCTGATCCTCCATGTTGGGCTCGGAGCAGCGCCGGGGCATCCTGGAGCTCTGGAGGGCCGCTGCCGTGTGTGGTGGGGAGCACCCGGGGGCAGCTGCGTTCCCGGGCGGGTGCCTGCGGTGATCCTGTACTGCAGGGCGGCTGTTCGAGGCCACGGAGATGGCCACTGGCTTGGATTTAGGGAACGGTCTCCCAAGATGTCCTTCATGACCGGACGGGCCTTTCTTCTTGACATTTTGGTGAGTTGCGTTTTTCTTGCTGCCATCGGTGCCTGCAGCCACACTTGGCTTGAAAGCTGTCGCCTTGTCCTCTCCCTGGAGGGGCTGGGTCGGCTTCAGGTAGTCCTCCTCCTTTTGGGAGAGAATGGCATCGCAGCTGGACTTGCGCAGCTTTTTCTGATAAAACTCCCTGAGATAGGAAAGCTTTGAGTCCAGGTAGTCGATGCTGGGCTCCGAGCAGCGCCGATGTCGCCGCAAGCTCTTGGGCGCGTCTGCAGCAGCTGGGGGCAGGTAGGAGGGCGAGCAACCGCCTGAGGGGGCCCTGGTGCGGGCCCGCAGAGGGACGTCGGGGTACACCACGGAAAAGCTCACTGGCTTGGCCTCGAGGGGCCGCTTCATTGGAGCGCATTCATCTTTAGAAGGGTCTAAGTCTACGTCGCTCAGCGTTAAAAGGCCTTCCACCTCCGGCTGCTCCAGGTCGTAGTCGCTGAGGGTGAGGACGGAGTCCATGCTTCGGCTGCCCTGGCCCAGCTTCTTTACCAAGTCACTGCAGGGAGCATCCACGTCTTCGTTGAGCTCATTTTCCAGGCTGTCATAGGAGGAGTCATTTAGCGGGAAGCAGGAAATATCTGTCAAAAAAAAAAAAAAGTCAAACCATGGTTCATATTTTCTCGTTACTACGTATAATAGCGGTGCTGCCTGAACATAATTACTTATTTAAAAAAAACCAACCCAACACCCAAATCCATGATGCGCCAATTGAATACCCTTTTGTGTAAATCGCTGCTTGAATTCTCAAGAAAGAAAACATCTTTCACAATCTTCCCAAATGTTAGCGCCGAAGTAAACAAACAAACAAAAAGTTGGGAGTTTAATAGATGTATCTCATACACCTGTGTAACTGATACATACATCTATCTCATACTTCAGATGTAACCGATAAAATAGCCTTTCTTTAGTAAGATTTCTTGAAAGCAATGAGGACATGTCACAATTCCCAGAGATGGTAAAAATAGGAAGGTATTAACATCAGGTAGGAACAATAGTTTTATGGATTGAATTGTGTGTTGTATGGTAAATCCTTGTCTCTATGCCGATATACATAGAATCCTATTTGGGAAAGGAATGTCCTTGCTATAGTAAATGAGGCAGGACTGGTGCAGGGAGTCAATCTCTTTTCAGATGTAAGAAATCAAATAAGCAAGGGAAAGTAGCAGAGACCTGGCTGAAGAACAGAAGCTCAGACAAGCTCATCCTGCAGAGTCAGCAGGGATAACAGCCTACCCCTAGGGATGGTGCCTTGAATTTGGACTTCCAGCCTTCTATGAGTTGGCACTGATTCGATGGCAGGGAGGGTTTTCTTACTTTAAATGTAGGCGAAGAGATCCCTTTGTGACAACCATTTCCGTGTGTGCGGTTTCTGTTACGGCACTTGTACTAAGTAAAACATAATTGGGCGCTTATAGTGGGGTGCGGCTCTAACAACCCTCTGCGATGTGGCAGCGGTTTGGGAGTTGGGTTATGGGTGGTGAGAGAGAAGCTGGAAGAGTCTTAAAGGCCCTAAGATGACAGCCTAGGTTGCCTTGGTAGAACAGCCCCTGAGCCCTCACCAGAAAGGCTACTGACGTCCATCACAGGGGGTGGGGTGGGGGGTGGGGAGTGACGAGAGGAATACAGAGTCTCCATCGTCTAATGAGAGAATACCAGGGTGCTTCAACAAAGGTCATGGGGAACTCGATTCTCTTTAACTCCCGTTTTTTCGTCACGACCTTTTTGGAGCCCTGTCACGCAGACAGCACCAGCCGAAGACAGCTGCTAGAACTGAGGGATGCATATGCTTTTGGTGAAACTTTACAAGAAAAGTGGAAGAAGGGTGGCTCATTTCATCCAAATGCAAAGCCCTCGTCTGAATCACGCTCAACTGTTATGTATGTGGAAGGGAGACAGGTCTGGGTACGGAGCGCTGAAAACAACATCGTGGCCAAGTGGTCTCTCCTCGCTGTTTGCAACAACAGGAGAGGAAAGGGGCAGAGTCAACAGTGAACTATGCAAAATGGAAACAAAATTTAAAAGATTTGGAAAACTGTTGTTTAGCAGAAACTAAGCACACGGGTCCTACACTTTTCCCCAGGAATGTGAGCGCACAAACGCTCGTTAAAGAAATGAATCCTGTACCTGCCGATCGAATGAACTACCAAAGTGGAACACCTGTCACTTCAGGGTGACGCGGGCAGAGAAAGAATGGAAGCAGAGGGTGCTACCTGCCTCTTGACATTCCACAGTCAGGCGGGGGTGGGGGTGGGATGGGGGTTGAGGGGCGTGTGTCAAAGGAGTGAGGCCTATTGTGCGCCGTGTGCAAGAGAACAGGACCAATCCTGGGGGAGCTCAGAGAGCAGAACTGCTGGAAGAAGCGTGGCGTGTGCGAGGTGCTCTCTGCTCCCAAGGGTGGGGCCCCTTCTCCCAGGATTCAAAGAGTTGGAGCTTCCCAAACTTGGTTCTGGAATGTGGAGCAGCCACTCAGGTGTATCAGAGAGATGGGGCTGCTGGCCCAGGACAGGGGCTCCCTTCCCTTCCACTGCTGTGGACTACTCCAGGGGAGCCCCGGGCTCAGCATCTGCCAACACCCCCACCCCGCCCGCCCGCATGGACACGTGGCTGCCTTCCCCTAAGAACCCGTCATATGATTCGCATACCTGAGGGATTCTCTCTGCTATCACATTGCACTGAAATCTCTCCCAAGAGGGACACAATTTCTTCTCCAAATATCCTACAGCAGTTTTCAATCAGAAACTGCATGAGCAGGGAAACCTATACAAAAAAACCCAAAAAAAACCAGGACAACAATCACATGCTGCTTTTTCTTATCACGTGCTTAAAAGTCCTATTTCACACACGAATCCCGAGTCTAATAAAAAATCTGTCTGAGAATTCTGAGAAATTTTGGAAGGGCAGTTTCCTCTAAAAAAAAAAAAAAGACTGATACTCTCACGGTGAGCAGGTTAAGTACAAAAAATCACAATTAATACAGTGAATTCAAGTTATTATTTGTTTAATGCCAGCATTTTTATTCTAATGGCTCTCTCTTTTAAAATGAGGGCAATTTCAAATACTCTTCCTTGGGTGTGTGGGGTGTAGAAGATACTATTTACTACAATGCCGTCAATTAGATCAAAGCAGAACATTTATGATGGAAAGCAGGTGATCATAAAGGTGGGAAGCATGTGTTCTCCGTGGCCTTGCTGGGAAGGAACAGTGCAGCTGGGGAGCACACGTGCCGTATGCAAGTCAGCAGTGCCTTCCCCCAGGCTCTGAACTGGAAGTGGTTTGGGAACAGTTTAAGATGTTACTGGGCTGCCCCACTGAGCTGTCCTGGAAACCACTCAATCGTTTCTCTGTCCCAGTGGCAGACAAAGGCACATAGGTAGCAGAACAATTCTCTGACAGTCTCATCCCGGGCAGGGTGAGTAGAATATTAGAAGCAAAGGGAATTCACCTATCTGCACACTTCTCAAATGCCAGGTACTACAGGGTTGTGATCTCAAGTAACTACTGTGTGAAGCAGGTATTAACTAACATCACTTCTCAGTTTTCAGATGAGGAAATTGTACTTGTCGGTGCCATTAACTTTATTCCCAATTGTACACCAGACATGTGACATGGTTGAGAGTTGAAAATGATCATATTCCAAAAGATTTTGCCTTAAAAAAAAATCTAAATCTTAAACATTGCAACTGCTTTCCTATCATCCCGTGGCTTTAAGCATGTTTGTAATGTTCAATGGGAATAGGGAAGTGCCCGGCTGTTCTAACAGTCCCACTTTCCATGTTCCCGCTGCCCTCCAGGATAGGCCCGAACACTCCAGAGTCAGTCGATTCAAATGCACATCGAGGTGTCCTTCAGGCATCGAAGAAAACATCTTTTAGAATTAACACCCTGGCTCCCAGCGGCCAAAGGGAGACTTTCAGTTGCCCAGGGGCACAGACGTGGAAAAACTCCCTTACCTTTTTTGTAAATTCATTTTCTAGTTCTGGGCTGGAGGAAGCAGGAGGCCAAAGAATGCTTGGAGCGATACACACAGCTAAGTTAAACGCAGTCATCTGATTGGACGAAGAATGTTGCTCAATGTTGTGCAATACGCCAAAAAGATACCTTAGAAGAACAACATTGGCTCTTGGAAGCTGATCTAATAGCCTAAAGACAAAGGGGGATGGATAAACAGGGCACCATTTAAGTAAGACACTTCACTTACAAACTTGGAAATAAAAAGCTGGCCTGAGCAAGAATATTGTTCAGATATTAAAGCAAAAAGATGCCGCCTGGAATATTTCTCTGAACCTAATGTGTATTAACTTAAGCATATCCTATCACGTACATTTCAGAATGTACTCACCTGAAATCCCCAAAATTTTAATGATGAAATTAAACAGCAACTGAATTTTACAGTGCTCCCTTACTTCCCAGTTGTACCCGGGAATGGCGTTCCCTGACGAGAACCCAAACCTTAGCTACTCCGACTCCAGGTCTGACCGGTGAGCTTGCTCTCTGCCTCCCCGGCTGCCCACGCCAATTCTGTCTCATGTGTCTTAGATCACTGGCACCTCTTTCACACGAGTCTGCACTGCAATCGTATAATTTCTACGATTCTCATTTTGTAAAAAATATGGGATTTTCCCATTGCAGTTCAAGGACGTGGATTTTTCTACCATCCAGAAAACATATGTAAATAAAAATGTATGATAAAAATCATAGCTTTATTAAAGAATACCAAAAGGTGAAGCAACTGTTACTCAGTATATCCTCCAACTGGATCTCCAGACTGGTGAAGGTCATACTTCCATCTTCTAACCCTTTGTCAAAGAATTCTGCACCCATCCATTTGCCCCAGGTCAAAACAGCAGTTTCGGTATGCTGGAGGAGTTCAAACTAGGCTTCCTTTAAATGTTCTTTGAGTTTTGGGGAAGGAAAATAAGTCAGGAGGTTTGTAGGGTAAATGGGGTGACGTTTCCCACAGAAATTCTCCCAGGTCAGGCCATGCTACCCTGAATATAGTTTTCTTAAAGTTTCTTTAAAATAAGTCCTTGTGCCTTTCTATACAATCAAACAAGATTCGTCCTTTGGCACCCCCCCAGATCAGTTGCCATCACCTTCTGAGCTTATCTCTGCCTTGAATTTAACTAGTCCAACAGATGCCCAAAGAAGTCACTGTTTTGATCAGACCCTGCTCCCTGGATTGTGTTGGTAAATCCAAGACTTGTCTTTGTTTATGACTCATTCTATCATATCATGTTCATGAGCTTTGTTCTACCTTAAAAGACTGATGGAATGATCGATAAACCGATCTAGCTGACCTTAAAGCAATGTGCACACTCAGAGGTCAAGAAGTTCGCTTAAAAGTGCGAAGTCAGAAGAGAACTCAACCTCAGGAGTTGTCACATCAGTGGTACTTCTGCATTCTCCCTTCATCGGCTTCTAGAATTCAGGAACAGTTTCCTCATTCCTCAAGGGAGACAGCCTTCCTTGACTCTGCTCATCCTGGAGGTCTTCCCAACCTTTCTTAGAGCCCTTGATGCAGCGAACAACGTGCTTTCTTTGGGCAGCCCTCCTTCTCAGACAGATTTGTTCATCCTTTTGAGTCCAGGATGCTTTCAATCTTCTTCACCAGCATCAAAACTCAAATGCCCCAGTTCTTCTTCACTCTTAGTTATTTAATGTCTACCTTCCAGGTGCAGATACAGTGACTGAAAATACCAAGGCTTGGGTCGGGCACACCTGAGTTCTCTTAAGTAACTTCCTTGCTTTTCAACATTTTAAGGCGGTCTTGTGCAGATTGACCCAATGCCATGCGTTATTTGATTTCTTGACTGCTGCTTCCAAGGGGACTGATAGTGGCGCCAAGCAAGACAAAATCCCTGATAACTCCAATCTTTTAGCCATGTATCATCATGTCACCATGATGATACCCATCATGGTCACAGTCCAGTTACCATGGTCCAGGTGTGAGGATTTTGGTTTTCTGCCCAGTGAGTTGTGATCCCTATTGATGGCTGCAATCCCAGCATGTGCTTCAAGTCGACTCACTTTCAGCAGCAAAGTTGTGTTAGCTGCATATCGCCTTCCTCCAATCAGGATGCCGCGTTTTCCGTCACATAGTCCAGCTTCTCACACAGACTGAATATAGTGAAAGGCTACAACCCTGACACGCACCTCTCTTGATTTTAAGCCATGCAGCATTCCCTTGTTCTGTTTGCACAACAGCCTCTGGATCCATGTACAACGAAGTGTTCTTGAATTCTCATTCTTCTCCAAGGCTTTCCATAGTTTATTACGGTCCATAAACATCAATCAGGTAGTCTTTGCTTTTGTCCAAGATCATCTGTGGTTCTGATGATTAATGCATGACTGCAGCTATTTCTTCTCGCTTTCAGGTGTGCTCCAACAGTCTAAGATGGTCCGACCTATGTCGTTTAAGGATGATTTTACCTTGAGGAGGCACCGCTTCCCCCAGGCCTGTTTTGAGTGCCTCCGAATTTGCGGGGAGATGTTCCACTACTATTCTTATGGCTCTCTATGGCTGGTCTTTCAGAAGGGGAGCACATCCTACTCTGTCTAGTCTGGAAGCTCCACTGAAACAGGTTTCCATTAGTGATACTGTTGGTATTTGAAATACTGGTGGCCCAGCTTCCAGCATGTGAACCACCACAGTGTGACAAATTGACAGATCAGTTGGGGAATACTTGTCTATGGACTTGAAAAGTGCCTTCTGATGGAGGAACTATCAATTGATCTACCCCCCCTGTAGAAAAAAGAGGAGCCCTGGTGGGGTAGTGGTTACGAGCTAGGTGGCCATCTGCAAGGTGGGCAGTTCAATACCACCAGCCACTCCCTGCAAAAATGATGGGACTTGTTCCTCTCATAAACAATTACAGTCTTGGAAACCCATAGGACAGTTCCACCCATGCTATGAGTTAGTCCTGAGAGCTATGAGTCAGTTTGAACTTGACCACAGTGAGGTTTTTGGGTTTTTTTCTTCTTCTGTAGAAAAGTTAGGGCCACATCTATTTAAATTCACTTAACCTTTTCTTATTAGACTACATAAGGTGTGGTACTTTGAAATCTCCTTTGACCTGGCTGTAGCACTTTATGGGTCCCAATGATGACTTAATTAAAAATTTTGACACGTGTTCATTTTCCTTTTGGCTGGAAGTTATAATTTTACTGTCAAAGTATCTTCTCCGTTAATAGTTTGTAGGATGTAATGTTTTGCACTTGGGGTTATAGACTGTGATGCTCACGAACGGATTGGTTCCTGGCAAACTATGGAAGAGGAGGGAATATTGGGCTACATGGTCTTGCCTTCTGGTGTCTTTCAAAATTGCACTGTATTCTTTGGCTGTGAGCAATGCGTCAGTTGTCGTGTCTCGATGATAGTTCATATTTGAAAGTTGATAAGAAAAACCTTCTCAGCAAGCCCACACAAGTAAATGCTATTAAGATGATGTTATTCTTCAGTTCTCACTGACCTAGAAGTACTGCTTGGGAGTTTGTGTGAAAGTTTTCTTCTTTCCTCTTTTCTTATAATGTTTGGGAAAGGAGGGCCAGCAATTAGTGCTTGCATCCCTTTTAATGAGATTGGGTTTAGCAGCTATGGTAGTTATATAATCACCGGTCAACTTGAAGGTAAAAGAGTGAAGTGGTAGAGTTTAGACTGTTAATCAGGTACATCCTGATACCTCCTGGTGGGCATGGCCTGCTCGAAAGGAGAATTATGGGAACTTTCCTCGCTCTCTGCCTTCACTTTCCTGTTGACAAGCCACGTGCGTGGAGACTTGCTGAGACCCCCAAGAGACTCTCTCTCACTGCTTCACTTTCCTGTTTGCGAGCCATGCGGCTGAGATCTTCCAGCGCCCTGGACATGCATCCATAGCCATTGGATCCACAAGACTGCACCCACCAGCCTGGGACCTTCCTACATTTTTCATCATTGCATGTGGCTGGGTAAGTCCGAAGAGGGACTTATGGACTAGTATCAGATTTGTGGACTTGATCTGGACTGGGCTGGGATGTTTGCTTGATATATAATTACTTGTCAATATAAAACTCTTTCTTATACATCTACGAGTGCCACTGGATTTACTTCTCAACTTGACCCAACACAGCAGGGCTCCCCAACCCCACCCCCTGCAGTGCGTGCACTGGACCCTCCCCATCTCTTCTACACTGATTATCTGTATGGCAACTATAACCCTCAGTGCATTGCCTTAGCTACAAAGCTTTCATCTCTGTAGAAATTCCATTGCTGGATGCCATATATAAGGAGTTGTCTGACCAGTTAAATATTTATTAACTTTAAGATCATAAAATGGTGGAGTGGGCTCACCAACATTAACCACTGGACTAAGATATTTCAGGTCCCACTAGTCTCAGATACTCAGAAGGTGAACAATGGTCAAATAATTCTATATTAATAAGATTCGAGGAATCCAGTGAGACTTGCAATGACAGAAGCTACATCAACCGCTTTTTAAACTGCACCCCCCACCCTGAGACCTGACTTTAGCAGTTGTCATTGCTTTACTAGAGCATTCTACGGAAAGTAAGCTTTAAAAAGAACTATTCGTCTACGTATAGCTTCCTCCCTGGGGGATGGACAGCAGAGAAGAGGGCGCAGGGAGATGTCGGACAGTATAACTTATGACAAAACAATAATAATTTATGAATTATGAAGGGTTCTTGAGGGAAGGGGGAGGGGGGAGGGAGGGGGAAAATGAGCAGCTGATACTAAGGGCTAAAGTAGAAGGTAAATGTTTTGAGAATGATGAGGGCAACAAATGTACATATGTGCTTGGCACAATGGATGGATGGATGGATTGTGATAAGAATTGTATGAGCCCCCAATAAAATAATTTTAAAAAAAAGAACTATTCTTGAGACAGGACAAAATTAGAGTAATTACCTTTGAATTGTATTTATTTTCTCTTCATCATTGCCTTGATCCATTACACAGACCCAATGATCATAGAGATCTGATGAAAAAATGCTTCCTGGAATATTTCGTAGAAAATCCTTACATGAAAGGAAAAACAAATAATTTATGCCATTATTTTCATGCCAAATATCTACTGGAGAAATTGAAGAGTAGGCATTTTGTTCCAAAGTTCCGTTAAGACCACCTTTACCTGAACTCCAAGCCAAATGTGGCGCACACAGGGGCATACAGAGGTGCTTGAATTTCTTCCTAGCCCAAACAAAAGGGGCAACCTGAGTCCTGACTGTGGTGGGCAAGAAAAAGGGCAATCTGTTTGAGCAGAACCCCCCTCCTCATTTACATTTTAACAAACCAGTACAATATGACAGGGTCTGGCCACCAACCAGCCCAAGTCCTTCCCGTCCCCTTGTACAACCACCCACTTAATTCCTAGGGAGCGAAACTCTAAGATAGAAAGCAAACCACTACAACCCCTCTTCACACAAGACAAACCTAGGTCCTGTGTCTTAGGGTGTGAATGAATACCTTAGGAGGAAACAACCCCGATGACAGCTTCACTGTTCTTTTCTGCAAATAGTGTGCAAACACTAGGCAAACAAACAAACAAACAAACAAACAAACAAACAATAGACCGACTCAAACCCACGACCATCAATCTGGTTCCAGCTTACAAAGACCCTGTAGGACAGGGCAGAATTGCCCCCATGGATTTCTGAGAAGGTACCGCTATATGGGAGTAGAAAGCTTCCTCTTTCTCCCTTTGAGTTTCAAACCGTTGACCTTTCAGTTAGCAGCCCAACAGGTTACCACTATACCACTAGGTGTTGGAAATATACTAAAATTCCCAAGGAGTTATTAGAGGTTTTCCCCTATAATTGGAATATATATACATCCTTCAAAAAAGAGTTTAGATATATTAACCATTTCAAACCCTTGAGTTCTGAGGTAACAAAAGAATGAATGCAAATGGTTATGGATTGAATAGCATCCCATCAAAATATGTAGGGGTGTTGGTGGTAGATGCAGGACTGGCTGAATGTACTGTAAATGCCCACCTGTCTGGGCATTATTTTCCTTTTTGTTGTGTTAATGAGGCATACAGGCACAGAGGGGGTCCCAAACCTAATTGGTTCTGATTTATAAATAAAAATAGACAGGGACATATATAGAGGGAAGACAAATGCCTAGCAATGTCACTGCCCCCTCCCCAGCTAATGCCATTCTTTGTACTTCCTGCCTCTAAGATTGTGATTGTGAGAAAACAAATTCCTGTCCTTTAGGGACCCCCACTTGTGGTATATTTTGCTATGGAAGTACTAGGTGACCAAGACACCAACTTCATAAGCGTTGAGTGTATGCATTTTATAGGGCTGAAGTAGAGGGGATTTAAAAAATGTTTACTTTTTATTGCGATCAAACCCATCTGGGCTTTATCCAGGGCAAATGCTACCTTTTTGATCTCCTATGGCTGGTTGTTCTAAGCAGTGTGTACCTTCCAGGTCTGTCAACTGCTGGGCTGACCGCTCTCAGTCACAAGCTCAGTCTCAGATGTGAATACGTCTAAGGGCTGTAATCTAGGGGTGTTCAGTCTGTAGGAGACCAGTAAGCCTGGTCTTTTTAACGGGTATTTTCTGTTTTCAATACCACTTTAAGCAGGATTTCCTTTGGGGAGTCCTCTAAGAACCACTAGTTCTTCTGCGCTGTGCCATGGAGGTGGGAGCTCCCAAGGTCAAGCTTTTTGACTAATTATTTGCATGTGTCTTTGATTTCATTTGCTTTTAAAAATTATTTTTAAAAGATCATTTTATCGGGGGCTCTTACAACTCTTACTAACAATCCATACATCAATTGTATCAGGCATATTTGTACATAGGCTGTCATCGTTCTTTTCTAGACATTTACTTTCTATTGAGCCCTTGGGATCAGCTCCTCTTTTCTCCCCTCCCCGCTTTGTGGCCCCTTGATAGATTATAAATTGTTATTATTTTCATACCTCACACCAACTGCTTTCTCCTTTCCCCTTAGGTTTCTATTGTTCTTCCCCCTGGAGGGGTGTGTGTGGTTATGTGCCATTCATTGAGATTGGTACCCCCTTCCTCCCCTCCTGTTCCCCCCACCACTCCCCCCTACCTTTCTGGTATCACTAGTCCCATTCCTGTTCATGGATTCTGTGTGTTGTGAGCTTTATCACTTGTCTGTACCTGGGTACATGTTCCGGTCTGGTCCAAAGTGAGAAGCAGCACTGGGGTCTTAAACTGGCGGTGAGAAGGCCTCAAGGAACCAGAGGAATATTGTGTGGTCCATCGGTGCTCTACTGCACCCTGATTGACTCATCCCTTCCCTGTGACCCCTCTGTGGGGGGAATGTTCCATTGTCTACAGCTGGGCTCTCAGGTCCACTCCAACCCCCCCTTGTTCTCAACAACATGTGTTTGTTATGAAACTTCTAATGCCTGTTACCTGATCCTTTGCTTTTAACAGGGAGAGACCAATAGGTGCATCTTTACTGGGAGCTCAGCAGCTTTTAAAAACTCAGTTGCTTACTCATCAAAGTAGAATGTAGAATACAGTCTTGCTGGCCTGTTATTGACCTTATTGGACTCCTTGGGAGTCCTGAGCCCTCAGGCCCAGCAATTCATTTACTCAAGGGGTTTGGTTCAGGCAGCAGCACCCTTGCGTCCCAAGGACTTGACATAGCATGCTCACAGTACAGGCTTATCCTTTCTGGCCTTCGAGAACCCTGTTCCGTGGAGAATGGTAGCAGACTACCACACAAACAGTGTATGACCAAGGGTGCTTGTTGTTTGATCTCTGGCTACAGTTTGGTTCTAATTCTACATTCATTCTCAATCTAGGGCAATGCTTCTCATGCTGCTTGTAGCAGAGTTTCAACAAGGCCAAGGTTTCAAATCTAATCTTCACTGAGATTATGAAACTTTTATGTCTATGGTTGACTGTTATCTTCCAAGTTCCTGTTTACAACATGGAGATAGGCAAAAGTTGGCAAGTGGGCTAATGCTAACTCTTGCTGAAAAAAGCAAATCAACAACTTTATCTATGTGCCTTCCCAAAGGCAACACACTGTTACTTTTACACTGTGCTTACATTAGTGGAACGGAAGCTGGGATAATTACTGCAACAGTTAGCTGATTATGTGTGCACCTCCCCCACTTGCTTATCAGTTGTGCAGGACAGGGACACACTCTAATTTTCATCTTCGTACACCTCAGTGTCAAGCATGGTTCCAGTCACAGTACAGTACACACACTAAGTCCTTGCTTAACTGTTGCTATTTATAGTAATGCCAGATGTTAGTGAGAAGCAAGGGAAGGTCAACTGTAATTGAGATTCTAAGAGAGCTGAAAACAAAATCCTCCCCTGCCCCCCGCCCCAAGTTCTCAAGTCACTATTAGCACAGCTTTCTGAAAGAGCAGTTAAGAAGCAGGAAGATGTATTTCCCCCCTCCTCCCAACATGTTTTCTCTTCTATTATACCTTCCAGAAGAACTGAACCTGGATGCTTGTGATTCCAATGTGCCATCACTAAAGTCAACTCTTTTGGGGTAAACCGACTGAATTTTCATAATTCTGAACTAATTTTAGCAGCTGCACCCACTTTAAAAGGCAGATTTAGAAGAGCAAATATCTGTTACTGCCAAGTGAGATAGTGCCAGTAGCTCTTTCTGAATCTCGATGGAAAAAAGACTTAAGATCTGCCTTGAAGAGAACATCATGAAATCTTAAACCGACACTCAAAGGCTAATGACTCGTAACATCCCAATGAACTCTCCCTGGGCTGCAATAACAAGTTACGCAATACAACTGCCACCACAACTAAGCAGAAGAGCAGCTTCGGAATGACAACCGCCAACTCTCGCAAGTCCTCTCCCTCCTGTCCCACTGCCACGTGCGATGTGATTCCTCCAGGATCAAATATGAACTTCTCCTCAAGGGTTTGATGGAGCAACGTTACGAGCCTAAAGCAATTCTCTTCCAATTGTACTTGGGAAGAGTTCTGCTTACGTCTAAGCAAAACCACCCTAAGGGAACAATGAAGAGAAACGGCTTCCAAGTGGTCTGAAAAACACGAAACAATGCAACACAAAAGCTCAAATGCTCGACACAGCTCAAAGAGCATCTCCGTTTCTGCGGCCACGTGGAAGGGACCGGGGCAAAAACGCAGCAGCACAGATAGCGCTCTCGGAGTGATGGACACAACAGCAAATCCACGGTGTCTGGCTGCATCTCCCTGGCCCGGGCACCTGGTGAAGCACACCGGCACGGCTTCGCTAGACGCCGGGGTGAAGGCGGAATCACCAACCAGGTGCAAAGCAGGTCAGATGACGCTAGCTCCAGTCCTTGGGTTCTTCCGAGGGTGGTGCCTTACTGCAAAGTCCATAGTAGCAGCTGCTGCTCAAAAACAGGCCCATTTTACCGAGGAGACCCTGACTGGCCATCGCGCATGGAGTTAAGATTCTGTGAGAAGCGGGGCACGGGGCTGGAGTAAGGGGATGTGAGTCTTCTTTGTGTGTCTCTGAAGACGGTGTCCTGAGTTTGGTCTAGAAGCTTCAGGTCCTGCGAAGCACGCTGAGCCCACACATCTCCAGTCCTGCTAGCGCCAAAAGCTCTGCTTACGGCTGGTTTTGACTGACTGTTTTAGAAGAGCTTTGTACCTCTGTAACTACACTTAATTCGACTTTATTAATCTCAGGGCTCTTAGTCCTCCTCTCCCTCCAAATGCGGTCAAGGGAAAAGAAGTGGCAGACCTGGGAGCCCTTCCTCTTGTACTGCTGTCAAAGAAAACGGCAGTAGGGGGCAGGAGACCAGCTGCTGCGGGCATGACTGTGTACATGAGTGGGATTTTCAGTGAGCCCACCGATCAATTTTTTTCTTTAGAATCTTTCTTCGAACAATTTTGTTTTGTCTTGTTTCAGGATCAAGGCAAGTGTCTGTTTAGGATGGTACCCTTCTATAGCTACTTTTAAAGTTTCCTTGAGAAAAGCGTCCTTTGAGTGGAGAGCTCTGCAGATGACCAGTGCATTCGTTGGGGTGGACACGTGCTTGCTGTCCGTGTGGAGAGGACTCCTTGTCACTTCTCTCTGTGCACCGGTCGGCAGGCATGAAGACGAGAAGAGTAGGTTCGACATGGCCTCCGCCTGTCAGGATGGCTGTTGAAGGCCCAAGGGTGACTTTGTGAAGGGTTTTTCTACTTGTTCACCGTCTAAATCCACCATGGCGGGTTGCTGACGGGAATGGTTCACAAGGTAAGAAACCACCGGTGGTTTTGCCCCAAAGCTACCCGGTGGGGGTGGGTGAGGGGAGCGCGGTTCCTACCTTCAGGACGGAGGCTGTCACGAAGATGGATTCGCAGTCGAGGCGCACGTCCAGGCCGGCATTCAGTTTCTCTTTGAGCTCTCGGCAAGACTTGACATTGGCCGACTGTCTGAAGATGCCTTTGGTGAGGGGCCCTTTTTGGTTAAGAAAGCAAAGCATATCCTATGGGGAAAGCAGAGAAAAACAAAACAACAAAACAAAGCAGGATGGCACCTCACACACACAGGCTAGAGAGCACCCACTTGCCCTCCGGCTGCCAGAGGCCCTCGAGGGCACACATGGGCAGGCTGGAGCTGGGTGCTGCTGGGAGGGCTAAAGGCAACTTGTTTTTTGGGGGTGTGGGGTAGTATTTCTCAATCTCTTTCCTTGCATTTATTCTTGCTGTAATCAGCTATGAAAACATTGTGCCTTAAATATATGTTTTATAAAGATGCTCCTTCGTATAATGAACCACCAGCCACGTTAGAATCACATTTCTCTTGACTGCTGTAAGATCCCTGCTAAAGGGCCGGGTCTGTCTCCTACCTCGCCGCTCCTTTGTCGTTGCTCACTAATAGAGATTCATTCGACCCAGTACAGAAACATTCTCGAAGTATTCATTCTCTGCTTGTCCTTCCCTTTTTACTACACGATTTCATCCTGTGTTTCCACACCCTACATTTGCTTTAGAGGCGCCCTGGTGATGTAGTGGTTACTTGGAGTTGCTAACTATAAGGCGGGGCAGTTCGAAACCACCAGGGGTCCTGCTGGAGAAAGATGGGGCTTTCTACTCCTGAGAAGAGTTAACAGTCTTGGAAACTCACAAGGGGCAGTTCTGTCGTGTCCTATGGGGCCGGATCAATTCAAAAACAATGAATTTGGTTTTGTTGATACTTGCTTTAAAAAAAAATTAGTCTAAAAGTCGTGCTCTCCCGGAGGCTTCTTTCTCCAGTGCCTTCGGATCTACCATCCATTCTGCTTGTTTTCCATCTCTATGGCTTCTGCCTGTAGCGTAGGAAGAGTAATCCACAGGACCCGAAGCCCAGCTGTGCCACGTGTTCATTGTGTGGCAGACACTCCGAGGCTACACTTGTCCACTCTGGATGATCCTAACATCTAACCCTAAAAAAGACCAGCAGTAAAGGGGCTAGGCTCGTATCTGCACTTAGAGGTGCAGAATGGAGCATCAACTGCTGTACGTTTAGTATAGTGCTCGAAGGGCACTGGAGGCTCCATAGATGCAGTCTGACAATGACCACGTCATGTGCCAACTGGAAACACTACAAAGCCACATCACTTTCCTCTGACCCACTCTCAGGACACGTTCTGAAAATGCCAGGGGATGTGTCTTTATGGGACACAAATAACGCACGGCTAAGTTTGGGTAGCATTCGTCACGAATGTAATTAACGGAGACTTTCAGAGGCATGTAGAGGCCAAAAGAGAATCGGAGAGAAACGTGAGGGACAATTATGCATCCTTCCCTGAGAGACAATTCTAATTTATCTGAGCAGGCTCATGCGGCTCTTTCCTGAAACCGTTGGCTGTACTATCTTGTGACTAGATTGTCCTAGGGTTCTGCAATAGCTCAATCACATGTTATTCTTTCAAGTAAGGATTCTCACCCACAGCCAAGGGATGTCTATAATTTTCCCCTTTGGGCCCACATGCCCCCTCACCCCCTCCTCATTTCCAAGCGTCCTTCTCTATTAGTGTCTGTTACAAACCAATGTCAGACTCACCAGGACGGGTTTGGGCAGGTTGCCATTCTCACAAATAGTTGGCAGGGAAACACCGAAGAGCTGGCCTGGCATAGGGGCTGTTGGTGACATGGGCAAGTGATCCAGGTGAGTGCTAGAGCCCCGCCAGAAGGCCCAGTTTATGATCGATCTCCTCCTTTTAAATGTCTTTTGACCTGAGTCTGTGGGAAGAAGGGAGATCATTAGAAGGTCTGAAGTCACTTGACTTTCTTTCTACCATTTCCATTTTACAGTAAACATGCTACTAGGCCGCACAGAGAAGACAATTCAACCTCTGACATCTTATTCCCATATTTTACCAGCTAAGGGAGAACAGCAAACGAAAGACTCATCGAGCGTTTAGCTTCTTTCCTCACCTGCTTTTCAGACAGCGCTGCTCTGTTTGCTCGTGTTTGGGCTCTGACTTTTCTAAGGTCGAAAGGAAGTGCTCTTTTCTGAACTGTAACAGTGGACCCGGCCAAACATACACAAAACAAACAGGCAAACAAATGCCTGTGTATTGTCAAGATGAGATGAGGCCCACAAAAATGCTGAACTTGCATAGATTAAAGAGAGAGAGAAGAGAGAGCGAAACAGTAACGACATAAGAAAAAAAATGGGAGGAGAATGAGGAAGACGAGGAGGAAGACAACGGAGAGGGGAAAATGAGGAGAAAGAACAAAACCAACCCCTCCAAAGTCTCAGGAAGCTGTCCTTGCGAGTGGGGCACATCCTGACGCACCAAGCCCTGAGTACGGATGATGCTCAGAGCAGCCAATGCACAAAGAGAGGACTAGAGGGCCGGCCCCACTAAGAGACATGATGTCCCTCACTGACCCACAGCACTATGGGGGGCAGCACTGGAGACACAGTACGGGAATTGTGCCCTGTCTGATCCCACAACACCGAGGGTGTGCAACAGAACAGCAAGGGGAACAGAGCAACAAAGTCCTCAGGAAACACCAAAAATAGATTTTGGGGCCAGGGCGCGGCACCCCATCAGACTCAACCATAAAATACTCCTAAAGCTCAACAAACAGACCTTGAACTAGTTATGGGCTTTTCTTTCTGGTCGTTTTTTGTTGTTGTTTTGTTGCTTTGTTTTGCTCTGTCTTGTTTTTCTGCATATTATTTTATCTGCAAGTCTATCTAGATAAGATAGGCTGGATAAACAATCTGG
>NW_022111321.1:19865749-19871026 GCF_000313985.2 Echinops telfairi
CTATCAAAAGATATAGGATCTGGGGTCTTAAACAAGCAGCCATCTAGCTGAAAGGCAACAAAGCTCACATGGAAGAAGCACATCAGCCTGTGTGATCACAAAGTGTTGATGGGATAGGTATCAGGCATCAAAGGCACAGAACAAAAAATCTTATCATTGTGAATGAGGATGAGTACGGGGTAGAGACCCAAAGCCCACCTGTAGGCAACTGGACATCCCCTTGCAGAAGGGTCTCAGGGAGGAGCTGAGCCAGTCAGCTCCAATGAAACATACAATTTAATGCTTCCTTCCCACCCCCACCCCCTGCCCACTATCATGACCCCAATTCTACCTTACAAATCTGGCCAGACCAGAACATGGGTACAGATAAGAGCTGGAAACACAGGGAATCCAGGACAGGACCAAATTGAGAGTAGCTATACCAGGAGGGTAAGGGGAAGGTGGGGGGAGATAGGGGGAACTCATCACAATGATCTGTCTATAACCCCTCCCAGGGGGATGGACATCAGAAAAGTGGGTGAAGGGAGACATTGGTCAGTGTAAGACATGAAAAAATAACAGTAATTTATAAATTATCAAGGGTTTGTGAAGGAGGGTGTGGGGGGAATGAGGAGCTGATACCAAGGGCTCAAGTAGAAAGAAAACATTTTGAAAATGATAGCAACAAATGTACAAATGTGCTTGACACAGTGGATTGGATGGATGGATTGTGATAAAAGTGGTATGAGCCCCTAATAAAATAATTAAGAAAAAAAAGATGTCCTCTGGAAACAAAGAGGCTCTGTGAGCGGATGCCCTTGTGGGCTGCTGAGCACACAGACAGGAAGCCACTGCGCTACACTGACTTCCTTTCTTTCCAACTACAAGGACTTCCACGTGGCTTTAGTTCTTGACCTTGAAAAGCATGCGTAAGGCAGCATGATAAGCGATGGATGCAAACATGAATGAAACTATCTCCTCGCCAGGGCGGAGATGATAATATCTATTAGGGGGGACAAGACTGGTGGGAGAAAGCACGCCTATTAATAAACAAAATGTGATAAGGGAGGAACAAAGTAAGAAGAGCGTTGAGAGAAAAGACGCGCGTCAAATCTTATCAGCTTCTGAACAAGATTTCCGAGGGCGGAGGACGCAGCACAGCGCCTGGCAACGAGGGTCCCAAAGACCAAACTCGCTGCCACAGAGGCAGCTCTGACTCACAGCGGGCCCATCAGAAGGGCAACCAGGCAGCACTCAGTAAATCGCTCTTGCACAGTTACCGGACCGAGGAAGGATTTAAGTGGGACAATGGGAGTCCTTGGGTGGTGCTCTGCTGCTAACTGCCAGGCTGCAGGTTTTCGTCAGGTGCCTCGGAAGAAAGGTGCAGCCATCTGTTTTGGAAAAGTCAGCCACCACTGTAAACCCTAAGGAACAGTTCTGCTAGGACACTTGCTCCCTCTGCATCGGCACGGACTCGCTGGCAGCTTTGTCTGTTTGTTTGGTGGGAAAGGACCTCATGAACAGGATAGGCACAAGTAAGGAAGTCAATCGTGAGCTGAGGAACAAGACACTTCTGATGTTACCTGTGTTTAATCCTCACATGAAAGGTTAACGGGTCTGCATGGGATTGGATACACCTATCTAGATCATGTAGCTACTATGACTTCCTTTTTGAGAACAATCTTTTTATTGTGATTTGGGTGGCAGTTTGGAAAAATTGGTTTTCCGTTCAATCACACAGCCACATTCTGATCAGTGACCCAGGTGACAATCCCTACACTGTGAACAGCCCTCCTCCCACATCCTCCCTGGGTTCACCATTTCCACCCGTCCCTCTTTCCTATCCCTTCCTGCCTTCCAAGGCTCCTCCCTTCTAAGGACCAGGCTTTCTTTTCAGATCCGCCCTTCTCGAATCACACCTATGGGGAATGATGAACTCTGGTCAGGTATAGACACACAACAAGGCACTACCTGAACACATAAGGAGTGCACGTGAGGAGGCCACCAGTGGACACTTGGAAGAGGGAGGTGGCCCAGCGAAGGTGGCTTTCCCACTTGTAGAGCTGTCAGGCAACCTGATGACAAGCCCCAATCAGTGCCAGGCTGGGTGAGTTGATGTGTAGAGATTGGCACTCTTACCTGCTTGATGGGCTAGAGGGCAGAGGTAGAGAGAACTATAGTGGCTAAAGAGGGGGAAAGGAAGCCCCCGAAAGAAGACGATGAGATAGCAGGAGCCCCAAATACTGTGGGCAAACTACTCAAAGATCTGGCTGCGACCACTGAAGCAGGCAGGCTCGGGCAGCTCCCAAACACCGCAGGTGGTTAAAGGATATCTGACTAGCCCCTTGCGTCATAACCTCTTGCCGGTACCCATGGCCAGTGTGACTTCATCCCTCCAACGAGGGTGCAGCAGAAACAGTCGTTCCATGGGTTATGGGACACCCAGTCACGCCAAGGTGATGTTCAGACACTGTCTGCCCTGGCAATGCCTGCTGGTTAGGAGTCACATTTCCTGTTCATTTCAAAGACGTCTTTTGTAGTGTTTGGCTCTAACAAAGCTGGGCATTTCATTTCTTTGGAATAATCTGTTCTGGTCCAATACTAAAAAAGCCAAGTTGTGGGAAGAGAAACAAATCCAGTAAGTAACATTTCACCAAGGGGCCCCGGGAGCATCTTGCACATGTCGCTTTACAGGAAGCTCGTAGTCAAGGCTCCCTCCCACGCTCAGATGTCAAGTTCTCTGGCTCTGGAGTTAGTTGTCAGGTTAGATCCTTGGTTCAGTCCCTTTTTTTGGCAATTTACTGAACCTCTTTCAGTCTGTTTGCACAACTTTAAATTGAGAATGATATCACATACCCTTCTAAGGATTCCTGTGAGGATTCGGCAGGCTAATGGGTACAAAGTAGTATGGCCTTGCATAGGCACATGGTGACTTTCCCTACCCACAGCACCCAGAGATGCCAAGACCCCAAGCTCCAGCCCACAAAGAAGGCTGGAGGACCCATGCCCCCAGCCCTGTCTGTTTTGACAGCCTTCAGGAGGTAGGCAGTCAGGAAGAATTCCAGGGCTCTGCTTTAACTAAGCCTAGACATTCCCAACCATCACCATTTCCCCAAACAGAAGGAAACCAAACCCACCCCCAATCCAGGAGGGCACTGCATGTCGGGCAAAGTCAACGGAATGTTGCAAATGGATTGGGTGAGTCTGTGTCCATGGTGAGTAGTCGTCTGCAGTCTGGTTTCCTCACGCTTAATCTGGTGTTCTTCTTTCAAAGACTATCCGATCTCTTTGACGGATTACTTTTTCACACACATGGTCAAAGATGTTCTATCACAGTTAGGTGCCCAGCTCTTCTCTGAGTGTAGACTGAGGGAAAAGGAGAGACTGAGTCCTGTACTGCATCAGAAATGTACAGTTAGTCTCAGCTGGGCCCTTTGTTAGACACAGCATTCCACGTGAAGGCTTATGTCCCCTCTTGGACTAAGAAAGAAAAAAATTCCTCAAGTTTACTTTCTGGTGGAGCTTTTAATGTGTAACTTTAACTTCCCACATGTCAAAGGTTGATGAGAAAACAGGCTATCCTGCCATGAAAAATACATGGGAGATTTAAGGATACAACAAACTGAATTCAGGTGAGCCTTGCTTCGCTAGAAACAACCGTGGCGATGTTTGTTCACGCTTAAATTAGGAGAATGGAATATTAAACAGTGTAATTTGTTGTGCTAATAGACCAACAGTCACAACAGCAAGACCCTTCAATGAGAAGTTCTATTCTGGTCACACAACTCTCCAAATTAGGAGTAAAAACCCCAACTCCCACCCATGGCAGGAAATACTTATGGGAGAACACTGGAATGACAAGGCCAACAGGAAGGACAAAAAGGCATGTCCCGTAGTTTCCCAGCTATCAGAAAAGTCTGGTCCGTTACAGGTTGGTCGTGGGTTTGAAGCAGATGTGGAAGGTGAGCTGGCTGTGGAACTAGAACTGGAAGTCGAGCTCAGTTCAGTTCAGGCTGGAACCCCAGGGTTCTTCAGACCCCCCCAATTGCAGATTGCACTCACTGAACTCCAGCTCTGTTCTGTATCCTGGGACAAGCAAGCTCTGGGCGTGGAAGAAAGATGGGACCCTAGGCTTTGAGAAGCTCATATACTAAAGAAACAGATATGTAAACAAATAATCACAATGCAATGTTGGAAATGAGTAGAGATCTTTATGGTGTGGAGGCAGAGAAGAAGCAACAAACTACCTACTGGAAGGAACAAAGAATGAATTACTAGAATTGACAGAAGAAAGACGAAAGCTGTGTTCAGGAGAATGGCAGTATTTACTTAGATATCTTGAGGCCGGCTCTTTGAATTTCCGTATCCGGAATGAGAACAAAGCAGTGGACTTGACCACAAAGGTGACTCTGAGAAACAACGTGAAGACTTCCCAGCCAGCACCCCCTTGAGGTTGGCGATGCTGAGTTCATAGCAAGACCAACCTGCCCTGCCGCTGTATGCTTTCCTCTAGCGATGCTCAGAGCTCATTGGGATGAGAGTTTACTACGTGTCTACGAAGGAAGGAAGGAAGGAAAGAAGGTCAAAGAAGCCGAGGTAATTTGTGAGACAGGGGCCATCACGGTCATCAAGCAGGACGTAACGGGAGGTGAGAAGTATTGGAGAGACAGAGGGGCAGAGGTCAGTGGGATGGACGGAGAACAGAACGAGTCTGGGCTTCTACGGAGGCAAAACACAATGATCCAAAAGGCTGGCTGAAGAGCAGAGAGGGCAGGAGGATCAGCATTTGCCCAATATAACGCCAACATTTTGACTCAATGGTGCGTGAAGGAAAATGAGTTTACCACTGCTGTTGTGCTGTAGTGCAACATTATGACCACTGATCTGCTTAAAAGAACTCTGATGCATATCATTACCTCTTAGAGCAATGAACCATTTTGAAATGAACCTGCATGTCCATCTGATTTACCTCTCAGTTTGGGTAACTGCATATGCATTTTTTCTCTTTTCTGAAAGTTTACAGTTATTCTCCAATAATATTAAAAACAAACACTGAAACCATGAACTACTTTTTCACAAATGCTCCATCAGTCCAACACCACACACATGTACAGGATTGTAGGCTGCGTTGACCTTGGACAATCTTTCCAGGGATGTCCCACTATGTGGCAGGGCTGTGGCCTTGGGGATCTCTCAAGGGCCCTTTATGCTAAGGTTTGGGATTGCTTACTTGCAAAAGGTTGGGCCCAACCCACAAAGGCAGTGGTAGGAATTCAGCATCCTTCAGCATCCCCCCCC
>NW_022111321.1:19871126-19907800 GCF_000313985.2 Echinops telfairi
CCCCGCCATCCCACTCACACTGTCTGGCATCCATTTCTTTCTATTTCTTAAAGTCTTTGAGACTGAGGGCATAAATGCTCAAACCGGCAGCCCTCTGGTGTCGGGCCCCACCTTCATCAAGCCAGACTCGCTATCTGGGGTGGGTGAGGCCATCAGTGGCCACAGTGGGCCTACTATGGAGACCATTCATCAGTCTGTAGATCCAGGCGGGGCACCTGACCCTCATCACCGACAGCCTCCTGTTCATTCACAACGAGCTCCTTCTGGCAGGGGACGTCGCCAGGAGGAACCACACCAGGCAGCGTATTACACATCGGCAGCACTGACGGGTATCTGAGGGCAGTGGGGCACAGGGCGCAGCGGGGAAAAGAGGGGTTCAAGGGTGAAGACAGGAGGGCGGGCGGTTCCGCTGCGAGCTGCCATTTACAAACCAGGCCCGCCTCCCGGTTTGTAGCGCCATCTTCATCTAAATCGCCTGCTTTCCTCTCCCCAGCACTTTGCAAGTACCAAAGAAGAAAAGAGAACACCTTATCTGGGTAGAAGCGTGGGTCCCTGCCTTGGCCCTACAGCTCTTCTGGGGAAGGAGACTCACCGCTGAGCTGCTGGGCGGCAGCCAGGCGGCTGGGCTTCAGGATGAACTGGCACTGCATCGCTGGGGGCAGCTGCTCCATCAGGAAGGGCTCCTGGAGATTGGAGGGGGCGGTGGAGTCCTTTGATCCTGGGGTCAGCAGCACTGTGTCTCGGAGATGGCTCATTTTAATTCCGTAGGGATATTCGTGTCCTGCACAGAGGAAAACCTCAATGTAGGCCTCAGGCTGCCGTGTGTGGTCGGGCCCACTTTAGTGCGCGCGTGGGCGCAGTGTGCACCTGGGCATTTTGGTGAAAAAGAATCCTTACGTGTGTTAAAAAAACCAAACACTCAACAAACCAATCTCACAGCCACATTCGACATCAACTCCACAGCAGCTCTCTGGGACAGGGCAGAACAGCTCCTTTGGCTTTCCCAGGCTTTAAATTCTTATGGGAATAGGCAGCCTCATCTTCCTCCTGGAGAGCAGCTGGTAGGGCTGAACTGCTGACCTTGTGGTTAGAAACTCAATGCACAGCCAGGTACATGTTTACAATTGGGAGACCACTGCACACTGCAGGTGGCGCTCCCCCCCGCCCCAAAAGAAGCTTCAAGGGGAAAAGAAACAGAGAAAAGGAAATCTGTGAAAAACACAGACTGGTGGGTCAGCGGCATAATGCTGACTTTTCCTGTGTTTGTACCTAGTAATACTTAGAGATATCCTAGGTTCTCCTTAACGGCATCGATGAGTCCACAGCAAACCACTGGCTTTCTCAGCCTTAATTCCATGATTTAAAATAGTTAGCCTAACTCTCATACAGGGTTGTAAGGCTGGCAGAAGTCAACCTTGGTGGTTGGTGTTATTTAAGTAGGATATATTTAAGTAAGAGGGTCAGAGAACTATGTAGGTGACGCATTGCTATGATTACTACTACTACCTCACCTAAGAAGCCTGTCTGAAAAAAGAGGTTTCACGATTTCTTATAAGTTATGGCATTGAGAGTCCCTCAAGAACACGGGGGTTGGTTTGTTTGATTTTACACTTTGTCCCCACTGCTGACTCGAAGGCTGCGCTCCTGGGCAGGAATCCAGAGGAAGACTGCAGGGTGTTAGAACACAGACAGGAGACACGCAAAGGTAGTTCCCAGCCAGGAAAGCGAAATATTGGACCTTGATGTTGGCTGCAATAGCATTATGATTATTCTTTGCTCTTTGGTGGTCAAAGTAATTGAATCTTCTTAATATATCCTTCAAAAACCACTGTGGTCTAGGCTGAATATTTTAGTACAAAGAATCAGTTCGTTGGTTTCTATTCCTGTTTTATCATTGGATGTGACTCTGGAATTCTCTTTCCCTTTTTACCTGGCACGGGCATCCCATGTTAATGGTCTGTTAATATCAAGGACTACAGTAACTTCTAGGTGTAGGATAAAAAGAAAAAGAAAAAGCCTTCTCTATGAGCAATAAAGTAAAATAAACTTATCAGAATAGCCAGCAGCTAATCTATTAGCTAGAGGGAAATGCACTGAGCTGCTAGCCACAAGGTCTGTAGTTCAAACCCACCAGCTGCTCCATGGGATACAGATGAGGCCATCTACTCAGATTTAAGATGTAAAGTTTTTGAAATCCAAAGGTGCAGTTCTCCTTGTCCGGTGGGGTCACAAGGAGTCAGACTCGGGTCGATGGCAGGGAGTTTGGAGTTTTAGAATCAAATAGAAGTGAGGCCCCACAACTGTACACGTCCAGCGACAAACTGCTGCTAACTAACTACCATGCGAGACCATGGATATGTAGTGAAAACTAGCACTGGGGCTTAACTAAAGCTTTTGTCAGCATAAACATTACTGACAAGCTAGCTGTAATTAAACGAGTATATTTCATCAGGCCAATCGTTACTAACCTATAAGAAAATGACATTTAAAAAACACCTGAAACGGCAAATTTGGTCCTCAGCGATGTACACGCTGACCTGCTGTCTCGATGGCTGAGGACAGAGACTCTGTAGAAAAGCTTGTTTAGATTACTTAGATCTCTGGAAACAAACTGAATATGCAGCGTTGACCTCACAGTGAAGGGAGTGGAGTACATGAGATTATGCATGTACATGCATTCTTACATTTTGCCCAGTGTCTGCAGAGCAGGCTTAGGAAGCACTTTAAAGTGGTAAATCACCACCACCACCATTGTCATCATCTCAACATTGGTACAGAGACCACCCTTTACTTTAATTGCTGTTATAACTACAGTGAATGCATTGACTGATCAAGAAACATTTTTCCATTAAATGATTCTAATAACTACCTTCAGGGGAGGTGTAACCTGTTGCCCAATTAATTCCACAGGGCATATGTTGGAAATTTTGGCTGGAGAAAAGGCAAAATAAGTTAAATTCATGAAGTAGTAGATGGTTGGCAAGTTAATCAGTTTAGGAACCTAAAGTGGTTCATTCCATTTTCTTTCTGCTGCTTAGGGCAGTTCTGGACACCATCTCACAGCCCTCAGGTCAAGGCTGACTCACAGTGACTCTGCAGGACAGGGTGGAACTGCCCCGAGTTTCCGAACAGCTGGTAGGCTGGAACTGCCCACTTTGTGGTTTGCAGCCGAATGCATAGCCCACTAGATTACCAAGCGTCCCTTCTGGACACAAGGCAGGTGTGAAGTAAATACTCCCTGATGAATTAAAAGGCATGACTGGATTAGAGATGGTCTTCCTAAGAGACAACACAGTAGATAGGAAAAAGAAGCAGGTAATCTAAGAATGGAATATGAAAAAATACATGTATGGAGAAAAAGGAATGCTACACTGCTTTCATAAAGAAAAAGAAAAAAGTTTGGCAAGACGGCTCTGTAAAATGCTTGCGTGAAGAAATATTTATCTTACACATAAGTGCTGGATAGGTATTTATTAAATAAGTAAAACGAGACATTTATGAGATTTACTTTAGTAGTACTACTTAAGTTTAGAAATATATGGCTCATGGTCTAAGATACTTAGAGCACAATGAAGACAAGTCAGTTCTTTGATTTTCCCAGAAACTTACCAATGAGTGGGTATGGTGCCTCTTCTTTGCCAGAATTGACCCATAATTGGTAATCTCTCTCAGAGCCCTTGGATATAAAGAATTAAAAGTCACCATAAATCTTTCATATTCAGTATTTCTTTTTTTTTTTTTTAACATTTTATTAGGGGTTCATACAACTGTTATCCCAATCCATACACACATCAATTGTGTAAAGCGCATTTGCATATTCAGTATTTCAATGGAGAACTTTTTTGTTTTTTTGCGGGTGGCGGCGGGGGGTGGGGAGGAGCGGCATCTCTACACTTTGCACAAAGAGACACAATGGGGACAATGTAAAGGCTCTTCAGTTTGGGGCCGATTATGATTTTTGAAGATGGCAGTGCTGATTCCTACAACTTTCCCTACTCTCAGTAGCACATTCAGGAATCCTGCTCATTTCCCCTCTAGCCACTGACTGCAACCCAATCGGACCCTATACCCCACAGAATATGAAACCACATCTCTATATATATATATAGTCCCTTCCACTAGGGAAGGGGAAATCCTCTGGTTTTCTAAGAGGTATATCTCTTCCGTAACATCTTGGCTTCTGCTGTGTCTCCAGACTTCTCTCAGAATGTTGGACGTACCCTAAAGCATGTCCCTGCATGAACAATCTTTTCTGCCAGAATGCTAGACGCTGCCATGGCTGTGGCTGAAGAGAGAGAAAAAAAGCTAATTAATAGCTCAGCTGCTTCCTAGCTGAAGGAGAATGACCACGAGGCTTTGAAGAAGTAGGAAGAGGAGATAGGTAGCTGGCACAGTTCACATTGGTTTTCGTTATAGGCAAGTCTGGTCCTGGAGACAAAGACAAGAACTCGGCCCAGAGAATAAATCCAGCCACGGAACACGGTGAACTTGTTTCCCAACAGAACTGTAATCCAGCAGCACTGGAAATCCCACTTGACACCAATACAGGCAGATCCCAGATTAAGGAAGGGCTTCATTCCTAAATCTGTCTGTAAAGTTAAATATATATGTAAATCGAAACAGTGTGTAAGGTACAGTTCTTATCTAATGCCAGTCAAATGTTTGCCTCGGTGTATAGTGAACCTTTCAATGCACAAAAAATTAAAGAAACACTTCTAGGTCAACTAAAACATCTTTAGCATAATCATACAGCCATAATCATAACATCCATGTTTTAATGTTTTGATGCATGTTGCAAAATAGTAGTTGCTGTTAGGTGCCGTCCAATCAGCAACCCAATGTGCCACAGAACAAAACACAGCGCTGTCCTGCGCCACCCTCACAATTGTTCCTATGTCTGAGCCACTGTTGCAGCCTGCAAAGTAGTCCCCGCTTGTTGTTTGAAACCGTTGTATGTTGCGGTCTAGACAGCTAGGAATCAGGGGCTTGCAGCGGGGTAGGCGGTGGATCCACCTTTTGCTCAAACCCGTTCATGCTGCATGCTTTCCTCCTGCCATCCCTGAGACCCTGGTGCCCAGCTCGGGCTATGCAGTGTGGGGTTCTCGATGTAGCTGAGGTAAGGCTGAGCTGGGGCTGGGGCTGACCGGCTCTGACAGTGTTAAAGTGAGGAGCCCAGCCTGGAGCACCAACAGCCTGAGACAGAGCCCACACTGGCTCTGGGGCTGGGGTGAAGGCACTGCACTGTTACCAGCACAGGAGTGCTGCTACTGCCTCCTAAACTCAGTTCCTGACAGATGCCTGGGTGCCGGAATGCCCACCAAGTGCTGCCAGGTGAGTGTGGGGGTGAGGCAGAACTTTCCTTAGCCCCTTCCCCTGGGCTTGTGCCCAGAGACTCATGGATTACAGGTAAACAAGATATGCATCATCCAGGGACCTCTCGTACTGCTAAATTGTTAAGAGTCCTTTAGCATAAGGCAGAGCAGAGGTATCTTGTGTATAAAGTTAGAACAGATAGGGCCAGCTTTTGTGCAATCTCATATACTGGCCATCAACTTCTGATTGAGAACCACAGTCCTGTCTATATAATGAGGGCCCGTGGACAGGCAACCCCACCAATCACTCTGTTTATTACTTCCTCCTTCCCTGTCTCTTAGCCAAAACATTTATAGCAAATAGCAAAAACAACTAAAACAAAATCCTTTCTTTTTATGTGTTGGCTAAAAACGCTGTAGAAGCAGCCCCTGAGATGAGGGATAACCTTCCTTTCCTAAATAAACTGAACAGAAATTACTTTTTGATCTTATTCAGAGAAAGCATAAATAAAATGGTATCATATCACTCATCCTTATATATCATTATCATATCATTAATCTCCCATCCCACCCTTAAAAGTACTGTCTTTCAAGATATAATAGAAACCAATACAGAGTTTTACCTGGGGCATACATACAACACATTTATTTACATTTGAGTTTAACTAATAAAGAAATCATATTCCTTATGCCAAATTTTGGTTGCCTTGAGTTCCTAAGGGCTTCTTATAGCATTATGAACATGTAAAATCTGAAAACACTTAATAACACTATGATGTGTCTCCTATGGGAGAAAGATGCCACTTTCTACTCCCATAAAGAGTTACCGTCCAGAAAGCCACAGGGGCAGCTCTACCCTGTCCTGCAGGGTCGCTGAGTGGGCACCAGCTTGGTGCCCGTGAGAGCACAGGAACTTACCGTTATCCCCAGCATTGGAAGTGACATGTTGATAACTTCATTCGCTGTATCTGAATTCATTACTGTTATGGTTTTGGACTGAAGAAAAGAAAGGAATGAGAAAATACAGCTGTAAGAAAATACAGAATTTTAAAAACTGGCAGACAAATAATTATTCTCAAATGACCATCCAAAGGCAAAATCTAGATTTCAACTCTTGACGAGTGTAGAACACAAACCTTGATTACAATTTACCATATATACTCGTGTGCAAGCCGAATTTTTCAGCACCTTTTTAATGCAGTTTTTGTGGTAAAATTAGGTGCCTCGGCTGATATTCGGGTCGACTTATACTTGAGCATATATGGTACTTTCCTTCTCTTGCATGTCTCTCAAGCAAACCTTGATGTCTCTCTGTGGGGCTCACAAAATATAAGAGCCTAAGCAGGCAAGAAAGACGAAGTGTATTTCAGGGAGAGTACACACACACACACACACACACACACTCATCAGCAAGGCTGATTCTATATAATTTCCATAACTGTACAGGCGGGTTGACAAAACAGGGAGAGAGCTGCATTTAAAAAAAAATTCTTCCTGTGTGCTGCTTTTATAGTCTGAGATGATTCATTTATTTTTTGCTTGTAATTTACAAAGTTCAGGTAAAATCAGAGTAAGATCTGGTTATCACAGATATCTAAAATTTGGAATGTGAAAAAGAAACAAGCATAGAACACGATGTACTGAGGATTTCCTTTGTGCAGTGCCTTGCACTGGCTACTAATGGTTCCATCACTGGGATCTCTAGAAGCGCGGGGAGTCTAGCAAACAGGATTGAAGATTTCAGCAAGCTACATTTTATTCTCCATCCTGCCAATGGATGGCTACAAGAGCTCTGTGCTAAACTACAGCGTAATTGCTACCTAAAAATAGAAAGGCAATTTGCAATGGATTAGAAAAGGGGTTAACAAGATTTTGAGATATCAGAGAGCTTATTAGATCACAAAATATATCATTTAAATATAACGGCATAGTAGTAAAAAAAGAATTATTTTCTGGGTCCCTAGGGTTTACACGTAATATTATGAGATAAATCAGCCATTCTAACTCTGTTCCTTATAGACTGGGCTTGCTGTTGGGCGCTGTGGAGCCGATTCTGACTCACAGCCACCCGATAGGGCAGAACAGGTCTGTCCTTTAGTGCTTCCAAGGTCGGTGGAGCTGTGGGTTAGGTGTTCAGCTGCGAACCACAGGAGTGGTGGTTCAAACCCCGAGGGAAAAAGTTGAGGCTTCTCTGCTCCTGTAAAGATTACAGTCTTGGAGACACACACTGGAGGGCCAGTGAATGAGAACTGATTCGCTGGCAGCAGTGGGTTTGGGATTTTTCTTTTTAGCCTCACCAAACTCCCACCGCTCTTCCAAGATGAGAGAGGGGCACCAGTGCTTTCTCAAGCATACACTTTATATACCGAAAATAAGAGTGCTAAGAAAAGACTCAAGAGATTTTCCATGAAAATTCTCAATGCAACCAACGGCCCTAACAAGTGAATCCAAGCAGGCAGGAAACACAGTGCTTTGTGTTTTCTTCTTCTTTTTTCTCTCCCTCTACAGGCTCTATCTGTAATCTCACAGCATAAAAATGTGAGCATTTCCCTCTAACAAGGACAGCTGGCACTTAGGAGCGGGTCAGACCATTGGCATGGCTTTTGCTTTAGGCCAGGCATAGCTGTTGTGCATTACACAGTTTTCCACACACACATTGAACTCTTCTGTGTGAGGCAGTGCTGCCGCAGTACATCAGTCTAGAGCGCCACCAAGAATATCCACGAGCTTCCATCCTCTTGTTCACCGCTGATGGCATCTTGGCTCCTGAGCTACTTTTGCAGTCACCAGATTACTCCTAATCACTGGGGTGGAGGCCTTCATTTCTGTTGGACCCATATGATAAACACTGCGTGGTTGAAGCAAGTTGGCCTCTCAAGACGCCCTCCCTCCTAGCTCCTCCATGACACCTGAGGGGTATGATGCCCCAAACCCGCAAGAACAAAGACTTTTTTTGAAAAGTCACTCTTGACAAGTGGGTGGGGTGGGGTGAGAATTGCTTAATCCTCATAGGAAACACCTTCATATGGAAATACCGTTACCACAAGGCTCTGCAGCTGCCTTTGGAAGGACCTAGTCCTAGGACCCAGAGGAACCCTACTACTACAGGGAGAGAAGCAACATTCTGGGGAATGTTCTTCCCAAGCTTAGACATGAAAACGGTCCTGAAGTTGAGCTTTTGTTTCATTTTCTCTGGAGAGCACTTTTCACACACACCCGGAAAAACGTCATTTGCTCACAATGGTATTTCTTTTTCTTCTGGGCCTTTTTGTGACAGAATTTCTAAATGCCCACCTTTCGCAGCATGTGCACCGCCTGCCTGCCTCTCTTTTTTCCCCAGGGAGCGTTACCTTGGAATTGAATGTTCTGGCGTAGGAACACTTACATAGGCACAATTCCCAATGTCCTTGGCGAAGATTTTGAGGGGAATGCTCTTCGGGCAGTCCTTCTCTTTTTCTAGACTGATGGATCTAATCAAATGCAACAACAGCCCAAAACAACAAGCAGTCAGAGGGATGTGCCCAATGGCTTCTTTCACTACCAATTTAGTTGGCTAATTACTTGCAATACACCAACATGCCATGGAAACCAAACCAATAAGCAGAGAGAGTCTGTAGAGTCAGATTACATTATGTATGGGTTGGTAGAGAATTAAAAAAATATATATCTTAGGACGGTGAAAGACAGGGACACCCAACAGAACGGAACGTTCTTGTTAAGTAGCTTTTGGGAAACACAATCAGGTTAAGGCAACTTTGGGAGAGGTTTTTACTCTCCAAGGTTCTCTGCCTTCTTCTTGGGACAAGGCCAGCACAACATCTCTCTGATAGAGAGACGAGCACACATCACACTTAACTAGACCAAATCACAAGCGTGTTGTGAGTCTCTGTCACCCATTGCTTGAGAAAGGAATTACGGAACTGACGGATGAACATAACTCCATCATTTTAGCCTGTATGCCCACAGGTACAAACAGTAGCTGATTGGTTGGGTCTTAGCAGAGAATCCGGATTTATGGAAAATTAATGTAGGCTTTGAGGCAATCGTTAGCTTCAACTGGTAGGCTGGAGAAAACAGAAAGGGGTGGGAGAGACTGCTGTCTCATTTCTACCTAAGTGAGCTCAACTGACCTGAACGTTGTACATCCTAGAACACAGGTACATGCAATGCGAGAATATTATTTACAGCAAGGGGTGGCTAGAGTAAAACCTAAGCAATAGCTTCTTTTGAGAACAAATCAACCATTTCTACTAAGGATATGGGGAAAAGCTCAGGACATATCTCTATAAAGATGATTTCCATTTGTTTAATACAGGTTAAAGAATGTTAAAAAGGGTATCGCCAAAATACCTCTGAAGGAGAGAGAGCCACTTGTCTTTTTGTTCCGAAGAACTGCAATCAAAGAGAAGAGAAGAACAAATTAAGCCACGTAACCTATGCTAACATGGCCCATCGCGATGGAAACATCAACAGCCTGTGGCTCTTGTTTCCTTTGCACACATCACCTTCAATCTTGGCCTACCCAGGTGTTGGAGCAGCCTGCAGTACAAATCTCCCTTAGTAAAAACTATGCCGTGGAGCAAAAATGGCTCCAACCTCAGTGCCACGGTGGACCGTGACTCATGGAGACCGTGCAGGAAGGACCGTGTGCAGACCGACACCTGCGCTTTTCCGAGGCTGTAAGGCTTTCCAGGAGCAGAGAGCCTCTTCCTCCTCCCGTGGAGAGGCTGCAGGTTTCAAACCGCTGACCCAGTGGTTAGCAGCCCACCCACTAGGGCGCCAGGGCTCCTTGTAGTCAAATCCTCTTGGGTGGATCCAAGACAGTCAGGTCTTTGTTTGTTTACTCTACTGCTCTTTTACAGGCTGTATTATAGTCATGTAAGCTACGTGACCACGGGAAACTCATTTAACCTCTCCCAGCCTCAGTTTCCCCATCTGTCGGGCTGGGTTCAGGGTTCTCACTCAGAGCTTCTTTGTAGAGTGTTAGGTGTCTCACAGACACAGAATGTGTGCTTAAGATTGAGAGGAGAGAATTTCGAGAAAGTTCAATTTGGCACATATGGATGGAAATGTCTTGACTCAGAAACTAGTTTGTCGTCAGGAAAACATTTACTTCTTTATGCAGGGAAGAGATGAGTAATTTGGTAAGTTCGTTTGGAGAAAACATATCCTTAATGACTATAATATTCTGATTAAGATTAATCCATTCATAGGCTAAATAACTAATGCCAAATACTTTTCCTTCTAAAGTTACTGCTGCATTTAATTCCCAAAATTTATTCTTACCGGGTCTTATCACTCACTAGCGTTTGAAATAATGTTTCTTAATCTTCTCACGGGTTGAAAACTCTAGTTATTTTCCTGTTCCAGAAAACTACATTTAGTAAATATTGTTGTTTCTAGCTTTGTTGCTTAGTAATTTTCTTCATAAATCTCTTGGTTATCTAGGGCTCCTACAACAGAAACACCATAAACGGAGACGCTAACTACCAGAATTTATGACTTCACAGGAGGCTGGGATTCTGACTTCTAGGTGCCGGCTCGAGGGGAAGGGATTCTCTCTCTGCCATCCTGGGAGGAAGGCTTTTGTCTTTCTGAGCTTTTGCTTCTGGGCCAGCTTCCTGTGACCTGGAATTTCTCTTCCCCTATCTCTGTTTGCCCAATCTGTCCTTTTTATCTCTTGCAAGAAGAGAGGAACTAAAAACACACAATACATGAATCCTGCCTCACGAACCTACAGAAAATGTATTCCCAAATGGGATTATAACCACAGACACAGAGGGTTAGGATTTAGAGCACACATTTGGGGTGGTGGTGGACATATTTAATCCAAAACAATAAACAGTCTCCCAGGACGAACTGTCAAAAAGTGTTTTGAGAACAAAAAATCTTACCATAGTGAATGATGGGGGGAGTGCGGAGTGGAGACCCAAAGCCCATTTGTAGGCCACTGGAGATCCCCTTGCAGAGGGGTCTCGTGGAGGAGACAGCCAGTCAGGGTGCAATGTGACAATGATGAAAAATACAACTTTCCTCTAGTTCCTACATGTTTCTTCCCCGCTCCCACTATCATGACTCAAATTCGACCTTGCAAGTCTGGCTAGACCAGAGGATGTACACTGGTACAGATAGGAACTGGAAATCCAGGGAATCCAGGGTGGATAAGCCCTACAGGACCAGTGGTGTGAGTGGCAAAACAGGGAGGGTAGAGGGAGAGTGGATAGGAAAGAGGGAACCGATGACAAAGAACCATATGTGACCTCCCTGGGGGATGGACAACCAAAAAGTGGGTGAAGGGAGATGTCGGACAGGGCAAAATATGACAAAATAACAATTTATAAATTATTAAGGGCTCATGAAGGAGGGGGGAGCGGGGAGGGAGGGGAATATGAGGACCTAATGCCGGGGGTTTAAGTGGAGAGGAAATGTTTTGAGAATGATGAGGGCAATGAATGTACAAATGTGCTTTACACAATTGATGTGTGTATGGATTGTGATAAGAGTTGTATGAGCCCCTAATAAAATGATTTTAAAAAATGTGTTTTCAGTGTTTTTCTTAACACTGACTATATCATTCCCATCTCTCACAACTCCTTACTGTTTTTAAAGAATTTATTCTCCTTCCCTAAAATGGAAGATCTTGTAGGTTCATTTATATTTATTTAGCAAAATCTCTGTGTTGGAAAACAGACATGAGCAGCAACAACATAACTCAAAACTGGACTTAATAAAAATTAGAAACTTTGAAGCATCCAAGGACTTTACCAAGAAAGTGATGAGACTATCTACAGCATGGGTTCTCAAAGTTACTTGGCCTACTGCCCCCTTTTTCAGAGGGGAAAAAAATTACTCAGCGCCCCCTGGCAATGAAAATATTTTCCATGGTAGCTGGAATAAAGCGTAGATCTCTGCTTTGGCAGACCAATCCTTGGATTGTTCCAGTGCCCACCCACCTCCGCCATCATCCCTGCCAGGATGCAGTATCACCCATTTTGGGAAAAACTAATCTCCAGACGGGAGAAAATATTTAGTAAACATATATCTGATAAAGGTTTCGTGTATAAATGTAAAAAGAACTCCTACCACTTACTATTAAATAACCCACTTAAGAAATTAGCAGAGGATTTGAATAGGCAGCCCTGCAAAGATAACACACATGGCTGATGCACACGTGGAAGATGCTCGGCATCACTGGTCATTAGGGACGTGGCATCAAAGCCACCATGAGATACCACACTCACATGGGTCTCATCAGAGAAAAAAGAATGCTAACGAGTGTTAGTTGGGACATGTGGAACTCTCATGTACAATGGTGCAGTTGTTACGGCTAAAAAGTTTGGCGGTGCCTCAATAAGGTAACACGGAATTAACATGTGACTCAGCCGGTGTCCCCCTGCTAGGAACATCACACAAACAACGGAACCAGCAGATACTCGGATACTTGCACGCTAATATTCACTGCAGCACGATTCACAATAGCTAGAAGAAGGAAACCACTCAAATAAATGTCCATCAACAGGTTACCGGATTAACAAAATACTGTTTCTACAGGCAACAGATCATACAGTCCTGGGGAGAAATGAAGTTTGGACGCATGCACGAACTTGGATGACTGGTGCTAAGTGAAATAAGGCAGACACACAAAAATATAACATTTATTGTACAGTTCCATTTGATGGAAAATATCTAGGCAAAAATTTTCTTCGGAGCTGTTACAAAACTTTCTCGAAAGCAAAGATTTAAAACACTTTGTATTTTTCTGAGAAACGTTTTATTGATGTCTAAGAGACACCGAAAATTGCCCAAGGTTTAAATGGACAGCTCAAAGGTACAACCTGAACACACTCAGCTAGCCAGAACCCAGACAACGAAATAGAACAGTACCTGAGAAGGTGCCCTGCGATGCTTTTCAGGCACCAGACCTCGCTACCCTGACTTCTAACAGCATAGAGTTGGGCTCTGTTTGTTTTTTCACTTGTTTGGATACTTCATACAAATGTGACCGGGCAATCTGTACTATTTTGTGCCTGGCTTCTCTCATTTAATTTTATGCTTAGGAGATTTATGCCTGTCACTGCCTGTAGCTTTACAGTGATCCTTCATTTTCATTGCTCTGTAGTGTTCCATTGTTTGAATATACAACACAGATGAAAAAGAAACAAATGATAAAGCATGTCAGGTTAATTTATTGAGATTGCCTTGTGTGTGGATCTTCATATATTTCCCCCGTCTCCCGTTCCTTGCAACAATCCGGGACTTTCTTTAATTCTTATTTTTAACAGCTTAATTGGCATATAATTCACTTATCATAAATCATAGTGGAAAGAGGTGTACTGCCATCACCATCAACTTTAGAACATTTTCTTCATTCTTGTACTTGTCATTAGCTCCCTGTTTTGTCTTTCACTTTATGACCAGGCTTCTTTAAGGGACTGAAAACAGAAAGATTCCAGAGTGGTTGAATATCTCTTCCGGTCTCAGAAACACCCAGACCTCACTGGAAACTATCAATACATAAAAGTTGTTGTTAGATCAGTTCTGACTCACAGTGACAGCCTCACGACCATCATCGTTATGTTTGAGCCTCCGGTTCCTTTTTCTCGATGACCTTCTGCTTTACCCAAACGTGATGTCCTCTCCCAGGGACCAGCTTCTTCTGGTAACAAGTCCGGAGTATGTGCAACAAAGTCTCCACATCCTTGTCTCTGGCATGCGGACTGCACTTCTTTCAAGGCTGATTTTTTGCTTCTTCTGGCCGTCCAGGGTGCCGTCAATGTTCTTCTGCAACTTCCTAACTTGAAGGCATCCATTCCCCTTTGGTCCTCCTTATTCACAGTCCAGCTCTCACCTGCATACGAGGCGACTGAAAAGATCACAGCTTGAGTCAGGTGCACCTTAGTTCACAAAATGACATTCTTGATCTTCAACACTGTAAAGATGCTTCTGCAACATATTTGCCTAATACAATGTCTTTTGATTCTTTGTCTGTTGTGTAGGGACTGTGATCCCAAAGGCTGGCAGTTCAAAACCACCAGCTGCTCTTTGGGAGAAAGACGGGGCTCTCTACTCCTGTGAAGAGCTACAGTCTTGGAAACTAACAGGGGTAGTTCTATTCTGTCCTATAGAGTCGCTATGATTTAGCATCGACTCCACGGCAGTGAGGGAGAGCTTCTCTGAGTGTTGGTTGTGAAGCCAAGCAAAATGAACTCTGACAACCTTGAACTTCTCTGTTTATCATGATGTGGTGTACTAGTCCAGCTGTGAGGATTTTGGTCTTCTTTACACCGAATGGCTCTGAAGGCGGCAGTCCTTGATCTTCAACAGCAAGTGCTTCAAGTCCTCCTTGCTTGCAGCAAGCAAGACAGTGTCACCTGAATCTCTCAGGGGGGTTATATAAGCCTTTCTCCAATTCCGGTGCCACATTTTCCTGAATAAAGTCACAGGCCAGGTTCGCTTAGGGAATGGCTGGTGGGTTTGAGGCTCTGACCTGGCTAGTAGCCACGTGCTTTACCCACTGGGCACCAGGGCTCCTTGGGAAGCCAGCAGTGCACGATGCAACTACTGACAAGCCTTGCCTTAATTAGGAGCCTAACAAATGTTACTTATTTGGCTTTGGGATGGTATCTGAGGAGGATGGTGGTGATGAACTCTCTAAATGTTAAACAGGTCACTTTATTTGGGGTGGTGGCTGGTCACAATCATCCACGTGAGTTTTGGTATCGTTACACTGAACTGCAAAGTGTCAATGGAGCATTTTTAGAGCAAGAGGACACATTCGCTCTTCAAATATTCTCTAACCCCATTCCACCATGGGAATGTATCTTGTGAAACGAATTCCCACTCTCGGAATCGTCATTTTCTTTATCTTGCCACATCTCTGTATCTATCTATACAAGGGGGCACCAAATAAGTTGATGGAAAAACGTAATGAAGAGATAATGGGGAGTTCTCATGAACTTTTGGAAGGCTTTTTATATTAATAATTATTGACATAAGGCCCCGCACCCCAAATGCAAAAGCAACTCATATCTCCAGCTTTCCCACTTCTCCATTATCCTCAGACTAGCCACTTCGGTGGTATTTCTTTTTACCAGTGAGGACTAGACTGTGTCCTCTCAGCCCTTGCCAAGGAGGCAAAAGCCAGCATCCCTGCTGACTCTCAAAGCCCCTGTGGGTTTGCTTTGCTAGGACTACAGCAGAACTTATGAATACTCTCTGTACACACAGTGAACCACTTACTATACCCAGAGAAGATACAAGTACAGAGACGTATCGGGCTTGGTCTGGCTGAGGTCCTGGCGCAAGGCTTCCGCTGTCCCCCATACCCCCCACCCTGGGAAGTGTCACCTGCTCCTGATACTCTTGTCCATTCAGAAAGGTGCCCCTGCCACCCCATTTCCACATTTGGGGCTTTTATTGGCCCAGTGATAATCCTTGGCTGGGATCTCAATGCAGGCGGTGGTTGGCTGAGCCACTTCATCTGCACGAATGATTGCATCACACCACACCCCCTCTTCCTAATGTTTGCAGGCCGTGGGGCTCCTGCAGCCACTCCTCATTTGCACCTGTTTTAATTGTTGCCAGGCTCCTTAAGAAAACAGGAGGCAAGCTGACTGCCCTCGGTTTCAAGACAAAGGACCAGGGACAAAAGGCCATATCAAGCTCTTTGTCCCACAATACCAAACTAGAAAACGATGTGGAAATGCAGGCAACCCAGTATTTTAGAAGAGCCGTGGTGGTGTAGTGGTTACACATTGGGCTGCCAGTTGCCAGGCCAGCAGTTCGAAACACCAGAGAGAGAGGAAGACCTGGCTTTCTTCTCCTACCATCTTGGAAATCCACAGGGACAGTCCTACCCTGTCCCATAGTGTCACTAACGATAGGCTTCGACTCCATCGCAGTGAGTTTTGAGTTTAGTATTTCATGATATTAATGTTATGTCTATAGCTAGAATTTTTTCTTTAGGGGAATTTGGGGTATAGATGAGTTCTTCTGGTTTCTTTGGAGTATTTTACAAATTTTCCTTTGGTGAAAGTCATTAAGACATAGGATTGGAAAGCTCAGCACGTAAAGCAAGCATCTGGGAATTAGGGAAGGGATGTTTGCAGAGAATGTCCTGTAAATCTACCACCCAGTTCCCCTTCCCAAGGAGCCCTGGTGACAGAATTGGGTAAGCGCTAGACTGCTAACCGTGTATTAGGGCCTAGATTCTGAACACCCCTCTTGCAGAAGGCTATGGATGACAGTGAAAGCCCCCCAATCCATTTGCACAGTCTGCAAGTACATTAAGCCTCCAGGGAATTCCTTCTAATCACAACCAAGGGGCCCTGGTGGTGTAGTGGTTGCACACTGGGCTGTGACCTGCAAGGTCAGCAGTTTGAAGCCACCAGCCATTCCATGGAAGAAAGATGAAGCTTGGGACCCTCAGAAAGCATTACAGTCTCAGGAACCCACCTGACCTATAGGAAGTCAAGTCTATGGCAGTGAGTGTTTTGAGGATTAACCAAGGTTGTCATACTCCTAGCAACCCTACAGGGCAGGGACGGCAGCTCTCTCATGGAGCAGTGTGGGAAACTAACACTGCGGGAAACATGATGAGGACTATAGTCCCTAACGGATAACAGAGGGAATCTGGAAAGCTAGTATTCCCCGTAGGAAAGCCACCACTTTGGTAAGTCAGAGATAAAGTCCAAGTATATTATCCTGCTTTAAATATCATTCCCACAGATTCTTGCCTAACAGCTATGCTGCTGAAAGTGAGCACATGGTTGATTCTGTCTCCCTATAGAAGCAGACATTCTTTTTATCTCCTCCCGCGACAGCACCCATCTCCCCTCACGCCTTCCCCCAATGCAGGCATTAGGTTTCCTCACCTGTGAGCTCAGGGACTTCACTGTGGTCACCACCCACCTGTGATGTATGCAACTACTGTATTTGCAAGATTCTCTCTGGAGGTGAGCATGCTACCATGAAATGTGTCTGACTCCTTTATTTTATTCTCTCTCCTCTCTCTCTTATCGTTTATGACGTTACCACAATCTTTACAACTTAAACCGTACAATTGCGCCTACAGACCCCTCATTTGTTAGAGGCTGGCTTACTCAGACAGAGTAGGAAGCTTCCTCTTTCTCCCTCTGTGGTTAGTAGCCCGTTACTATACCAGGATCGCAATCCAACTGGCAGACAGGGAGTTGTTGTTTTTAAGCCAAGGATTCAGATAATCTTAACCTCAGACAGTTCATGGGAAAGTGGATTACCTCCGCCCCTCTCCAGCCAACCCAAGGAGGGCCATCTCCCTTAGGGGCTTGCCTGGGTGTGTCCTTGTTGGACAGTACAGGGGGCTGAATCATCATGAGTCATGCTCTATCTATGGTGCCCTGGCTGCCTGGGACAGAAGGCCTAGACCAATCTTGTGAGCTCTACTATCTAACATGATGTACGTGTCCCAACCATGGTCCTGATTCTCGATTCTGCATTCCCACCTGTACCTGTGATGTGCTGAGCTGCCACGAATCATGAACTATTTCAGTTTCCTTTGTTCCAGGCCCGAGTTAATGAGCATCCTGACAGTGAATCCTCGATGCTATTTTTACCTCATGCCAATGGCCTCCGGCATCTGAAAGATGTGTCTTTGTCCGTTTTAAGACTTAGTAAATGTTCTTATTAAATTATATTTGAAATTGAGGGTTTCTTTTGTACCCTAAAACACCACAAGCCAGTCCCAGGGAGAGAGGTGAGGCTGCCTGCTCCTGTAAAAGATTCATAGTCTCCCCCAAACGCTGAATCAGGTTACTAGGAGTCAGAAGTGACCCTACGGCAGTGGGTTTGGCTTGGTTTGACAGCCCAGTTCTCAAAAAGTCCTTTAAATATCAGCTGGCCAAACCAAGGTCAGGGAGTCAGTTGATATGCAAATATTATAACAGAAAAAACTTTTTCCTTCCAACAGTTTTAATAAGCATAAACTTCACAAGCCATGCAATTTAATAGTTCAATCACATCCAGAAGAAATGAACAGTGATCACCACAAACCATTTTAGAACATTTTCTTCATGCTTGTTCTCACTGTACCTTGCTCTCCCCATCCCCCCCCCGAAAGTTTCCGTAATGAGAAAACAACTCTTTGGGGGAAACGTTGTCTTCATCAGTGACATGTATCTCAAGATGACTTGGCACCCACAGTCTAACTACAATGCTTCCCTTAAAACGCAAGGGGAAGACAATTTGCTAAGTTTTTCCTCTCTCAGACATGACACCCATCATCTCAGAAATGATACCCACATAACCCGTTGCAAGGAAAGCGGGGGTTCTTACCTGAAGGTGGCCACAAAGTTCACGGTGGGCCAGCCCAGGACAAAGGATTTCTGGGCATTGGTGTTGCCTTCTCCCACTTCATCCACACAGCTTGCTGTCCACATGTCACTGAGCTTTATTTTATTTTTAATCTTAAAGTTGTTGTTATATCTAAAAAGATTTAAAACAACAACAACAACAAGACCACATGTTATTTTGTTTCTTAGGTGTTATGGGAACTTCTGTGCTTGAGAGAGAAAGGACCGTTTCGTTATCGGGACAAAGGTCTTAGTCACTGCTTTCCTCTTCGGAGCCCAGCACAATAACTTGTAATGTGGTCGGTTTTTACTTGGGGCCGGCATGGGGCTGAAAAAGGCCGTATGCTTGCCTTGGTGGCTGCAAATATCCATAAGCTGGCTCCTCAAGTCTTCTGTGTGTTGAGCATTGCATTTATCGTGAAACTCTACCCTTGAGTTTAATGCTGTTTTAAAGAATCAGTCCATCATTTATAGAACTTGCTCACCTCCAAGAACATCTGAGCAGCTGAACAAAAGTGTAGAAATATATCATTTACTAAAATACTTATATGATGCATAGTTTAAGAGAGGTGGACTAGATAATATAACCTGGAATGAATGAAACTTATAAAATACATTTTCAACTGAGTATTACAGTATAAAATTTTCTAGACGTTAGAAGCATAGGCCATTTTGAACACCCTTTCCATACATTCTGTTTATAACATTTTACCTGGTATTCTGGCTAAAACAGAAAAACTATATTCTAACAACCGGATCCAAGGTTAAAGAAAGGAAAATAAAATGAGGCCAGACATTTGTTTTTGAAGTTGGGCTGACACACTTACCATTCATCCCTGCGGACCCAGAAGGTGATCTACTTTGAGCCAGTGGCACAATTGCTTTTTGACAATTTCCCCCTAATCCCTCTTAGACTTCTGATGTGGAAACCACCAAATGTATTGCCCCAATTTAATGCTCACGCTGGACCTGAGACTTAAAATAGTTCCACAGCACCAGGGAGGATAAAGCGAATGCCTATGAAATCTTGGGCACTTCCTGTTGTTCAGAACCCTTTGTGGAAAGACTTAGGCTAACACGAACTCAAAGGCACCTCATATGGAAATGTCCCGGAAAACCCGCGGATTCATGGAACTTTCGGAGCTGAAACTCTTCAATGAGGTTTGTGAAATGAAAAAGGGATTTGCAGGAGCTACACCTGCAGGGTCATCTAGATCCAAAGCCTCGCGTATGCTTCTCATGGGCAACACAGCATTTTTTTTCCTTTTGAATTTTTTATTGTGCTTCAGTTGAAAGTTTAAAGAACAAATCCGTTTCCCCACGCAATAGCTAGAATGCAAATGGTTCCAAGGCATCGGTAGCCTTCCCCCCAAACTGGCAACAATCTCTCCGTCTTATCTGGATTTCTACCCCTGGCGGCCTTCCCAGCTTTGCTTTTGGGCAAAGGTGGCCCTTTTGATTTCACCTAATTGATTTTCGATGGGTGGGACTCGACCCGATGGCAGTGAGCCACTCAGTCTGAAGGCATACGTTCCGCTCAGGTGACGTTGCTTGTTTTCCAGGCCTGTCTATTGTTTGGCTCCAAGCTGGTCTCCAGGAATGATTTCATTCCCAGATGGGAAGGACGCTGTTTTAGGGCCAGTATCAGAGATTTCTCCTTCCTCTGTCAAACTTGCAAAGCCGGACTTCCTGTGTGTGTGCATTTTTTGTTCTACATTTTTCTTCAGCTGTCCGGGATCCTCTGCCGTGCGCGCAGCCAGAGCAGTTGGTAGTGGGAGTCAGGCACCAACTCGTACTGATGGTCTCCAGGTCATTCGGGCCTGGCACATGAGGTCTGTCAGTCACTTCTGAGGACTGACTGCTCCCGTAAGACAGGGATTTTCCTCAGGTTCTTTTGCTTCAAACGGGGACCAACCAATAGATATAACTTTAGTTCTCAACGGCAACTCTTCAACCCACGAACCCATTGCCAACGGACTGTTTCGAACTCAGTGAGCTGAAGGGCTTCACAGGGGTTCTCCGGCTGGCGGGTCCTAAGCGTTGGTATTTGGGTTAGCAGCGGAGGGCTTCACCTGGATGCCACCAGGACTCCTGCTGGCAATTATTTAAGCAAACTAGAATGAAATCTACATAACCTGCTTGGAAAGGTACAGACACGGGGGCTTCAAAAAACTTGTGGGAAAACGGAATCAAAGGGGCACAGAATGAAGGAACTGTTCTCAGACTGGTAGTGGTCATGACGGTACCACTCTTCTTCACGCAATTGAAGGATTGAGTTGCATGATCAGGGAACTCTCTGCCAAGAGAACTGTTAGGAGATAATGAAAATTCACCACCCCCCACCCCAGTGTCGGAAGTCCCCATATATTTGGTGGTTTTCACCGATTTCGTGTTTTCTGGTGTTGGTTTCTCTCTTTCAGACAGCTGAGAAACCACGGGGGAACTTCCTGGGGAAAAAAGAACTGACCTGGAAAAAATCTCATGCCAACAATATCTTTTCCCAAGTCAATAAAATGTCAAGATTATGCATCCCCCGATATAATAAACAAGGCTCTGACAGTCCAAATAATTTCCTTTCTTCTATAATAATACTGTGGTATTGCTAATATTTATTGAGAACTTACCACCATCAGCCAGCCACTCTTAAAAACTTTATATATACTATTTTATAAATCAACTGTATGAAGTATTATTACTTCTCTTTTATAGATATGGAAGTGGAGCCAAAAAGAGATTAATTACCTTTGTGAATGCCCAGCAGCTTAAGGTAGCAGAGCCAGAATCTGAATTTATACTCACTGATATTCCACTACTCATCTATAAAAAGCCCCTGACGACTGCTGTTTTTAGAAAGCAGCTGGGTGGCAGTATCTTTCCATCCACCTTTCTAGAGCTACAAGGCTTTCCACTGGGATTGGTTTGTTTGCCACAGAGGTTCAGGAAGACTATTTCTGTTCATAAAGCCTGAAAAGATTGAATCCAAATTAGGAGAGACCAGTCCCTGGAAAAGGACATCGTGGTTGGTAAAGTGGAAGATCGTCAAGGAGATGGACGGACACCATGGCTGCAACAAGGGGCTCCAACAGAACAAGTGTGAGGATGGCTCGGAGGGTGGCTCGGACCCGGCAGGCAGTGCCTCCTCCTGTGGTAATAGGTCCTCGCGGTCAGAACCAACCCAACCACCACCACCATCTCAATACAGTTTCACATTGGTCCTGGGGCCACTCTGGCTTTCTTTAGACTTTTCACTCTCGGTCTCGAATAGTATTAGACCACGCTAATAAAAATGAAAACATATGTAAAGTGGGGCTTGAGGCGAGGGTAAGGGTGGGGAGGAATTAAAAACCAAACGATCCTTGAGTCGCTGTCCCTAGAATGCAGTTTCTGTCTCACAAATGCATGAAGGTGGCAGACCCACGTCTGCGCTTTCAGTGATTACAATGGAAGAAGCGCCCTCTGAGGACAGTGCAGTATCCAGGCATCCAGGGAGTTCCACCCACTCGAGGACGGGGATGTTTCAGAAGGCGTTTTTTGACAGAGATCATGGTATAATCTGGAAGTATCTGTGGAAAATTCTGCCAAAGAATTAATAACCAGGGCTTTGTTCTGCTTCACCCTTTTCACGAAACAGAACTCACCATTATTTTCCCGTTTGTTTAGAAGATAAAGTATGAGAATGGTTGCAGCATAAGAGGATGAGAGCTAAGTACAGCCACTTTTTGTCAGTACATTCCAAATGCGTGCTGTGTGGCTATTAGCAGAGGTGATAATAACTTTTAAGTACTTTAACATTTATAATACAGAGATCCAGTATTAATAAAAATGGAAAGCCATAATTTTATTGGGACCATTACTTCTTATTTGGCTTTCTAATAAATAACAAAAGTGATCCCTCAGGTGCCATCTGGCTTTCATACTTAATCTAATGTAGGGTGGAAAAGGTTATGACGATACACAGAAAACAATTTTTAGCGAACATTATCAAAATCCAGCACACACTGAAGCAAATACAAGCCTATAACCTTAGCCAATAAAAAGAAGTATCTGAAAAACCTCCCTTATTATTTCATACACTAGAGTTCACTTAGTTTAATTGAATAAATATGGGCAGCAGGTCAACTATCTATTCCACTTAAACTTAGTTCTGCATTTATACCCTACAGACTGACTGTAACCAGTTTCTAACCAAAGCCTCAAGATGAGCTAATTCTCCTTGTGCCCTTCCCCCTCCACTCCCCAACGTGGCAAAGCACAAAGACTTAATTAATAGCTGAGAGTCCTTCAAATTAAGAGATCCAGGGTACAACCCAACCCTTCATCCAAGGGTGAGAAGTAACAGGGGGGATGTAGGTTTGGCACTACGTCTTCTTGGCTGTTGTTTATTTTGGATGAAAGAAAAATTAAGTCCTCTCTTCCTACAGGAGAGAGCAGAATTGTACCGGGGGGCTTCTGAGGCTGAAAAACTCTCCAGAAGCAGACTGCCCCATCCGCCTCCCCTCTACCTTCTGGGTCACACATCTATGTGCCCAACGAGTAACAACGGGGTACAGGGGAAGGGACGCGGGCGTTGGAGTCAAGGTCTGGATCCAAACCCCTGCTCGGCTATTATTTCCTAATGCATGGTTTATGATATTGTTTGATGATTTCTGCATCCTGCTTGATCATTCTTCTTGAGGATGCTCACACACATGGCTATTTTCTAGTCAGCTGGCTGGGTGGCTTTCTTCTAAATTACTTGATGGACACGAACGAGTACACACATTCAGGGTTCTCTTTTGTTGAACATCTCAGTCGGTGGTCCATCGATTCCTGTTGCTCTGCTTTTTGTAGGCTAGTGTTTGGCAAAGCTAGTAGCTGGCCTGCAATGCCATACCTATCGCAGGATATGAATGCAATGACAGCGAGGGCTGTGAAATCGTGTTTTCTACTCTCCAGTGAATAGAAAGATCTTTGATGAGATCTGTTTTGTTAAGACTCTTGTCTACCATGGTATTTCACAAGTAACAAGAATGGCGAAGAAGCAATAAGGCTGAGCGCAAACGGTATTGGCATTTAGTGTTGAGGAGAAAGTGCATCCTTAAGCCATATATTCCAAGTGGATCTGTATTTTTTCATCTAACTACTATTTTCCTAAACAGAAACCTTCATCACCTCTCATTCGTAGTTCTACAATAGCCTTCATACTAATTCTGTCCAATCCATGATCTACCAGCAGTTAGAAAACCTAAAAAATATGAATCAGATCATGCACTGCCCCAACGAAGACCCCTCCAAAAAAGATCCACACTCCTTATCATAGGTTTTGGGGTATCCAGCCTATAGGACGGCCCCCAGTGATCCCCATATCTTGATATGAAAACCCTGAATCGCCTCCCTTCCACACTCTACCAGAATTGGTCTGTGTGACCAATAGCAAACACTAAGAATGATAATGTGCTCATCAAAAATTAGGCTAGAAAGATTGTAGCATCTCTCTTAGGTGCTCTTGCAGACCTTCCAAAGGAAGCAAGCTATGAGCAGTTTGTAGAAGCGAGCCACATGGAGAGGAAGCCAACAGCCAGCAAGGAACTGAGGCCCGTCAGCCGCCCATGAGTAGCTTAGAAGTGAATCCTCCAGCTCCCGTTGAGCCTTCCTTGAGATGACTGCCATTCCAGTCAATGTCAACAGCACCACCTGTCATTTCAGAAAGCCCTTAAATCAAGAGTCACCCAGCTAAGCCACTGCCAGATTCTGGACTCAGACTATCTGTGAGGTATTTGTGGTTTTTTGGTTGTCCCGTATTGTTGGAGTAATTTGTTACACAGTAGTAGATAGCCTCCCAAAGACCTTGGGACAGTTAGGTTTGGTCAGTGTAGCTGGGTCAGGGTATTCAGTGATTTGGGAGTTAAGCCCTAGCAATTCCCCATGATGTCATGTAACACAATGTAATCAACCCAACAACCGGACCCACTGTGGGCAGCCGGTAAGATTAGGGTGGAACGCAACCTCCTTATTCAGGTCTCAGCTCTGAAGCAATGGAAAGGACGTTTCTTTCGGGGTGTGGCCTAATTTCTATATAAGTGGACACTATGAGTAAACTTGTTGCTTTATTGCAGTATCTGGATCTTTCATCTGAGCTCGTTCTTTGGACGTGAGCCCAGAGCCTGCCATATTGCTTGGCAATCCCTGGAGCAATCAGTATGCTGCCATCTGACCTGCTGCCTTTAAATTCACTTGTCTCTCTAGCCATAAGCCTGACTTGCTTTAGAGTCCATCCATCTCTGCAGCCTGTGGTGTTCTCCAAAGTTCTGGGGTTCATCAGCCCCCAAAGCTATGGGAGTCAGAAGTCTCCGTCCAGTTTAACATCTTATATAAGGACTGAACTCAGCCTGGATTTACCCCCCTTCTACAACTGTGTGAGTCATTTTCTCTGGATAAAATTTTCTCTGTACGAAGTGTTACTGGCTTTGCTTCTCAAAGAACCCTTGAAATGAAGTTTCTCCACTTTTTCAGTCCCATCTCCAGCACTGTCTTCCCACTCACTATGCTGCAGTTATAAATGGAGACCTCAAACAGTTGATGGATATATGGAACTGTAAGATTAAAATTAAAAAAAAAATAGAGACTTTATTTCTCAACATAGCCTCCACAAGATCAAGCCACTTTTAAGCAATGATACCAGCCATTTCATCCGTCCCTAAAGAAAGGACGGTCCTGAGAATTTAGCCCTATCAAGGCAGTCTTTCTACTGAGCAAAAATGAGTGCCCTTTAAAGACTTTATGAGTAAACAAAAAGAAGCGCAAAGGAGCCAAGCAGGGCTTTACAGAAGATGCCTAACAACTTCCCAGCCAAGATGGCGAGATGGCCCTTTGACGAGAGGAATGTGCAGGAGCACTGTTGTGGGGCAGAAGGACCCTCGGTGAAGTCTGCTTGGACATTTTTCTGCTAACGCTTTGGCTAATTTTCTCAAAACAGTCTCATCAGAAGTGGATGTCATTGTTCTTTGGCTCTGCAGAAAGTCAACACACAAAAGGCCGTGTGCACCCCCCAAAAACAAAAGGCCTTGTGCACCCCCCAAAACCATAACCTCTGCTCCTGACCAGTTCATTTTTGCTTTGACCACGTTGGCCTCTTGGATTACCGGAAAAGTCACGTGGAACTTGTCCACTCGCTGCAGCTGATCTGGTCACAACTGCTTGGGTCCTCACCAAGCAGAGAGCGTGCTTGGCTTCCTTTTCCCAGTCAGAATCACATAAGCAGACGCAGGTGAAATGTCCAGGCACTGTTATTTCTGCTGTCGGTCATTGCTAGCCTTCAACTGCGGCGTGGCTAGTTTAGTTGTTTCTCTGCACACTGATGTGGCTGGTCGGCCGCTGGGGGCTTGTCTTCTTCAATGGCATCGAGGCCCTTTTCTTGAAACGAGTGATCCATCTGTAAGCGGCTAAGTCCCTCGGAGCATTGTCTTCGTGAACTTTCCGTGAAGCATCAATGATTTCACCTTTCTTCTACCTACGTTTCCCCATGAAGGTGATGCTTGTTCGTGCCTATGCATTTTGCTCTAAGCGGGGCTCTTTTCAAACTGATGTCTTATCCATTTCAGTGTCTCGAACCAGAACCTGTTCAGATGTGTCATCCCAAGTTAGTGCAAGCTCATTTCGGTGTACAGCAAAAATTTCAAAACTCACTTGAAAAGCAGTTTAACCATGAAAAAAAGGGAAAGTGCTTTAAAATGGATTATGGTAACGATTGTACAATTCTTCTTGATACAATTGAACTATTGAGTTCTATGATATGTGTATTATGTGCCAATCAAACGGTAAAAAACAGTGGAATTGCCATACCATATGTACTCTAGTATAAGTGACCTGAATATCAGCCGAGGCACCTAATTGTACCACAAAAACAGCATTAAAAAATGCGCTGAAAAACTCGGCTTTTACACTAGTATATGGTGTAGAAGGTATATAGTTTTCATAATCTGTATTTTCCATGAACTTTTTAAAGACTCCTTATATGGGCCTTCTTTTAACTTCCACAACAAGGACTGGGCTCTCATCCTTACTGTTGCACCCGCTGTGCCCTCTACACAGGAAGCTCATCCTTCTGTATCTGAGAGGCTGCTTGCTTGCAATCCCTCAATGGCTTTACCTACCTGGTGACCCTCAGCTAACACATGTCCTGTCTTCGTCACCGGCAGGCACCTACCCTCTCCCGGAGCACTACTCACAAGCTGTCATTTCCCAGAAGGTCAGCTCCAAGAGCGCTGGGACAGCAGCTGTCACGTTCATTACTGTGTCCCCACATTACTGGCATGGAGCAAGGCCAAATTCACAGAATAAGCAACTGAAAACACTGTGTGTGTGCAAAAATGAAACAGAAACTCACATCAGATATGAGCACAAGTAGCACAGGCCAGGCATTCCGATAGAAAGAAGATTTGGAGGAGGAAGGCTTATCTTTACTAACGATGAGCAGGACACAGCGTGTAGTATACTTACTTGATTTTGGCCACAACGAGCAAATCATTGAACAGGAAAAGGTGCCGCTCCTGTCTTTGCAAGCCTCTTCTGAGTTCTACCCAGCCGTCAATCAGCAGAGTCCGACTGGCGCCGGTGAATGACGACAGAAACGCACACGTGTCCACGCTAGCCGAAGGACTCTCCCTGTCACAGAGCAAGCACCCCAGAGCAGTGGGTTAGTCAAATGGTTAAACATAGGGCTGAGTTCCTATAAAGGTCTAACCTATGGTTGATCAAGAAAGAGAAAATTCAATAAATTTTAAAATGCCATCTCACAGCTTTCTAAGCGGACTCCTTAGATAAAGCAGTCCCTTCTAGCCCACACCAACATCTTATTATGAAAAATTTCAAACATAAAGCCATGTTCTGATGGTTTTTATAATAAACATCTAGATTTTATCATTAATATTTTGCTATACTGATTCATCATATACCTTTCCAACTATCTATCCTTCTATCTACTCATTAATCCATGTTCTCCCCGCCTTAAAAAAACCCCACTTGATAAGGCGCTAATCCAGACATCATGCTTTTCCATAGTCTAATCACATCAAGTAGTGTTGCACAATTGCTACTAAAATCCATTTCAAAACATTTCTTCCTTCTTGAGCTCCTCGCTATTAGCTCTCCCTTAGCACCACCATCCACCTCCCCAGCGCACCTCCCAGGAACCCTGATTCCCGGGGCTGTCTCTGTGGGTTAATCCAATCCTGGGCTCACCTACTGAAAAGCATGTCACAAAGATTCAAGAAGGCTATCCATGATGACAAACTATAGCAGAGATAAACTGAAATATGAAAACACACGCAGAAAACATTAAAACCCAGATCAGATCCAAAGTGTACCAGAGGGGAGATCAAGTGACAAAGTTTTAACTTCTTTCAATCAGATTTATCACTTTAATCTACTATGGTCATCTCTCCAATATTCTCTGGCAATCACTTTATTCCTATCCTTCAATTACTGGCGTCTTTTGGTTCATTTCAGTGCTAACTTCAGGTAGCAGTCAATACACATCTTTTTAAATACTTCAATGTGCAAAAAATTAACGAGTTCAATTTGGATTTACAAATTTTCATTTGAGATAAAATTTACATAGGAAATGAGATGCAAAAATATCCTATGTGTATACCGCTTAGCTTTAAATGTCTGTGTAATCTAACCCAAACCAACGGGCCTCACTGCCACTGTGCTGCTGCTGGCTCAGAGTGGCCCTGGGGGACAGGGCAGAACTGCCCATGAGTCGAGACTGGTTGTTTAGGGGAGGAAAAGCCACGTCTTTCTCCCGAGAAGCGGCTGGTGGTTTTAAGTCATCAACATAGAGACATTTATCTTCTTTCTGGGATAGTCTGTCTTGCTCTTTCCTACTTAATCCTCATCCCATCATCCCCGCAGATCATCACTAGTCTGTTTTATTCCCACTCAACTTTTGTTTGGTCCTTATTCCCAGAGTTCCACATAAATGGAACCACAGTACACACTATTTTAAGTAAGATAGCTTTGACTCAGTATGTTTTAGAGTGCATACCTATTGTTACATATGGAAGTGATCTGTTCATTTGTATACTGCTGAGTAATATTCCACCCCCCCCCACCCCCCTGACACACACCAATGTGCGTTTATACATTTTCCTATCGAGGGCCACCCACCTCGCTGTTCCAATTTTTGGTTAGGAACAATAAAGCTGCAGTTTCACATTGCTGCACTGGTCTGTTTTATGACTTTTGTTTTCAGTTCTCTTGGGTGGATACCAGGGGAAGTGGGCATGCTGGGTCCTAGAATAGATGTGTGCTTAACTTTAGAAAAAATTGTGAGTTATTTTCCCAAAGTAGTCGTTCTATTTTACATCCCCACCAACACTGTATGAGAATCCCAGCTGGTTCCGAGGCACAGTGAAATTTAAGAAGTATGGCTCTATTATAAACTCTACAACATACTTTGGCTCTACATTGTAGATTTTCCACGATCCTTACATTGAAAGTAAGTAGCATATATTACTACTTGGCTAAGGTGAGCATCTGCGAGTTATTTCACAGATAACTTTTAGAGCTTTCGTTATTGCTCCGAGTAAATGGATTCTATTATGTTCACTAATTATTCATTAGGACCCCTTGTAGCCCAGTGGTTAAAACATCTGGCGACTAATCCAAAGGTCTGCGTTTCGAATCCACCAGCTGCTTCATAGGAGAAAGACGGGCGGCACCATTTCATAAACTGTTATAGCCTTGGGAACCCTTTGGAGGTAGCTAAGCATCCAAATCAACAAGACAACAATGGGTTTAGTTTTGATTTTATGCTTCATAGTAGAGACTGAAATTAAGCAGAATAGAAAGGCCCACCCACACTCACCATCATAGGAAATTAAATTTTTTTTATCACAAATTCTTTTTTGAGGTGAAGGGGAGGGGCATAATGGCTCCTCTCACCACCACCCCTCCACCCTCATGGACTGGAAGATTTGATTTTGTTTTTAGTTTTTCAAAACTAAGTATTTTAATGTAAATTAGGTGAAGGTTTACATAGCACATCACTAATTTACCACTCAACAATTACTGCACACTTTGATTATTGTGGTTGATTATTCTAACATGGGGGTTTATTATTCTTTTTTATCATTTTATTGGGACACATACAGCTCTTATTATAATCCATATATACATCCATTGTGTCAAACACATTTGTACATATGTTGTCATCATTATTCTCAAAACATTTTCTTTCTACTTAAGCCCTTGGTATTAGTTCATTTTTCCTCCTCCCTCATAAACCCTTACTAATTTATAAAGTATTATTATTTTTTCATGTCTTACACTGACAGATGTATCCCTTCACCCACTTTTCTGTTGTCCATCCCCTGGGGAGAGGATTACATGTAGGTCATTGTGTTTCCCCTTTCTCCCCGCACCTTCCCTTTTCCCTCCTGGTATTGCTACTCTCATTATTAGTCTTGAGAGATTTATCTCCCCGGGATTCCCTGTGTTTCCAGCTCTTATCTGTACTAGTGTACATGCTCTGGTCCAGCCAGATTTGTAAGGTAGAATTGAGGTCATCATAGTGGTGGGGAGGAAGCATTAAAGAACTAGAGGAAGGTTGTATGTTTCATCGATGCTATACTGCACCCTGACTGGCTCATCTCTTCCTTGTTACCCTTCTGTAAGGGGATGTCCAATTGTCTACACATGGGCTTTGGGTCTCCACTCCACACTCCCCCTCATTCAGATTGATAGGATTTTTTGTTCTGGGTCTTTGATGCCTGATACCTGATCCCATCGACACCTCATGATCACACAGGCTGGTGTGCTTCTTTCATGTGGACTTTGTTCCTTCTCAGCTAGATGGCTGCTTGTTTTTGTTCAAGCCTTTAAGACCCCAGACACTGTATCTTTTGATAGCCAGGCACCATCAGCTTTCTCCACCACATTTGCTAATGCACCCATTTATCTTCAGTGATTGTGTCAGGAAGGTGAGCATCATGGAATGCCAGGGTATTAGAACAAAAGGGGGTTTATTATTCTAACGCGGTTGTGGTTGATTATTCTAACATAATCTTAGGGGTCCCACCTGTCTCTAGCAGGTCAGTAAACCTTGTTTCTTTTGATTTTGAGTTCTGGTCCACATATTCTCACTCTTCAACCAGAACCTTCTAATGTGATCCTTTTCAGAACAGTCGGTAGCGATACTCAGGGACACCAGCTAGTTCTTCTCATCTCAGGATATGGAAACTGATGTTTCATGGTCCATGAATCTTCTGGACTACTTGCTTTCTGTGTCTTCTCATTCTCATCACTTCTCTTCTCCGACGGAGAGAGACCAGCAGTAGTACCTTAGATGGCTGTTCATGAGCAACCTTAGTTGCTACTCACCAAAGTAGGATGGAGAACACTATCTATGTGAACTATGTTATGCCAAATGACAATGGCATCTTTCAACGATCCATGGCTTCTAAAGTTTTAGAAAACAAAGATGAAACATCACATGTTCTTATTAAAACTGAGGAAGGACAGGGTTAGGAAGCAATGAATGAATGAAATAATTGCTAAATTAGCATGAGAATTTTACACTGCTTTAGCTTTGTATTACATGTCAAGAAAACTTTGTTAAGAGAAAATATTTTACATTGTAGTTTTAAGAATTTGGTAAATATTGCTATTTTTATTATAATGACTGACTAGCAGATGACAACATCATGGTCTAAAACAGAGGTCATCAAACTCACTTAAAAGGCTAGACAGTAACTATTTTAGGTTTTGCAGGCTACACATACATCTTGTGCCAAAACTCTGCCCTCGAACTGTAAACGCATGAGCGAGCATGCACACACGAATGGGTGTTGGTATTGTTCCAGTAGGGCCTTATTGGCAGTAACAGGTGGGCTTCCAGGGTTTTCCACTTGCTAATCCAGCCTTTAAATAATGCTTCTAAAATTCTGAAATGCCTATAGATAAAAGTTGATCTGAGAAATGAGAAAATTAGCCATTTTCTTGTTTAGGGTTGGCATGGGTTAATGATTAATTAGGCTATATTTTAAAAAATGGCTTGCATTTTACAGCGATTCAAAATTATTGTTATTTTCACGCAACTCATTTCATTTCTTAATTACTCATTTGTCACCTCACATCAGTAGGTCTGGTGGTTGTGTCTGCCAGTCTGTCATACTGTGGTGGCTTGATTGTTACTGTGATGCTGGAAGCTCTATCACTGATATTTCAAACAGAAGCATTTTTTTCTGTTTCAGTGGAGCTTCTCGACTATGACAGACATGGAAGAGGAGATGGTGATCCATTTCTTAAAAAAAAAAAAAAAAAAGCCAGTCAAGACCTATGGAGAGCAGCAGAATGCTGTCTGATCCAGTGCCAGGAAATGATCCCCTCAGGTTGGCAGGCACTCAACACACAGCTAAGAAAGAGTTGCCGCCTCAGAGCAGCATCCATCTTAATGATCCAGATAGAGTAAAGCTTTCAAGCCCTTCATTTGCTGATGCGGCACCATGTAAAATGAGAAGAAACTGCTGAAAATATCCCGTCGCAATGTGAATGTGGCATGTTTACAGCATAAATCGAGAAAAACTGGAAGTTGTAAGAAAATGGAATAAAAGGGTTTCAGATTAATATCCCAGGCAATAGTGGCCTAAAATGGACTAGTATTGGCTAGTTTTGAAATGGACAATCGTGGTCTGCTATGCCCATAATGACAAGTGGAAGAGGATAGATGTGACATTCATCTTCAAAAAGTAACTTCAAGATCTATCTGAAATACAAAGGTATCAGTGATAGAGTAATTTCCACACAAATACAAGGAAAATCTGTTAAGATGGCTCTTACTCAAATGGACACACCCAAGACCAATGGCAAAGAAGAAAACATTGAAGGTTTTTACTTATTTCTATAGTCCAAGATTGAAGAAATGTGAAATGAAGACGTATTGATAATCACTGGTGATTAGAATTCGAAAGTTGGAAACCAAGAAGAAGGATCAGTAGGTGGAAAATAAAGCCTCGGTGATGGTTGGGATCACATGATAGAATTTTTCAAGACAAATAACTTATTCATCGTAAATACCTTTTTTCCCCAACAACATAGATGGTGACTATACGGGCCTTGCAGGATGGAATACCCAGGAACCAAATCAATTACATCTGTGCAAAGAGATGATGAAGAAGCTCAGTATCATCAGTCAGAAAAATGTCAAGGTGGAATGCAGAACAAGCCATCAATTGCTCATATTGAAATTCAAGCTGAAGCAGAAGAAAATCAAAACAAGTTCACAAGAGCTACAGCACCACTTGAGTATATCCTACCTGAAATTAGAGACCATGTCAAGAATATGAAGCTAAGTCATGTTTCCATGTCTTCAATGCTTTCCTGGCATCTCTTGGGTGTCAGTTTGTTGTACTGTGGTAGCTTGTGTGTTCCTGTGAGGCTGGAAGCTGTGCTATTTTGGTATTACACATACCAGCGGGACCACCCAGTGTGGCCAAGTTTCAATGGAGCTTGCAGACCAAGGATGCTTGAGAAGACAAAGTAAAATATAGCAAAATGTGCTAAAACTTGGAGTTAAAAAGACAAAAGAAGAGAACAAAAGTAGTATTTTTCAAGCTGAAAGAATTGAAGAAAACAATTCAAACCTTAAATTGTAAGTATTTAATGATTCTATGGACAAAATGTTGGGCTGTGCAGGAAGTATCAAAAGAAGATGGAAGAAATACACAGTCATTGTACTAAAAAGAACTGGTCAGGGTTCAACCATTTTAAGAGGTACCATATGATCAAGGACAATGGTACTGAAGAAAGAAACCCAAAGGGAGAAACAAGGCTCTGGGGGTTGATGAAACACCAATCGAAATATTTCAACACAAGCTGATCCAACACTGGAGGCACTCACTACCCTGTCAGGAAATCTGGAAGAGTTCCATATTTATGCTCATTCCAAAGAAAGGTGAACCCACAGGAAGGGGTAATTACTGGGCAATATCATTCATGTCACACGCAAGTAAAACTTTGCTGAAGATTATTCAAAAACGGTTGCAGCAGTACATAGACAGGGAGCTGCCCCAAAACTCAGAACTGGATTCTGAAGAGGATATGGCATGAGGGAGATCATTGCTGACGCCATGTGGATCTTGGCTGAAAGCAGAGAATGCCAGAAAGGGGTATACTTGTGTTTTATTGAGTATGCAAAGACATTTGACTATGGATTTTAATAAACTATGAAGAACATTGAGAGGATCGAGAATTACAGAACACTTAACATTCTAATAAATGGAGGGAAGATTAAACCTGTCAAGGAATTCATATTTCTTGGATACACCAATGCCTATGGAAGCAACAGTCAAGAAACTAAACTATGTATTGCATTGGGCACACGTGATGCAAAGACCACTTTAAAGTGTTCAAAAATCACCTTGAGAAGCGTTCAAGCGGTCACCTTGAGAACTGTGGTGCACCTGGGCCAAGTCAGGTTATTTTCAATCAGTCATTCATTGGACAATGAATCAGGAAAACCAAAGAAAAACCGATGCATTGGAATTATGATAATACAGATATGATTTGATTATAATATCGAATACAACACAGAATGCCCTAAATAACAGATCAAATCTATCTTGGAAGATGTACAGTCAGAATGCTCTTACAAGGGAGGATGGTGAAACTTAGTCTCATGTAATTTGGACATGTGATCAGAAGGAACCAGTTCTTGGAGCTGGAGGGCATCATGCTTGGTAAAGCAGAAGGTCAATGAAAATGGGGAAGACCTCAAGGACATAGATAGACTTGACATAGAGGCTGCAACAGTGGGCTCATACAATCGCAACAATCGTGAGGGTGGTGGAAGACAAGGCAGGGGTGAGTGCTGTTGGAAATAGAGTGCCCACGAGGTGGAAATGACTTGGAGGCTCCTGACCGCTAACAGCAACACTTGTGAGCATGGTAAGCGATGCCTCAAGATTTGATTACGCTGAGCACTGTTGCTGTTTTTCAATTGTGCAGGGTTTCAGAATGAAAATAAATATTTAAAAAAATATATCTCATAGACAAAAACAAAATCACAAATAACTTTTGTGTTCTTTAAAACTATGGTCTTAATCTGTATTTCCTACTTTAAGTTATTATGTGACTCTGATGTGTTCATTTCCACTCTGAGTGCAGTGTCAACGTGGAAATGGGGTGGGGGGGGTTGAGTTAAGGTTGTAACTTTGTCTCTTAAAATAGCCTGATTAAGATTCACAAGTCATCATTATCAGAGCTTTGAAATGATCTAACAAACACAGGTAGATTCTAAAAATTACTGATGTCTGCTTCTTATATACTAAATCTCATTTTTTAGGGGTATGTGAAGCCATGTTTGAAAGGTGAATAGGAATGTTTGGAGCTTAATTACCTTTTATTAAAACTAGATTATAGCATTCACGAAAATTGGCCACACTAACCTCACTTAATATATTTTATAATGGCTCATTCTACCAGTAAGTCCAATTTTAGGTGTTTTAACGTGGTCTTGCTTCATCTTTAATCACTAAAGACTCTAAAATGAAGTTTAGAATCTATCTTGGAGATGTGTATGTTTATGAGTAGCAATCCATAGAAATTGTGGTGACAAGCACTAAATAGGATTTTGATAGCCTCATAGCCTAGAACAGTAACTACTACATGTCACTAATCAATAGTCATTGATTAACTAAATAGGATTTACCTCCAACATCATCTCTTTCACCAAAATTTTCTTCCAGTGGGATCTTTGTTATGGATGTCTATTAGGATACCTAGCACATACCAGATGCCTTTCATAGCCACATACTTCTTAAGTATTCACATTCAATATTTATTAAATATATTAAACCCAAACCAAACCAAAGCCAGCCATCGAGTTGATTCTGACTCATAGCAGCCCTATAGTTTCCAAGACTGTCCAAGTTAATGAGAACAGCTTTTTCCCCTGGGAGCAGTTGGTGGGTTTGAAGCACTGACCTTGCTGTTAGCAGCACGACACATAACCCACAGCATCGCTAGTGCTTCTGCCAGTCTCATTTAATTATTTGCGACTGGAATAAAGGCGGTAAAGCAGGAGTCCAGAATGTGGTAAGTACCAACAAGGGGTGTCCTTTCTACATGTCAAGAGAGAACATCCTTTAGAAGCCCATTGCTTTCAAGTTTATTTCAACTGATCGTGACCCTGCAGGACAGAGTAGAACTGCCCCACCAAGTTCCCAAGGCTGTAACTCTTTACAGAAGCAGACTGCCACTATCTTTGCCCTGCAGAGTAGCTGGTGGGTTCCCACTGAAGACCTTTGGTTAGAAGTGGAGTGCTTAAGCCCTGTACCACCAGGGTTCTGTTTTCAAAACTGTATGTGGGCCAAACCTAATATGATTTTGAATTTCTGGTTCACTACATCCCCCTCTGCCACTTCTTAGCTGTTTACTGCATCTCCTTATTGTTCCTGAAGGCCTTTGTATGCATCTTGCCCTAGTATGATTTAATTGATTTTTCACATGACCTTGAAGTTTTGTTAAGGCTTAATACAAGGGACTCTGCAAATGAAGACATGGAAGGAGAACAAAAGTTAACAAGCATCAGAGGCAGACAACATTTCATATACCTAACCCCGCAGGAACAATAATCTATGAGTGGATGCGCAATTAAGACTTCCTGGTTGAGCAGGTGTGGAAAGGAGAAAGGATTAAACTAGATGGTCCTGGACAAGACTAGGAGAAAACGACGGGCTAAATCTCAAAGAAATAATAAAAGACCAGGCTTTCTGGTCAGATGGAGACTGGTGGAAACCCGGAGACTATGGCTCTTAGTCCCTCTTCAGGTTTGGAAATAAACTCACTACAGTGACTCAATTTTCAGGCAAATGAAAGCCAGATCTATTTTTTAAAAATCATTTTATTAGGGGCTCATACAACTCTTAGCACAATCCATACATACATCAATTGTGTAAGCACATTTGTACATTCACTACCCTCATCATTCTCAAAAGATCTGCTCTCCACTTAAGCCCCTGGCATAAGCTCCTCATTTTATCCCCTCCCTCCC
>NW_022111321.1:19910859-19922608 GCF_000313985.2 Echinops telfairi
CCCCCCCCTTCCACTATTATGATCCCAATTCTACCTTACAAATCTGGCTAAACCAGAGGATGTTCACCGGTACAGATAGGAACCGGAAACACAGGGAATCTAGGGCGGATGATCCCTTCACGACCAGTGGTGAGAGTGGCGATACCGGGAGGGTGGACAGAGGATGAGGTGGAAAGGGGGAACCGATTACAAGGATCTACAAATAACCTCCTCCCTGGGGGATGGACAACAGAAAAGTAGGTGAAGGGAGGCACTGAACATTATAAATAATAATATATAAATTATCAAGGGTTCATGAGGGAGCGGGGAGCGGGGAGGGAGGGGAAAATGAGGAGCTAATGCCAGGGGCTTACGTGGAGAGCAAATGTTTTGAGAATGATGAGGGCAATGAATGTACAAATGTGCTTTGCACAATTGATGGATGTATGGATTGTGATAAGAGTTGTATGTGCCCCTAATAAAAGGATTAAAAAAAATAACAGGCTAGAAAGTCTTATAGGGCAGTTCTACTCTGCCCTCCAGGGTTAATTCGAGGAGGAAGCAAACCACTTCAGCTACTAGCTTAAAGGTTGTTTGTTTGAGCCCACCCAGAGGCACCATGGAGGGCAGGTCTAGAGTCTGTTTCCTAACCATCACTACCTTGACAATTCTGTGGAGCAGTTCTACTTGAGACACACGAGGCGACCAGGAGTTGGGGTCAAGTCCATGCTCATTATCAACAACAATACTGGGTAAAACGTAAGACACACACACAAAGGAGACGTTTAAATTGTCATTCGAAGTGGTGATTGAAATAGACAATGTGCACGATATGATGACATCAACAAGTTTATGCCAACAACTACACTAATGTTAAAAGAGCAATTAAATATTAAATAAGGCAGAGAGCACACTGGGCGGAAGTGAAAGGTAAAGAGGGAGACTAATGTACACCAACAGCAAGATTCATACACAAGGAGGAATTATTTCCAACAAAAGCGTAATTACGTAATTCTTCATAGCCTTGACACTGAAGGTGTTCAACATCACCTATTAGGAGTTACCTTAGTAAAGGCATTTTGTACTACATTGCAAGAAGAAAGGAACAACACAATCTTTGCATGTTGTCCCCCAAGAGTGAAAAGAGATACAGCTTTCATGCAAATAAATGCAATGAAACAAATCCATTTATCAGAGAAACCCCTAAGTTTGGGTATTTCAAATGCTCAGTAAAAATGGGAGAGTCTCCCAAAGACTGACCCTACTTCACTACCAAAGAACGAGTGGGAACAGATAGATCCCCATGAGCAACTTTCGGAGAACTTTCCAAACCAAATCAGCCACTTTCATGACTCCAAAACCCAAACCACACTGCCTGCCATCGAGTCAATTCCAACTGAGAGATGAAAATAAAAATAGCAAGATGTCAGCTTACCCCATCATTAGTTGCCAAGTTCAGAAGCAAGCAGAAAACAACAAATGCCGGTGAGAGTGTAGGACAACTGTCCCCACCGTCGGTGAGACAGTAAAATGCTGCAACCACTGTGGAAAACAGTTGGACAGATCCTTAAAAAGTTGGAAAAAGAAATATCATCAGCTCCAGCAATCCCTCTACTTGGTATACATCCCAGAGAAATAACAGCCAGGACACAAATAGATATATGCATATGCATGGTCATTGCAGCACTAGTCATCATCGCAAAAATGAAAACAACCTAAATGCTTATCAGTGGAAGAATGGATCAACATACTATGATATACATGCACAATGGAATTCTATGCAACACTGAAGAAAAATGGTGAATCTACCTAATACCTCATAACTTGGGTAAACCTCGAAGACATGATGTTGAGTGAAAAGGATACATGTTGTATGAGATCACCATGGAAAAATGTCTGTTTGTTAAATATGAAGGTAGCAGATGGACATTGGGCCTCGACTCAAGTACTCCCTCAACACAAGAACACTTTGTTCTAATAACCTGGCATGCTGTGATGCTCACCTTCCCAACAAAATCATTGAAGACAAAATGGGTGCATAAGCATATGTGGTGAAGAAAGCTAATGGTGCCTGGCTATCAAAAGTTATAACGTCTGGGGTTTTAAAGGATTGAAGAGAAACAAGCGGCCATCTAACTGAGAAGCAACAAAGCCCACATGGAAGAAGCACACCAGCCTGTGTGATCATGAGGTGTTAATGGATCAGGTACCAGACATCTAAGACCCAGAACAAACTCATACCAATGTGAATGGGGGGCAGGGGAGGGGTAAGGGGTGTAAACAATTGGACATCCCCTTAGAAAAGGGTCATAAGGGAGAGATGAGCCAGTCAGGGCACAGTATAGCACCAATGAAACATACAACTTTCCTCTAGTTCTTTAATGCTTCTTCCCCCACCCCACCCCCACTATCATGACCTCAATTCTACCTTACAAATTGGACTAGACCAGAAAATGTACACTGCTAAAGATAAGAGCCCCAAACACAGGGAATCCAGGATAGATAAACCCTTCAGGATCAACAATGAGAATAGAGATACCAGGAGGATAAGGGAAAGGTAGGGGGAGAAAGAGGGAATTACTCACAAGGATCTATATATAACTCCCTCCCAGGGGGACAAACAACTGAAAAGTGCGTGAAGGGTGACAAAGGATAATGTAAGATATGAAAATAATAATAATAATGATCTATAATTTATCAAGGGTTCACGAGGGAGGGAGGCTGGGGGAAGGGGTAAATGAGCTGATACCAAGGGCTCAAATAAAAACAAATGTTTTGAGAATGATGTTGGCAACATATGTACAAATGTGCTTGACACAATGGATGAATGGATTGTGATGAGATGTGAGACCTTCTAATAAAAGTATTTTTTAAAAATGTCAAGAAAAGTTTTTCACACCAAAAGAAACATTCTATGATGGTTACCAGGAATGAAAGAGGGAGGAGAAGTCATGGGCTGGAGGGTGAACAAGTGTTTGTTTAGGTAAAGGGGAAGGCAATATTCAGTAAAAGGGAGGTCAGCATAAAAATGAGAAAGGTAAGAGAAAGATACTGGGGGTGCAAGATTTTCAGGTAACGGGTAAAACTGTTATAGACACAATCCAGCAATCACATACTCCCTCCATAAGCAGATGCTGGCTGAATGGGAGCATACCCATGGAAATAGATAGGTCCAAGAGAAGGTTATTGTACATGTGTATTTATCTTGGCTGTACATATATCCCTGAAGGTGTTGGAACATATAGGGGCAAAGTGATGAAAACTTCTTAGACATAGCCAAGTAGCTTAAAAGAATGAGTCACGGGCTCATGATCATAGTCTCAGGGGACAGCAAGGTCAGTTGTTGTAACATCGCCCACAAAAACAATCTTGGACACCTTGCTTTGGTGAATAGTGACAGAGGTCTTAAAAGTTTGTGAATGGCCACCCATTAGTCTCTCCCTGTTTGAGGAAAGACGAGTGAAGAAAACAGAAGATTCTGGGAAGAAATTAGTCCAATCGGCTAATGGACTACATGAAAATCAGTCTCCATGGCCTAGAGATCAGAAGAACTAGATGGTGCCTGGCTATCACTACCAACTTCTCTGAAGGGGATCACAGGTCAGGACTCACCTCCTTGGCTCCGTTTTTAGTCAAACAATGGATTGGGGGACACTAATACTTAGAGTTATGCATACCTTAGAAAGGATAGCATTTACTGAAGGATAAATTTCAAAAAGGTTAGGAAAGGCAGAATGGAAATAAATAGGTAGAATAGAGAGCAAAAGGGATAAGTAATGAATGCTATATCAAGGAGAATTGCAATCAATAGCAATGAAACAAAATGTGTATGAATTGCTGAAGGAAAAATGGATCTCTAAACACCCACAATAAAAAGCAAAAAATAAAAATAAAAATAATAAAATAGAGTATATGAACCACAACTTGATTCGAATGCATGGTCTAACATATACTGGAAACATACTCAAGTTATTTAAAGACATTGAACTTCACTCTTTTTCTGTAAAATGGGTTTAACAATTCATGGCCAGCAGCAATTATGTACACGGAGGAATTAGGTTACTGACTTTACACTTAGGTTCTTGATAATGGGGGTCACGTGATGTTTTTGTTTAACCTGAAGCTTTTAAATAAACAAATCAATGCCATTAGCTTGCAATACAATACTCTCATTTGCCTCTTTCTTAGAAAAGTTATCCTGCAGTTTGGTAACAGGTTTCTAGGTAACTTGATTTCTCATGTATCCTTGGTCGAGAAACCAAGATACAACCAAAGGACACTATGCAGAACATGACTCTATCTATTTATAACATGATAGAGCTTTTGTTTTAAGATCTATCACCACCCACTGACAGGGAGTTGATTCTGATTCACAGCAACAGGCATTTCATATAAGCCTCTATGAGACTTAATCTAATCTTGACACTTAATTCTTCAAAACATTATTAATTGGATATACTTTGCAATAAAAAGAAAAGTCAAAACAACTCTGAAAATGCAATCTTTAGCTAGAACATACAAAATACATACTGTCAACAAAAGTGACAAAAGGCCTTTAAACAGGAATGAGAAACTTAAGGTTTCTACTGCATAAAACATTGTCTGTTTCCAGATCTCAGTCTTTTCTTCCTGTGGCTGACAGAGTAGGTGCAAATATCTGAATAAAATAGAACAGACAGCACATAAAATGTTTGATATTAAAGAACTTTAATGTCTTTCTGTTCACTTCACTAAAATGAGAAACAAACAAAACCTTTTTGTTGACGAGGTCCGTGCTGACTGCCATCTGTATTAAACATTTATTACAAAACATTTGTTTTCAACTCGTACCACATACTTGGTGTTGAAAGGGATTCAAAGAAAAGCCAACCAAAATTTCCCTTCTAGGACTTAACAATGGAATCGGATGAAAACACAGAACAAGGTACGGCCCAAGGTGCTGTGTGCACCACAGAAAAGAGCTACAGCTTGCGGGCTGAGAGCGTCTCAGAGGCACGGGAGCCCTTCCTGATAGGTAGGGCGTCCGGGGGGAAGAAGATGGTGGGCAGAGGAAGAGAAGGGATTGGCAAAGGCCTCCGGAGTCAGGATCAGACCCGGTCAAGTGGGATGAAATGACAGCATAACACTACGTCCAAAAAGTGATACCTGGACCGCTCGTTTCCTGGGTCACTGGTTTCCTGAGATGCAAGGAAGCAGGTTTAGGATTAGCCTAATATTTTAACCAGAGGCAGTCTTTTTGGCAGTACTTCCTTTGCCATACAAAAAAGTATTTGCTAAAAAGTCACTGAGAACAGGAAGACTTCCACTGTTTATGTTTAAGTTGTCTGTATTATGTGCTTTTTCTCCTGTGTAAACACAGGAAGTACACGAAGCCTTATAAAACTTCCATACTCCTAGTATATTTATAAAACTTCCATACTCCTAGTATATTAGCAGTATATGGCTCATAAGAACGCAAGCATAGCTTGCCAATGTGCAAGCTAGCACTGTTACATATTATCTCTCTTTCTTTTCTTAAAATTATCTTATTGGAGGCTCATACCCATAGGACCTCTTATGCCCTTTTCTTATTAGGACACATTCTCCCAGCAGGACGGCAAGCTCCTGGAGGGCTGCTGTGGGGTGAGATTAGGATCTTATTTCTGATCCCTGTGGCTAGAACTGTGCTGTGCCGAGAGGACGCCAATGTTCACACAATTAAAGTTACACACAATGAATAGCTGCAGAATCCAAAGTATCCCCACAGCGGAGAAATTGTGTCATTTATCCGGATCACTCAGAAACCCAACCACAAACCCACAAATACCAAAGGCACCCTAGTCAGACTCTGTGGTGGACAAGTGCTTTCTCAAAGAAGTAGAGGAGGCAGGAAAACTTGCCTTTTGTCGGGTAATTATAACTGAACTAGCTCCATGGTGTGTGGGGTGGGGGTGGGGAGGGGAGGGGGGCATCTGACTCTTTCTCCCACTCTCTTTTCCTGACTTTAGGATTGTAGTTGCACCTTCATACCCACGCCACTCTCTATTTCTGGAATTATTTTCCCAAGACCTAAATAAAGAGAAGGGGGGGAGGAGAATTCCAGAAAGATGAACATTTGCCTTCACACAATTTAGTTCCAAATGGCAGGACCATTTTTCAAGCGATCAAAGCATTCCCCAAAGTGAGAAAAAGCTAAAAGCTATTAGAAAGAAATAACCCAAGCCAACTGTCTCTCTAGGTCAAGTTAACCAACTCTAAATCCAGACTTGTCCTTCTCCAGGGCCTGGGCAGTGTGTGCATGGACAAAGGCATGTGCTCAGATGTCCAGCGTGTTTTTGGAACCCTAACCCCCAGGGTGAGGGCAACTCTTTCCATTTCGCTCCTTTCAAAATACAAAGCCTGGCATGTACTGAACAAATGTTTGCTGAACTGAGTGTAACCAAGAAACACGAAGTCCTCACTCACTGGCCACGAAGCTTGGGGACCATCCCATGAAAACTTCTTTCATCAGTCTCCTTTCCGCACTTTATGTTCAAGTGGTGAAGAGATTAACCATGATTGTCATAAATTAATACCAAATAACATACTTAATTCTGATGTTACTCAAGGTTTAACCTATTTAAAAGGTTATAAATAATGGAATACTTTTAATTAACTGGTGATGTATGTTAAAATGGAGCCCTGGTTACTGGGTTATGTGTTGGGCTGCTAACCACAAGGTCAGCAGTTCAAAACCATCAGCTGCTTTGCTGAACAATGATGAGGCTTTCTGCACCTGGAAAGATTTACAGCTTCAGAAACCCACAGCACAGTTCCATTCTGTCTATTTGCTCATGATGAATTGGAATTAATTTGATGGCAGAGTTTTGGATGCATGTTAAAATATGAAACCCACATATTAAAAGCTACTAGACAAAATAAAAATGGGCAGCTCAACTAAAATCATACCATATTTTAAGTAATTTTTTTTCACATAGCAAAAATGACATCATTCCCTTAACAAAGCAAAAAGCATGCATCGCATCTGTGTTGGTGGAGCTGAGCTAATGCACATGTGGCCTGATTTATTTCCAGACTGTGGGAATTTTAGTGCACTGTTACAAGGTGCTTCCCTTGACCACTAGCACAATGCACTCCCCTCCCCACCCCGCACACCCCCCATCACAGGGGTCACACCAGAAAGAGAAGTTAGTGGGGATTTGCACAGCCTCTGTTGGATAGCCATGATCTCCACCGAAGGTGACACAGACAAGTGTAAGTCAAAAAGTGTCCCTGCCAAAGCATGGACACATTGGTTAAATTGTAAGGCTACTGCTTCTCAACATATCCTTTATGGTTGATGATTTTACGTCAACTTGGAAGATGTATGAACGTGTAGGGGTGGACGTCTTTACCTTTCCTTTCATTCCCAGTATAGTTGTATTGGAAATAACTACCAGAGATTTCTGAATATAGGGATCAAGAGAAGACAGAAGAATAGATTTGCAAACCCAACACTATTATATTCCAGCCAAAGTTTCATTCTTGAGACATTAAGTCTTCATGATTTCAACTTTGGGTATATACTAGGATTCGTAGTATTTCTTAAAAATAGAGTTGAACAAACTGTGCTTGAGTCGCCTAGCACTCTTCTCCTTTTTCTAACCGGAAGCTGCTAAGCAGACAGCCTCAAAGACAACGAAAGAACTGGGAAGAGAAGCCTTCCTCTCTTCTGAGGCCAGAACTCAAAGCATTAGCAGAACAAAACAACGTCCCTGCATTCATGAATCTTAAGATCTAATGAAACAAGGTGACCCAAAGCCAAACTCTTCACTGTTGAATTAATTCCAACTCACGCTGACACTATAGGACAGAGTTTCCAAGTCTGTAAATCTTTGCAGAAGCCAATGTTCACATTTCTCTCCTGCAGAGCGGGCTGATGGACTTGAATTATCAATCTTCTGGTTAGAAACAGAATTGTTTACCCAGTGCTCCTCAAACAAGATGAGTGCATGTGAGAACAAGGATGACTTGTACAAGTGCATGTGTTGTACGAGTATACTAGGATGGGCCACTGTTGTATTGCTATGTTAGGAAGACCACTAGACTATGATTCAGGGGGAAAGATATAGAATTCTAATCGTATCAATTAATTACTAGCAGTGAAATTTGGATGAGGGGAAGTCTTTTGTACTGTTTCCCTAATAATGGAAGTTCTCAGAGGGCAATGCTTTTTGGATCTTGTTCCTTGCTGTGTTCCCAGTGTCTGGCCACAGGAGATGTTCAGTCATTATTTGCTAAATAAATTAAGGTGATGAATGTCTATCTTGTTATGGATTTTTACAGCTCAGGCGACATATACAAGTGTAAGTCAAAAAGTATCGCTGCAAAAGCATAGCAACATCTATTCAAATGTAAAGCTATTGTCTCTCAACACATCCTCTATGGCAGTTAGATGATCTTATGTCAACTTGAATATGAATGAAAGTGTAGGGGTGGAACCCAACCTGTCATTCAGGTCACAGCCTGATGCCGCCTCCTTGGGGATGTGGCCTTCTTATAAGTTCCCTCTCTCTCTGCCATTTTGCCCTCCTGCTTTCTGGGACTCTGCCCTCAACACTGAGAGCTGCCAGCACCCTACCACGTTCCTACCGACTTTGGATCCGAGTGACTCTGCACCCACCGACCTATGATCTTTCTGCTTCCAGCTCACCATCCTGCGACACTGGCATGTGGTTAGATGATTCGGAAGAAGGACTTATGGACTAGCACTGGACTTAGGAACTTTGGTTGGACTGGGCTGGGATGTCTCTTTGATATATAATTACATCTTCAATTAAAACTCTTTGTTATATGCAGATCCGTATCACTGGATTTGTTTCTCTAGAAAACCCAGCCGAATGCACCCTCCATCCATGTTTATACATTTCTGAAAAGTGATGCTTTCTGTCTCTCTAACCCTTCCCTGAGGGATTCCATTGAAATCCATGCTACTGTACTTACACTACATCAAAACGACAGCTTTGGCATCCCAAGGGATGTTCCATTTTCAATATGCTTAGAGTTTGGGTAGCAAAAAAAGTCTGAAGGTGTAAGATTAAGGTTATGGGGTGGATGGGGTATAATTTCCCAAGGAAAATGTCAAAGGACAACCCTGGTACCCTTGAAGAATGAGCAGGGCCTTTGTCTTGATGGAACTAAATTCCTCGGTGCAACTTCCCGAGCCCCTTTCTTCATCGACACAGTTTTCAACTTTCTTAAATCCGCTTGCTTATACGCTCTTCCTACGGCTGATTATCCAGTTATCTGGAGAAAATCTATCAAGATTGCCTCTTTCGGATCCCAGAACCCAGTCACTGCAACCTCCTTAGCTGACCTCTCTGCCTTGAAGTCAACCTGCCCGGCAAGTTAAATTCTCTCGAAGCCTCTGTTTACTTGGATCTTTTCGTGGAAGACACCCCAATGTGACGAAGACAACTGTGTTACCAGATAACTCATCTGCAGCCATCTCTTGGTCACAGAGACATTTAAAAACACATGTTGTTTGGCATAAGCCTATGCATGTCTAAACTGGAACCCTGAGAGCAATGCTTCTTGACTTATCCGTGTGTTTTTAGGATTAGAGTGGGTGAAGGGACCCATCTCTAACCTCTTAATTTTCAACCTGATGCCTTATGAAAGAGGGGGACTCACTGGAGATTGGCAAGGAAATAACTATAAGAAAAGTTGTTGGCAGGCATGCCTTGGAATTCAGACTCATCGTGACCCCATGTATGAGATGAGACACTGCATGGTCTTGCTTCATCCTCATCATTCTTATGTTTGAGCCTGTTGTTGCTGCTATTGTATCAATCCACCTTTTCAGGATCAGAAGACCAGAGGAACCCTGAATGTAGTGGTTCTGTGTTGGGCTGCTAACCGCAAGGTCAGTGGTTTGAAACCACCAGTCACTCTGAGGGAGAAAGATGGGACTTTCTACTCCTGTAAAGAGTTACAGTCTCAGAAACTCCCATGGGCAGTTCTACCCTGTCCTATAGGGTCACTATGAGTCAACACTGACTCAACGGAAGTGAGTTGGGTTTGGCTCTGGTCTACTTTATTATGCAAGATGTCCTTTCCAGGGACTCATCTCTCCTGATGACATGTTCAAAGTATGTGATGAAGTCTTACCGTCTTTGCTTCTAAGGAGCATTTCAAGACAGATTTGTTTGTTCTTTTGGCAGTTCATGGTATTTTCAATATTCTTCTCCAGCATTAAAATTCAAGTGCATAGATTCTTCTGCTGTCTTCTTTATTCAATGCCCAACTTCCTCATGCATAGTAAGTGACTGAAAATGTCATGGTTTGGATCAGGTGCACCTTAGTCCTCAAAATAATACCCTTATTTTTCAACACCTAAAGAAGTCTTGTGCAGCAGATTTATTCAATGCCATGTGCGGTTTGATCTCTTGGCTGCTGATTCTATAAGCAGTGATGGTGGATCCAAGCAAGAAAAAAATCCTTGACAATTTCAATCTTTTCTCCATTTATCACAGCAATACACAAGCCTCCAGAATATGATAGACTAACAGGCAAGTGGGAGGCAGAGTAGATGTTAAAAAGTGTTTGACTTCAGGAAGGCCTTCCCTGATAATCCTATCTATTTGCTCTCTAATTACATTGTTTTATTTTCTCATAGGAGATATCACTTTCTCACTCTGATTTCTACCCTCCCCCCTCCCCCAAGAAAAAAACCCAAAACGTAAAATGCTCCACAGGGCAGAACGTTTGTAGTAGATTTTTTTCCTGATAAGTGAGCATCAAGCAACTTGCTCTGAGTTAGTGCATCCCGTGGCATCACCTGGGAAGGGTCTCTCTGGTCACAGGGAGATTTTTTTGTTAAAAACAGTTTTGCTCGAGCATCTTTTTCTTGTGTGTGTGATGGCTGATTTAAGAAAACAGCATGCACCTGTGAAATTTTGTTTTCTGCTCAGGCAAAGTGCCTCAGAAACTGTTGTGATGTTTAACAAAGCTTATACAGAGAGTGCTATGAGAAAAATTCAAGTGTATGAGTAATTTTCTTGTTTCAAAAAAGGTGAAATGTTGATTGATGACAAACCTTGCTCTGGACATGCATCGACTTTCCAAAAGGATGAAAACGTTGACAAAATTTGTGCACTTGTGTTCAGAGACTGACAACAGACTATTGAAGAGATGGGGAAGTTATCTGGACTATCTTGGATTTCAGTTTAGGGGATTTTAATGGAAGATTTGGGAATGAGGTGGGTCACCGAGAAATTTGTGCCTTGGGTTCTGACTGACCAGGAAGGAGAGCTTCAAGCGGAAACATGCTATCCCTTTAAAGAACAACTCTGAAGCAACCCAGACTTTTTTTCCCCCCAAGGTCATTACTGGTGACAAGACATGGTGCTACTCCTATGACCCTGAAAGGAAATATCAGTCAGGCCAGTGGAAAATTCCATCATCACCTTAACCTCCTCCCCACAAGAAGCTCATCAAGTAAAATCAAAGATCAAGAGGATGCTGATGCTCATTTATTTTGTTTTGTTTTTATGTGAGGGGGATAATGCATTTGGAGTTTGTTCCAACAGGTCAGACTATTAATAAAGCTTTTGACTTGTATTTAGAGGTTCTGAAAAGATTGCATAACAGTGTGCGACAAAAAAGGCCTGATTTGTGGTAGACAGGGGAATGGTTTTGCTACCACGACAACGCACATGCTCATGCAGCCATCTCAGTGCACCAGTTTTTTTGTTTTTTAATCATTTTATTGGGGGCTTGTATAATTCTTATCACAATCCATACATACATC